>NW_028186424.1:2668578-2742992 GCF_003343005.1 Rhea americana | reverse complement strand
AAAAAAAAAAAAAAAAAAAAAAAGACATTAAGTCCTGACAGCATTGCACTTACAGAGCTGGCTTCAATATTTGTTTTCAGCTTCCCTCCTGTCCCTTCAATTTCAGTTTTCAGTCTTTTGCATATTCAACAGCATGTTTTGCAATGCCCCCCTCCTTTCTAACCAAGCCTTGACAGTGTTCATTGCTAATCCAACAGTTTGCACAAGTCCATAGCACAAGGTCAAGTCTAATTATCCTCTCTGCTTTCCTCCCCCACTCCCTCAAGGCGATAATAGCTTCAGGGAATTAAATACAGGATCAAAAATGAGAACTCTGCTCCTACTAATTGACCTGCATTTTCAGCAGTGCTCGAAGGGGAATGTCAGGGTCTCAGGTGCAGCAGAACGGAGATATCAGCACCCCCCGTCACATGTTAGGCGTCTTCACTCCATCTGTAATGTTTGGAGCTCAAACATTTGCCCAGATAAAATTTTACTTCAGTCTTGTAGCAAAGCCTGCAAGAAGTTCAGGCCACGCACCAGATACGGTATGCTCCACATGTTCTGCGGGACGTTCACCTAAGCAAGCTTTCATCTGATAAAAATTTTTCATGCTATCAACTTCGTTTCAGCTTCTTCATTCCACCTTTCTCCACACACACGCATTCCCCCCTCATTCTTGCCCGTACCCTTCTCCTTATGCAGTCAATTACAAGGCACCTAAAGTTTGCTGAATACCTTAAAGAAAGCAGAAACACAAAGCTATCATTCAAGTTTCAAGATCATGAGTTTCCTTGTTTTTTCTGAAGGCAAGTCATGTTCAGCCAGAAGCGTGCTGTAATTTATTTCACGGGGTCCTAACCTTAACCCATGAATTAGAATTCATGTTTGAAAAGCAGCAGCATGTATTAAAACCACAAGTAGCTCTTCCTATTGAAAGATGGGCAACTTTCTGCCCATCTGGGCAACCTTCTCTTGCCCAGAGAGGTTGTGGAGTCTCCTTCTCTGGAGATCTTCAAGGCCCGCCTGGACACAACCCTGTCTAACATGCTCTAGGTGACCCTGCTGAGCGGGGAGGTTGGACTAGATGATCTCCAGAGGTCCCTTCCAACCTTACCGATTCTATGATTCTATTAGAAACAAAGACAGACAATCTCCTGTAAAACCAGCTAACAAACTGTGAGTTAGAAAAATACCTCCTTTCTTGTCCAGAATCATGAAACTACATCTCCATGACATCTCTCCATAGATGTCATCCAATTAGTTAAACATCATAAATTTTTTTCCAGATCTTTTTTTGCCATATTCTGCACAGATTTTATCATCCCCCTCATCATACTACCCAGCATTCATCATCTTCATAACACCCAGCTCATCTTCCTGAGGACCATCAAAAACCGTGACTCACCATGCTTATCCTCTAAAGTATCTCCACTGGCTCTCATTCAAAGACATTCTCCTGCCCCTTTGCATTAAGCATCTGTACAACCTACCTTTTCACTGCTGGTCTCACTCCTGTATGTTCCAATATACCAGGAATGGTAATCTTTAATGGTCATTTGTCATTTAGCACCTCAAACAGCCTCCCTGACATGTCTAAATCTTGTAATGCCATCTGAGGACACGAAGAAATTATTCTTCTTTAAAATCTATTTTTCTCAGAGGTTAAGTTACTTATGGCCAGAAACCAACTATTGATTAACTTTGTGAAGACTGGTATTTACCTACCCACCCATGGGCCACATCATGGTTACCCTCCTACTTTCCCCTCCCTTCGTACCCTTTCAAACACCTTATCTTCATCAAGGCCACACACTTTCTGAACATAATTTCTCATTTATTATGTGTTTGCACAGTTCCCAGAACACCATGGACCTGATTTGACTGAGACCGTTCAGCGTAGTTTGCAATTCCTGTTTATGTTAAGAGCACAAGAGAAGCAGAAATGGCATACAGAGCCTTCTTTTGAATCTGCAAAGGAATGTGTTTTTTCTGTTACCCTAACTCCTTGTGTAACCACTCTGCGTGACTCAGTCCATGCTGATGACTGAATCCGTGCTTAAGTCTTTCCTGTCTTGTGAAGTTTGCTCTCTGGGCTTCTTTAGGGCGGCAGAACTCCTCTCTTTGCTCCATAAGCACAAAGGGACATCCCATTGCCCTCCCTGATCTCCCACAGGATTGATACAGCTTCCACCCAGACATCAGGGGAGGAAGGAGACAACACTAAAATCTCCGCTGTTAAGAGCAGACACAATCAGCTGCAGCAGGAGGAACGGCACCACAGCACGGCTGCAGCGGGGAGAGGTCAGCGCCCTTCTCCCACTAGCACCAACAGAACCTGGACGAACAGAAGAGACTTTTGTTCCAGGGACACAGGCTCAGCTGATGCCTCCATCCCCAAACCACACATCTGCGAGAGAGAAGCTGCTGAGAAAAGTCTGCCGCACCCGGGACAGCCAGGAGCTCAGAGCAGCAGCTGCAGAAGGAAGTCTGGGCATCAGAGCTGTCATCAGCATCTGCTCTGCACAGCTTTCGCTCGCGACGCGCTCTGCCAGAGGTGGGCGGTTACCCCCTTGCCTCCGTCATCCCCAGAGGACAACCAGGGCACTGGTGCACAAGGAGTTAACATAAGGAAAGCCATCAAAGCTACAGGGGACGCCTTGAAATTGCTTCTTGTGGGGCGAAACACAAATGTTAAAGTATACATTAATTTTCCTCCCCATAGCACGAGCTTTGCAGATATTGACAACTCTCTCAGGATGAAGCGTACGGCAGCTGCATTAATTTATACTATTGAGCTATAATGCTTTTAATTTATTTTCTAATTTGCTTCACATCCCCAAATTCCCTAAACTGCTTCTGTCTGTTTAATATGAAGGTTAGCCAAGGCTCCACCAGATAAATCCACCTTAAGGCTATCAGAAACCTTCTGTGAAGCAAGAGCATTCTCCTTCCAAAGAGGCCTTTCTTCTGTTCATGAAAAGACTATTAATAACACAATTATTTCTGTTGAAAGAAAGGGCCATAATTAATAGACTCAAGAGCAAAACATCCATCCTACAGGAAAACAGACTTTCTGCTCCTGGAGGCAATATTTTAAATCCAGAGTATTGGTTTGGATTTAGAAACAGCTCAATTCAGAGAATAATGGAAAATAATAGAGATGCAAAAGAAATAAAAGATGCAAAAGAAATAAAAGTTGCAAATTCCATGAGTAGTTCAGAACTGAAAGCAGAAAATGAGAGGCTACACTTCCTATTTCCCAGCAGGCAACTAGAATTACCTTTCACACCACGGCTTGAACTAAATGATCTGCAAATATAACTTTCACGTGTTATACCAATTTATGTATACACCACTTTAAGGATACAGGTATACGTATTTAAGAATATGTCTATTTCAGGAGAAGTATTTCCATTATTTGTAACCTTACTGTTAGCTGATAGCTGAACAAAATATCAACAAGATTTCTATAAAAAAACAGAGGAAAAAAACAGCATGAAAAAGGAAGGTGAGACAGAGAGTACAAAACAGAAAAAAAGGAGATACCAGAAGTTTTTGAGGTCAAGATCACTGCTCAGCAAACATTTGTACCACTTAGCGGATCAGCCCCTCCCCGATCTCAGCTGTGCTCCGAGAGGATGGCAAGCCCGCTGCTGTACACCTCTCTGCTGTACAAAACAGAGGCTGGCAGGAACCGAGCCCCGCTTTGATTTAAAGGGAACCTAAATAAACGGGATGCAYGCAGAGAGACAGAGAAGCTCACCGACCAGGCCAAGAGCAGGAGCCTGGYGCAGCAGGGACACGAGTGAGGTACCGGGGGGCCCTCGGCAGCTCTAAGGTCCTTGCAGTGCCACAGTATTTCAGTGGCACGGGAGCTGCTCGTCTGGGCTGCTGCTAACCAGCTGCAGAAGTCTGGTGGGGCGGGGGGGGTGTCGCAGGTCCAGCTGTCCTCACCGCTAGCATCCCCGCTGCTCGGCCGTGTTAATCGCAGCGCTCCCCTCATCGCTTTGGTTAAAACGTTCATTTTTTCTGTATGCTCCCCTGTAGTTTTGACAAGSGAGGAGAAAGCATCTCTGTTTCATTCTCTCTCCTGTCATGATTTACAACCATTCTCGTACTCTACGTGGGGTTTCGGCTATCCTGCCTGCCACCACTACTGTACRCTTATGACCGCAGGCACCAGATTTGGCCATTGAGAAGTCACTGGCTTTTAAAGCAGAACTAACTGTGTTGTATAACCTCTGGAGGGAATTTCTTTGGGGCAGATTCAGTGATTCAGCAGCTTTCTTCAGCAAAAGCACGCCAGAGTGCCTTGCGCCTCGGCCTGAAGCACTGTCTGCTGCCGCGTACGCCACACGGGGCCCGCTGAGTTCATACCGGGCAGGGTCGCATCGTGAGCACCACAACTCGCTGCTCGGACTCACCTGCAAAACCCAGGCCAAAACTTTCCCTCGCTCGGCAAAAATAAAGCTGCTGGTACCAAGAACATGACCTTTAAGTATTCAAGGTACAGGGCAAAAAAGCATATTTGGCCCCCACCTTGACAATAAAAAATCCTCCTATTATATTCTACAGAGGGAGTCCAAAACCATACAGCTTCCCCTGGTGAAACTGCTATGCTAGTATTATTAATTATACAGAGAGAGACAAACACATACATGTATAGACACATATACACATATATATTAAAAAATATGATGTAGCATGTATTCTTTTAAATAAATTAGGCAGGTAATAAACTACCTATTTCATTCTTATCCTAAATTTTCATCAGGTCCTTTACCACCAAAACCTAATCAGCATGAATTACTTTAGGATGACAGGAGCTGAGAAATATCCTGAAAGCTGAGGAGAGATAAAAGGACAGGTTTGCTTTTGAATGGGTATTTCATGAGGATTAATTTTCTAAAATTGGTAAAGTGTTTTGCAGACAAAAATATGTAATTATAGATATTTTTATTATTTTTCTACAGCAAAAAGTAAAAAAGCAATGACAGTACTGTTGGGTCTGTTTTGCTGCATTTWAATCAAAAATGCACGCTTCGCTTGCAATATCTCATAAGGCAACAACTATCATTAAAATCTGCTTATTCTTCATAATAAAGTGTTGTTTCAGTCCTACTGCATATCCTCCAAAGCGACAGACTACATAGACACCCTTCAGGGAAAAATCTGCAAAGTATTATTACGTTTGGATAGCTGGGCTTAAGGAGAAAAAAAACTCATCAGTACAAGCTTGTTAGCTTATAAATCTGCTACTGTTTGCTATGAGGCTAAAACAAGTCCTCAGAGGAGTTCAAAAGATGTTGGCTGAACTTGGAACACAGAATGCACAAGTCACACACAGGTCCTTGCGCAGCGATCCAGGCTGGCATCRACAGAGATGTAAAAGGCAGCAGTGTCCTGTTTAGGACAGCAGCTTCCAAAGTCCTTTATAAGGCCTTTCAAGATATTTGCAAATTAGAAAAAGACTTTCACCCCACAGTTCCCAAATCGTTTAGCTATTTAGATATACATGCACATAAAAATATATAATGCAGCATTACCTGCATTGTACCTGCATTCAAAGTAGCTTAGATATCTCATTTTTAATGCATTTACTACTTTTGATTTGAGAACAAGACAACTCCCCCAGAACTACATAGGAAATTTAGGTTGAGATATTACTCAAACTCGATTTTGGCCAGGATGCTTTGTTTGCCTCCAGGAAGAAAAGGAGAAAAAATCCCTTATCTGTCCTGTTAGACTAACTCCTGCAGACTCCCCCTTTCAAGGACCTTTAGTGAATTTATATATGTATAAATCAAGAGACCGCTGCTGTTAACCCTCTATAAAAGAATGACACTCTTTTATCTTTCATCCATGGATTGGCAAGACATTCAGATGTCTCTAGTTTTCCCAGTTCCAGTGCGATTACAACCAAATGCATTGAGGTCAGAGCTTAGCTCACCTCAGCTACATCTAAGACAAGAGCACTCCTTAGATTGGCAAAAAAAAAGATGGAAAGCGGCACCAAGCAGGACTAAAAATCTCTCATTTTGTAATCTAATTTTTGGTCATTAGAAGCTGCTTCTCTATGGTGATGCTAATTTGTTTTTCAGAAATGAGACTCCCCCCTGGGATGAAAATCTCCTCAGAGGGCTATGGCCTTTTGTTTCAAATTCCTTGTGAAGTCCTCGGGGTTGAAAATGCGGCTGCTGCTTAATACATTCAATTTTCCATGCATTAGGGTCAGTAATCCAGTCCTGTGCTGAGCAGGATCTCCCAGTTGGCTTGGAGCTTCCATGACGACAGCGAACAGCGAGATAAACGTGCCCGAGACAGGCAGAGCCCCCACAAACAGCACCTCCAGAAAGCACTACCCAGACTGCCTTTTCTTCCTTTTTTAAAGCATAAGTCTTCACCAATTATCTGGTTTGCAAGTACATTCCTCTGAGAAGCCATCTGACAAATCATAATTAAAAATCATATGTAAATCATTCATGGCATTTTTAAACACCCACTTGTAAAGCCCCTTTTAGACTTCCCTACCTATTTTGGGTGCAGAGTGTATGTGAAACTCGGAGTGCTAAGGGAGCAGCGTTCATCTCGCACCACTTTATCTCTGAAGTGCTGATAAGAGGACCTAAAAATGCTAATACATTTGGAAACTCCCSGCAGAGCCATAATGAAAAGACTTATGTAAACCGCCGCACTCTGTCGGGTCTCGCGTGTGAGCGCTCTCCACTAAACGCAGTTCTCCTCCTCGTCCGTGTTGCAAGCTTCGGATGAGCAATGCTTTTCAAAAGCTACCGGCGCTTTCTCCCTTTCTGCACGCCTGTATTAAGAGGCTACACATTTGAATTCATGCAATCTTGAACTGTCCAGCTGCCATATTACTGAGAGGGGGAGGAAAAAAAAAACAGCATCAACTTTGGCTCAGTGTGGTACAGTGCTGTGCTACAAACAAGTGCAAATGCGAGAGAAAGTGGATCAGCCTAACCTGAGGGCAGCGTACGATTACCTAGCAACCGCAAGGAGCAGATGGCTTTTTCATCAGTGCCCCTCTTACTCAGGGTAGCAAGGTTGTCTAGCGATTAAAGCTACCGGGAGGCAGCAACCTGGGCCATCACGTAAGATGTATAACCTTTGAGAAGGCTTACTCTACACATTCTCAGTTGCTGCATCTGTAAAATAGAGATAATGTTATCATTGATCTTTATAAAATGCTAGAAGGTTCCTAGATGTACGGCAAAAACATTTGGGGGGGGGGGAGGAAACAGAGAAAGGGTTTAGAAAGGCTTTGTGCTCCTCAACAAAGCACTATACAGAAGGCCCTRCTTCTTCGAAAATTACAAATACTTAGAAATAGCAAAACATTTTTCATCAAGAAACGTCAAGGTATCGTGCAATGGATCTCTGCMTCCTTGTCTTTCTTATACAAATGAGGACAACAAGAGACAGAGAAGATTAGCTAAGGTCACTCAGTAATCAAAACCGGGTCTGGAACACCAGAGGATCATCCTGGCTACCATACCAGCCATTCTCCGAAAAACAACCTTGTCTACAATAACAAACCCGGACTTACGTGTGTTTAACTGCCTTCCTAGAATCATTTGTACCTCGCTGTGTGCAAGGCACTATTGGGAGGGGTGTGAAAGTTGTAACTTCTAGAAGCACTCCATTTAGCACAGTAAAATAATTTTAAATGTACATGCCTTTTAATCGCTAAGAATCTCCTTGCTTTTTACTTGCCTTACATGCAAGRGGAAGAAAACTAGATGACGGAGGGATATAGTGAAATTGTAACTATGTCAAAAAAAAATTTGAAAATGAAGGAAAACATCTGGAAATGAAAATAAAGGAAAACAAAACTTACATTATTACAGGACCATGTGATTTTAATAATGGTACAGAAGGCTCAGGAGAATTGGTATTTGTGTTATACAAATAATCACATCACACCCCACCCCACTGGCAATACACACAYATGCTCAGTGCCTATGCCACTGGAGATGGAAGTTCTCTTGATTCTCTGTGGGGTCCTGGAACCACAAGGCCTTTAAATCTGACAGCCCCTAACCTACAAAATAAATTTTCCTTGTTTATTTAATGGCATGTTTCTCTGTCTRCCTGGTATTGTATGTTTGTTTTACCATGTTCTGTACCTAAATATTTCTGCTCAACTGAATTTCATTTACCTTTTGGAGCTTTATTTGGTACAGTGAAGGAATCAGGGAAATCAGTATTAAAYATAAGATTCAACACATTTAAAGAAGACTACTTGCCATGAACACTGCAGCACAGATAGACTGAAAAAGGGATTCCCAATTCCAACCACTGAACTAGGCATCATCACCCCTGCAGTTAGCGTGGAAGTTCACCAGCCTTTCTTTCAGAAGTTGTTGGATCTGTGTTATCCAAACTCCACTCTATTTGGGGACGCAGAACAGGGTGTAAGGAGAAGACACTCAAATTTAAATGCTACAGTTGAAGTGCTGACTATCCACACAACATTGCCTAACTCTTACTCAGGGATGTTCAAAAGCACRCAGCACTGACCACTTCTACTTAATCAGATACAAAATTTCAATACCTGAAGATCGGGGCATGCCTGCCACTTCTGAATATCTTCAGTCCTAAATTCTCATCCCTCTGGGGCAAGTTTAAGGCCAAAATAGCCTCTCTCACTTTGCTCAAGGTCCGGGTCAGGTAACGGATAGGTACAGCAAGGATCTATGTAGAAGTCATTTGGGTRCATAAGAGAACATAGCGTTTCAGGAGTCTCCTAAAAAGCAGGATAAACTAGTCCACTTGTTTAGCATTCTCTTAAATCATTTTAGGATTATTCTCAGATGACAGAATTATAAATGCCTGAGCATGGAGATAGATGCATGGGCTCTCTGCTGAATCAGGCTCCCAAAGAGTAAAACTGCATTATCTCTACTGCATTAGGACCTTACACAACTGTCTAAACGGCCTTGAGATTAGGTCCCATGGGAAGCAAAAACAGAAGTAAAATACTTGACTGCAAAACTAAATCAATAATCCTGAAGCTTTTTATTTCTCTCAGTCAAGAGTCAAATGAAAAACAATCAATACAATTATTGTAACTTCTTCCTTAAAAAGCAACAGATAATCTATTCTGTGGACTCTGAGAAATCCARAGCCCAGTGCTCCCATCAGTCCTCTTCTTCAAGACAAGAGCAAAGGATCCCACAGATGTCCACAGATAACCAAACATCTCACATTATTAGACTTCTTTCTGCTCCTTTATGGAGACTAAATATCCTACAAGCAACATACAGCAACGAAACATAAACCATCTCGCCAGAGAAGTGCAAAACCACAAAGTGCCTGAAAGCGAACTGAAGAGGAAATYTGGGGGGTTTGAGCAGTGTCTTTAAAACCAGTGGCAAGGGTAGCTTTGTAGTACGGATGCCCACTTTTTGAGGGTAATTTTGACAGCAATAGTCTCCAAAGTACAAAACATTTATTTCCTCAATAAAAATCAGTCTTACCCATTCCCTGCCCAGCTCTTCAACAGCTCTGCGTGGCTCAGAGCTGAGGAGCCCAGGACACGCGCGTGCACGCACGCACCCGCTAAATGGGAATCCACCTCGAGCTGCACCACAACTGCYCTGGAACTAACCTAAAATCCAGGACTCTGGGTAGCAGGGAAGTTCCTAGGTCCTTTCCACCCAAAGACATCTCTACTCTGTCACTACGCAGCAGCTTAAGACCAATCACCACATATACCRAGCTTCCCCTCCCCTCACATTCCTACAATATTGCTTTAGCATCCAAATTTAGAAATATCAGACATGTCTTTGTGAGATTTATGCCATTGTGTCTTTATCACAGGTCAGTTAGTTTTAATCTTTCATCTCTTTGTCTRGTGTATATATAGATGATTATTGTGGCAGTAAGAGAACAGTTCTTCTGACAGGCTGTCAGAAGGCTGTGGTATATCACACTTCAGTCCTTYTGCATTACCTTCCTGCAACCTCTTCTACCATTCCTGCTGTCATTAGGACCCCGGTACAGYTCCTCTCTGGCTCCCTCATTAGGTAGATTCCCCGAAAGGACTGTCCCAAGCACTCRAGGGAGAACCTTCCATCACACTTGCAAAGGCTCAGATTCAAACCCGCTTCTCTKCATCTTTTCACTAGAAGTTGTATGGAGCAAGTTTCATCTGGAAAGTTAAATAACTGAAAGCAACAAGGAAAACACAAAGCTTCCTAGCAGAGGAGTTAATTCTGCTTTCAGTTATGTATTTATATTCACTGTTCTCAACTTTTCTACTGCTATTACTAGTCTCACCTATTCACAATTCTTTGTATTAACAATATAAAGATGAAAACATCCAGTAAACAGTGGTCCTACGATCAAACAWGCACCTCTCACTTTTGCAGAGGGTTTTCTAACCATCAGGTCAGTAAGAAGATTAAAACAGAGTACTTTCCAATGCTTCCAGTGCCTATGCAAAGGACTACTTAAGCATTTTACAATAAAAATCATTACAGGGGAAAAAGAGTATAAATAGCACAGGAAGTAAGGACTATGACCCAAATCCTTTTACAAGCCTGACAGACTTGCCCACAGCCACAGCTGCACAGATAATCTACGGAAGAGAAAGAAACCGAGTCCCAATCTCTCAAGTTTCTCGTCAGTGCTTTAGGCATAAGGTAGTCTTTCCCTTCTACGAACAGCATGGATTATGTATTTTCAGCAACAAACATCATTTGCAATTGATATTCTGTGTAGATACGTTATGCTATCACGTCTAAAAACAGCCTGGAGACCTACACTGGGCTKAACAGCAAGAAGCATACATCTCTGGCTTAAAAAAGTATAATTAGAAACTAACGTATGATGTTGGATAGGAGTTAAAACACAGTGGTGTAGCCCCAGATCTATCAAAACAAAGAGTGAATGTATGCAAGTATTCAGCAAGACTTCACTGGCTTTGTGCTATACAGGCATTTTCCAGTTGTTCACTATTTTCACACCAAGATCAGAAACTTGTAGYATATCTAATGCTCCAGGGTATTATTATATGAGGTAAGCATTAGCCAGGATTTCTCTTCATCCCTGTACTATTTTTAAAAGCACATTAGTAATGAGGAACAACATGTAATTTTGTGCTTAGAAGCAGAAAAACACCAAAGTACCTCCTCCTGCGCTCTCCCGGGCAACTGAAACAGACCTGTGAGTCAGGCACACATAACGCAGCATCAGCTGTTACATCTGTCCTAGGAGTCTTTCTCCCCGGAGTTCAAGCGGGTATTTGATTATGGRTGTGTAACTAAAAGGGATTTTATCATCGGCAAAAATCTCGACTTTGAGYACCCACACCTCAAAGCCTCCTCTTCTCAACGCCAGAAGGTTTACTTCTGACATACTGACACCTTAAAAAGAAGGGTTAATCCCAAGAGACTTACTTTGTAGAAACMCTGTAGTAATAATGAACAAAAATATAAGGAAAAATAAGCTCAACWTCGTTAAGCATAGGGAAAGAAGAGTGTCTGGAATTCTGTCCTGGATTCAGAGTCAAATTCCACAGTTCTTCCTTGCTCTACAGTTTCACGGACTAAACCAAAACACCAAAACAAACAAACTTCCCTGAAAGACCAGAGGAAATACCAGGACAGCGTAGACATGACTCTCAAATTCACACATCAGACTCAAATATTTTACTTTATTTTAAACCAGAACTGAGTTACGCATTATGTCATATACTATATTGCTTAATTAACAAAAATACATTTTAAGTCAAATAAAGGACCCGAAATATCACTTTCTATTAAAGATTACTGTAAGTAAGTAATTAATTAATGCAGTTATAATGCTCATCAGAAATCAGCGTTATTATCATTTCCCATAAAACTTGACTGTCTGTGAAGGTTTCGGTGTTAGGACGGTGTATCTTTATCATCTGACTCACTCGCTACATTCAAATCAGTTCTTTCAGTAACACCAGCAGGAAGAGAGAGAAGAATCATCTGTTTCATAGCATTGTCTCAGGACTTCGTCATTTTAAAGTGACCCTGCTATTTAAAAAAAATCATTTCACCGCAATCACGTCGACAAAACTTTTTAAGAAATGATTTCCAAAGCATCTTTTATCTACTTTACTGCTCGTTAAAAAATGTTGAAGTAACAGGCATTCCTATGAAGGACCTCCCTAAGAGGAGCACACAGTAATTATATATTTGTAATGACCTGATTCCACCTAAGACCATGGCAAAATTTCCAACGGTTTAAAAGATGCAGGCTTGGGCCCTCCCTACCAACAAATCCTCATGTGCTTTTCTGGAACGGACTTAGAAATCCATCTGGAACGGCAGAGGCAAAACAGCTGAAACAAACAGGAAGAGAATATGCACAAGTGTGTGCAACACAGAAACGTATTTCCCAAAACACTACTAATAAAGTTTACCTGTATAAACATACTGATACAACTGAGAACACTTAACTCACTTTTCTTGACCATATCAACACAGATCCGGGTGGCTAATCCCCTGYGGCCGTCATGTGAAAGAGAGCGAGATACGGGGGAGCGCCCCAAGAGAGCAACAAAACGGGAGCAGGGCGGCAGCGACTCGCCCACGGTGAAATAACAAAGATAGCTGGATCTATGAGGGTTATGCTGAAGGAACGAGGAGGCAACGTGAACACAGCTGATGATTAACTAGGTGAAAAGCAGAAAGGAAAGAAGGGAAGGATTTAACACACCTGAAATCAACTGCAAAGGGAGCAGCTGAGTAGCTAGGAAGTGTAGAGCGATCTTCCTATGCACATGACAGCAGACATGACTTCTTCGATACTCAAAACTGCTTCTCTGTTCTGAAGCACTTCAGTATCAAATGATGCCCTCTCTTCCAGGGCATGTGCTCATTACAGAGACAAATCTGAAGAAAACGAAACGTTAYTGCTGTCGTCGCTCATGGCTTTGGTCTCCCGGCACGTTCCCGTCACTGTCAGTGGGTTAGGTCACTAAAGGCGTAATTTGAAAAAAAGTAGAGGATTTTTTCTGAGGGCAGTCAATGAGCCTTTTTGCCTGAAGAAATTTCTCTCTTTTGGGAGATAATTTATGAAAAAAAGCAAGACTGTAGCTTAACTATCACATTTCAAATTGACTTTATAGTGCTGGGGGGGAGTCACAGTTTTTCACTAGAAAATTTGATACTTAAAATACATTTATTTTTATTAAATTACAAATACAGAATGCTAGGACATATTTACAAAAACGTTATCAGAACTAAACAAAACATCAAAAGTAGATTCACCCATTCACAAGAAATCACATTGCTCTGGTGATATCAATGATAGTTACAGTATGGAAGATATGATAAACCGAAAAAATATCCTCATTCTTGACACAAGTTACTTTAAAGTTGCATTAAAAAACCCAAAACTATGCAGGCTTTATGTTCAGCACAGCAACAAAAATTCGCAGGCATGCTGTAACTATACACAGGTGAGCTGACAGTGTTACGATATACATTCTTTAAAAACCATTTGCTTAGGTAATGTTAAGATACAAGTTTGTGCCTGAGACCAAAAATTCCAAGGTATTAAATGATTCTTAGAATAAYATTTTAAATGGAATATGATTTTACAAAACAGATTTATGGCCTGTGGCAGACAGTCATGTAAGAACCACTTCTTCTCATACAGCATGGCAAAAGCAGAGTTATTGGCATATTTGTTTTAATGTAAATTTACAAGGTAGGGAATATGAGTAAAAGCTGAATTTCTTTTCTTTGGACAGAAATCTCAGATAAGAATATTAATATCAATTAAATATTCTGTATTTATATCAAGTAAGATATCAGAACACCATCCACAATTAACRATCTGCTTCCAGTTAGAGTGGCATCTTCTCAATTGAGAACTGAGAGTCTCCCTTTTGAGTACCACAAATGCTAGAAATGTTGGACCTAACAGCATCGCTAATACGTTGCAGTATTGAGTCTCTTGTCACATTTTAAAAGAAATCAACTTGGAGATGTTGATAATGATGTTGTGACATGGTGAAAATCCAGTCTCAATGACAATAATAGCAAAACCCTTAACATAAACCGAACTGTATATTTTTATGAAATGAATATAAAGTGGAGTCAGGGCTTACTCAAAGATTCTGCAGATATGTTAGTCATGCCAGCGGAATATAGGAATTCATAAACAAAGCATAAAGTTACTGCTATTTTCTTTGAAATCAAAGAGAAGGGGATCTCATTTMTGTGTATTTTTTTCTTATTCTTGCTGCTTATGCTATTGCTAGTGATTATTTGATTCCAAAAGACGACGCATGTAGAGAGCAGAATGAAAGGAAACAAATGGGAAGACAATTATACTCCATCAGATGTACTTGAAATCAATCATGATGCAGTTTACTCAGGCTGCTTTCTTGAGCTTGCTGTCTATAYGAACTGTTCATGAGAAAACCTCTAAATGATCTAGCTTTCTGCATATTGATTTTCAGCAGCCATGTCATTTCAGCCAATAAAGCCCAGGTAAAGACTAAGCAGAAATGTTTTCTTTTAYTGGGGAACTAATAAACGCATGTAGGAACTTCCCCAGAAAATACAATGAAGAAAACAAAAAATCCAAAAATTATTGGGCAGGGAATAAGAAGTAAGGGAATAAACATAGTGGAGGGGAACATGAAAAGGAAATATTTCTTGCTTTTATTAATAAGATTTTTGCTTGTCTTTTTTGCATATATAAAACATTTTCCTGATACTAACTAAAAAAAGCCAACAATCAAAATATTTTCATGATTGTTCGCCTATCTGCAAATTATTTATCCATTAGGTTCTCATGCAACACTGTAATATGATTCAGTTTATAACTGATCTGTACATTAAAATTTGGCGACATTGGGAAGCTTACTAAATTTATGAAGAAGAGAAAAAGAGTATAATACTTACTTATTCATGAAAAACAGACTTTTAATAAAGGTATAGATTTGCAACTCCCTAGCCTTGGGACACCAGCATCACACTGAGGCATGAATAATGAGTAACACTTGACCCACCTTTTGCTGTCAATATAAAAGAAATTCTAATATGAAGTACGAACAGTAAAAGGTAAACTGATTTTTTAAAAACACTTCCTAGCTTAGTAGTACAATTTACAGATTTTAAATCAAAATAAAGTGTTATTTCTAACCCCCCAGTATCTATTTAACAGTCAAGCAATCACTCCTGGTAGAATGGGAGAACAGGAAAGGGAGAGGAGGATGTCCACGTCAGCAGCTGCTTCGTTTTGCCATTTGAGTTATCAATAAACTCAGTTTACCTTAACATGCCAATCCAGCAAGAAAAGCTATGGTGCTGTCCAGCCACACACTCCAGTGAGAGTTCTGCCCATGTAACGGATCATATTCTCTCAGTTTTCTGAGTTTGCAATTCCACTAATTTCAAAACAAGTTCTATACTCTARAGGCTTCAGGATCAGAACTTTATTCCTATGGGGGAACATTCAGAAACTCTTCACGTTTTAATTTACTTGCAAAGAGTATTGAACACAGTAGTAATATGATTACTGAAGAACTTGTTACAATAGTAGTGCAGGAAACTGACTTTAAATTTGAAGGGTCAAATACCAGAATGATGTATGTAACCTATCTAATCTAAATCTTACACTTATTTTGTTTAGAATAAATACATGAAATTAATTTTGTTTTTACATAGCACTACGAGGAAGTAAGAACTTCAAGTTTTAAGCCGGTGATTCTTCCTCCATCTAAGTTTCCCCGTCTATAGAACACGGATAAAACCTACCTTCCTCACGCAGCAGATGCGTGCCTTAGCTCACAAGGTTGAAAACCCTTTGAAGATGAGAAGTGCTCATCATTATTATCCAACGTCAGCAGTTCAACTACAGCCCCTCGTCCTTCTTCCTTTAGAAACTGTCAAACATAATATACYGCTCCATGCATCGCAAAGATTAAATATGTAATACGACAGGTTGAAGATGGACAGGATATTATCTTAACAAGGTTACATGCAAATATAATTACTTGTTTGCTAATTCATTTCATTTAACCTACAAATACTTGTCAGTTTGCTTCCTGCAAAGAAAGATCCTAGAGCTCTGCCAGTAAATGGGATGTTAGTTCTTCAGAAGGTGTAGGGAGCAACCACTTCTTCATCACCACCATCTCCACCACATCAGCTCTATGTATTTCACATTGGTGTTACAAAAACATTACGAGAATTGCATAGCTCTTG
The DNA here is from genome assembly GCF_003343005.1 of Rhea americana. Classification (NCBI taxonomy): domain Eukaryota; kingdom Metazoa; phylum Chordata; class Aves; order Rheiformes; family Rheidae; genus Rhea; species Rhea americana. Next base: position 2,726,787 of record NW_028186424.1, on the reverse strand, counting down.
GATTCAGAACAGGAGATACTTTTATCCTCAGGGCACTGTCCAACTGCCACACATTTTCCATTAGTGAATTAATCCCGATTATCTTTTCATTTTCATTTTACAGAAGGAAAATTGAGAGTAGAGARGCCACAGGGCATATCTGAAAGGCACTTAGGTATCTGAAGATACAGATAGGAACAACAGGCTAACAGAAGGTTCTTTTTAAAAATCTCACAAGGTCTTTATCTGAATATTTAAGTGTCTGCACACCCTTTAAAAATCTTCTTTTCTTGGAGCCAGAGAAAAAGCATCTAAATGCAAGTTAGAACTTGTGTTCCGGTATCAGCATGACGGGTCTTCTGAAGAGCGGTAGGGACAGCCGGTTTATTAGAGTGACATCCAAGACAATAAACGTAACTTCATGACAGCAAAAATACATAGCAAAAATATATATTGTCAAAGTATGCATACTCCCACAGACTCCTTCTGTGGAAAGCAGTTCCTTTCAAGGAGGACAACGTTTTTGCTGGAAAAGCCATTTTCCATCCTGCTTCCATACAACCCCAGGCAAAGCCACCGTCCTCGGGGCTCTGCTCCCCTATGTTAACGCTGCTTCTGACTTCGCTGCTTTTGCTCCCGTCCTTGCTACCAGTGAGCTGCTGCTCTGCTGGATGCCCCTATTTCAGCAGCGCCGCAGTCAACACCCTCATTAACAGYAGAAGGAGGCCACATGGCCAGGTACCTTGTGCTACTAAATGACAGAAAGTTAAGCTCTATTTTGCAACATAATGAAGGAAGGGAAGTAAATGATAAGAGCTCAAAAGGCATGTGAAGAGGATAAAGAGAGTATTTTCTGAGATTTTTCTCAAGATAGTTGTGTCAAAACTAACTCACAAGCTGGTAAGCCTCAGTTAACCTGCTGGAAGTCAAGTTTTTCAGGTTAAACTCAGCGACTATTTCGGAACTCCACTGCATTTCTTATGGCACTCCAACTTATTAAGAGATTTCAAACATGTCATAGTTTTGAAAAAAACAGGTTGACAGCAACTCTAGCTTCTGACCTAGGTACTTGTCTTCAGCAAAATGGATTTACAAAAACCTCCACAAAATACGCTGCTCTTCTCATCATTTTAACAAATAACGAGGAGGATTTTTAAGGCTCACTTTGTTGCAAGACTACAACCATGCCCAGTTATGGGCCACTGTAGGTCAATCCAACAGCAGCTGCAGTCAAGACCTGCATTCACTGCAGCAGGAGCAGCCCTACGTGAAGGTACACAGGGAATCACAGAAGCCTCCTGCCCTTTCACAAAGTGTGAATGGTATGGTGTGGCAGCATAATTTTGATGCCGTCTGGACACACCTGCTGTATCGTTGAGTGAATCACTTACATAGATCTTCTTCTGATTGAGAGGGGCAKCTTGCTAGGGAAACCTTGGTAATGAAGAGGTTAATGCGGACAAAGTGTTTTTTGTCTGTTTGTTGTATTTTCTAGAGATGCCCAGCCATCCTTTTCTATTGACAAATGTTAATTTTTAAAAACATGTTAAATTCTTGCTCATGACTTTATAAAGACACCAAGTTTTAAGGGGGAAGGAGTGTGCTTGCTAGAATTGTAATTTGCAAGTCATTAGAAATCTGTTTTTGTAGAGCACGTGGGCACACACACGTTTAATGTACACATCCACAATTAATTTGCTATCATCTCATGTYAGAAAAGAAAAGGACTGAAAAATGATTGATAGAGTACACATTAGAGAACGGAGGGGTACCTGTTTGAGCAACTTACTTTCTTGTTGTCAATCACTTTGCTAGAGATTGACCTTTTTGATTCCCATATGAACCTAAAACCTACTTCCAGCAGAAAAGGTCTCCTACCTACCTAGCACTTACAGCTGGAAACACTTTTTTTCTTCAGAGACTAAAATGCACATTCTTTTCTCTTAAAATCTTTAAGGAAGAGGCAGGAAGACGCTGGCCAAAGGAAGGCAATGCCACAACGGTGGYAGCAGCCTGCAGGTGACAGCAGAAGCAATAGTGCTGAACTGGCACATCRCTCCACTGCCAGGATCTTTCACACTGGAGCACGGCTCAGGGAGGCGACAGCTCCAACTACYGCAGCCGTCCACCTTGATTTGATCAGCGACGGTACAGACCCCTACGACGGCAAGTCACAGCACGCAATTCTTCATGCTGATTTAAAAAGCTTCCAACTTGGACCAACCGCTCAGCAGCCRTATCTCTACATTAAAGGCAGCAAAATAGTAAACTCCAAAAACTCCAGGGGCTGTAACTGGCAGAAGACCAAGTATCATAATACTATACCTATATGGCCTTATTTTATCACTGTATTTTCATTTCCTTAACAGCTTAACTATCTTCTTTATCTCAGGTATGTGTACAAGCTGGATTCCTTGTTTGCATAAACCACTATTTTCTTTATTGGCATTCACACATCCAAAGTAATCTCTGTAAATGCCTACAATAAAAAAGCAACAAAGGCAGCATAAATTAATCTGAAATCTTTGCTGTTCCCTTGAAATACAAAGTGGCTAATTTTCTTTAACCATCTGCTCTGTCCACCTTAAACTAATCCTAATCCCCCATCTCTGAAAACAACCTTTTGTGGTATCCAAAGCTCTGCAATGTCATTACCATACTAGCCACCACCATTAAGACCCATTTGCTTGGACTGCTAAGATACAACAGTTGCCTTGATTTAAGATCTCTTCTCCAGCTTGGCCCTGATCAGATGAGCCTCAGAAAACTGGCAGCATATTTAAAGTTATTCACTGTAATGAAGCTATAGCACACRCTTTAGAAGTCTATTGTCAAAGCATAACTGGCACTGGTGCTACACCTTAGGACCTCCAGACTGGATTATTCTATTGATTTTYACATGGAGCAGCTGTGGAACATTGTTAAGAGTTACAAGCAATTGGAAAGCATCTATCTATAAAGAACACATCCTAACAATTTTTCAGAGACCATATGACTGTTCTGTTAACCCTAATACAGTTCAAGATGTTGATGCTGAGCTATGAAAGTCTTTATACTGTTTAGGTCTAAGCTATTTTCAAGATTACCTTCCTTCCTCTAAGTACACAACCTTTAAGGAAAGCCTCCTAGTTTTAATTAATAATGCCAGGAGCAAAACATTTTTATTGAATGCAAAGTTGGCAGTGGACTATTGTTCCTGTATTGATCAGAGAGAGCCCWATCTGCCTGCCTTTAGCACAAGGTGTATGGCTATGAAGACAYGCAGGGTAAACTGGAAATCTACAAAAATGCCTCTCATCAGCACATGAATGCTGCTTTTTCATTTCAAAAATATTTCAAAGCCTTATCTTAAATTTACTGAGCCTTTAACCAAGCTGCCTCAACAATCCCCTCATTTTCCATGATCCTGCAAGATAGCTCAGCTCTCGAGGAACAATGCAGCTTTGAGAGAAGCAACAAGGACGGCGTATTTTCAATGGCTGGATGCCAGCGATGAAAGTCCTTGTCAAAAGAAACTTGCCAAAGCCTGCTGTTTAACTCCAAACACAACTATATTTTGTGGAAACTTTATCTAGGTGAAGTACCAAYAAAAATCATCACTACAAGTGAAAAGAGGAATGCTTCGTTTGTATGCTTGTGAATGCAAAGAAATAACAGTCTTGATGGGAATGCACACTGCTTCTCTTACTTTTTTTTTAATAAAACTTAATAAACATCTTAAGCTTCATAGCTAGTCAGAAATGAAATTGGATTTCTAAATCTGTATCTATAAATCTGTGAAAGTACTAAGTGTGATGTCAGGAAATCTAATATTCAGTGCCTTTGAAAATGAAACTACATGTATTTCAAAGCCCAGAGAGGATTTAGGAACGTACATTAAAAAAAAAAAAGAAATTGCAAATCTACCCTTAAAATCAGGTATGCCCAATACAAGAGTCGCATGATGTCTGTATCATTTAATCTTCTCAYGAGGACATTTATTTGCTTTGCCTTTGGTCAACAAACAGTAGATTTCTATGCAGCTTGAATTTGAAACAGGAATAGCAACCTGATTCTGCACTTTTTCCTCGCACCAAGCAGCACCTCCRAAAGTGTTCCTGTTGAGTTGGGATAATACACAAGCAAGCAGCATTTAATGTGAGACAAGGCTGTGGAATTAGGACCTAAGTRAAGCATTCAGGAAAGATGAAGGCAAACGGTATCATCCACTGTGGCATGGGAGGCAGTGTGCTTTATGCTTGTTCCTGTGAGTGCCTCAGAGTAACTATTTATATAGCACAGTAAAAAAATATGAACCATGAAAACTATAATGGATGAGTATCRTTTCTAGCCACTTAGTGGCTTTGCTTTCCCAACCTCTCCCCACCCACCGAAAAATAAACAAGTACAGGTGCAAGCTCCTTGTAAATAGGAACAAGCAAAGCTTCCCTAACAGCTGTTCTATCTGCTGTCTCTGAGATAATATTGCAAGYCAAAGCCCTAACTAATCCAACTGCTATAATCAAAAGGCTGATGCCATCATTTTTCTAATCACTTCAACAAGCAACAGAACACATGAAGTGATTATTACTACACCACGCCGCTCCCTTTGCTTGCAGAAAACTGATCATCTTCCCAATTGCTGCCTTACACTTAGATTCCAACAATCTAAGTATATTGAGTATAATGAAAAAGTCTTGAGCTTAGAAAGCAACAGCAGAGCCTTTTGGTTGCTTAGTTCCCTATTAATCCAATAGTTAGTARAGACGGCCAGAAACACATCAGAATCTACCTCAAGATCTGCATTTCACTGTAAAATTCTCCCTTCAAAAACTCCATTCTGACCAGCTATGCAGTATCTCCTCTAAAAATAATAATTTTCTCTGATTTTTAAAGACAGTGAAGAAGATGCATTTCTTTCTACCTGCAACCCCCATAGATACACCGTTGCCTTGAAAATAAACCCAGCAGGAGCATTACGGCAGTTGCATAATTCTATTCCTTGAAGGACAAAAGGGTAATTTTGAACAAAGAGGCACTGCCAAGAGACTCCCATGTTACCAAAGAAAAAGGAAAGGGAATGGCTCTGAAAYTGGTACCCTAATTCTTGCTTCACCCTGGCCCATATGCCTTGCCCTTAAATAGTGTCAGATCCCGAGAACCACAAACCACAGACCTGAAACGCTGCGGCGAGCAGCGGCAGGCTTGCCTCGCGTGCAGCCGGCACCCCCAGCATGTGGTCTGGGAACATGAGAAGTCCCTGAGAGCTATCATGGTAGAAATGAAATATTTATTGTGCCAAAGGATTAATATGTCGATTTGAAGGCGGTGGCACTTCAAATGCATACACAAGAATGTATTAGGAAGAGAACAAGTGCAGTCTGGAACTTGGTGCATCTACCAGGTGAGACGTGGTGGCACTGGTAACTTTTAATTCTACTATTTTCTGCCACATTCCTCCCAAACATTAACTGTGATGAGAAGCTGTCATTGCAGGTGTGCAATATAAACCTCTGTGCTACCAAGGCATTACAGAACTACATAAACCAAATGTTTTAACTGAAATACTCTAGAATGACTTACCAGAATTGAGGACAAATATGAACAGAGCTTGGCTGTCCTCCAGTATGTGCTAGCAACAATATCCCAGTCTTGTTAACATACTGCCATTTTTTTTTGTATGGGTAAGATCACAAGATAAATCAGCTCCTATCTTTCTASAGTAAACAAATCACATATTCAATCAATACATATCAAATCCTTCATAGACACCTTAAAGTTAAGTCTTCCTTCTAAGAACACACCAGGCTGCCTAGTAAATTAAAAAGATCTTGTATAAATGGACCAAATTCCCAGTGAGGCTTTTACAGTTCAGATTCATTGAAAGGATCTGCTTTGTAATGTATAAGTTAGAGAAAACCATCAACATTCACAGAAAGAAATTCAACTGTTTTGCAAAGGTCCTACAGAATTTGAAGACTGTTTTAAATAGTTCTTTTTTGGCAAAGAGCATGAARGAGCCCTCTAAATTATTTGCACAAACAATTAATATTTTATGTCAGTTCAATTTTTTCCACYTACCTTGTGTCATCTTACAAATCAACACATAAAAAGATAAAGAAGTAGGCAGCATTTGSCATTAGCACACACAAAGAGCACATGAAATGTTATTTCAATGCATCAAGCTAGCAGCACATTATTACCTGTACAACACTAATTTTGCATCAGGACATTTACATATAAAAACCTTCCATTCTCCACCTCAAAGAATGAGCAACTTTTGGATTTTTGATGGAAAGATCCATCCTTGCAAACAGAACGTCCTGTGGTATTAGAAGTTCTGTTATTAATGCAAGTCATATATGTTGTAAGGTGCAAAAGTAAACAACCAAGACATCAGTGTATCCTGATGAAGGCTAAAGATGAACATTATTTGAATATAAGTTGTGCCTTCCAAACCCAGGCGGAGTGCGGCGCTGCGGGAGCCGCAGCCACCCGTGCTGCAGCAGGAAGGCAGGCTGCCGCTGATCGGCTAAGAGAGCTGAACCTTGCAGAGGTGGTGCAAAATCACAGTGGATCGTCGTCCTGCGAGATTCAGGATGGCCAGCTCAGAAGAGTGCACGAACAACAGCTGTATCTGATCAGAGGACTGTAGATGAGATGGAAAGCAAGAGGAGGGAGGGAAAGTAAGAGGGRTTGAAGAGATTGTGGTGCTAAAAGACTGTATTTCAGAAAACTGCACTGATGCCTATGAACTACAGCCATTGAAATAAAGGCTAAAATCTTGAAAGCTCTACCATAAAGCCAGGGAACTAAATCCACATTTATCTCAGTATCTTGTTTCCAAGTTATGAACTCCATAAAGCTTACAAAAGTTATCAGAAGCTGCAGGTGCTTAGCACTGATATAAATCAGGTCACTTAGTTACTTAAGAGGGAGTGATCAGACCTCAGAAGCAAGGGAGACTACATATCCAGGTTTGGGCCACGCTGGCGTGGGAGTGACAGAAAGATCTGAGTGCCTTTCCATGTACAGGAGGAGTAATTCCCACCTCCTCTGAGAGGAAGGCAGTAGAAAAATCCCAAAGACTACCAGTTGGATTATACTGATTTAGGGACATACCATTAGACCTACTTGGGATTTGAAATCTTTGCAAATAGCTTCTGTTTGCTGTTATTTTATGCATGAGCAAAAGGGCCCCCTTTTCCAGCCTCTGAGACTGTAATTAAAAAAAATACTAAGTACCATTAAATATGCAATTACTTCTGAATCCTCACAATAAATAAAAGAACTCGTATAATACCCTCAATACAAAAGGATATCGAATTCTTGAGGTGTTTTTTTTACACTCTTCCGATAGCAYGCAGTACAACCTGTTAGCCTCTGGATAGCAAGAAATATCTTACGATATACTAGAGAAGACAGCGAATAACCCACCTCAGCAGGTTAGACCCAGAAGACATTTAGAAGTTTATTTTACCTTTCTGTCTAGCACACTGAAGACCCTGGAACATCTGAATCTGACTGATTCCACAAACTGGTCTTCTCCAAGTAAACGATAATTTAGCAAAGARAAAAGTTAAAAGGCTGCTGTCTGTCAAGATCGATACATTACGTCTGGAGAGAAGGTCATTCCTGACCTAGTAAAACTGATAAATCTTTATCCATATCATGAAAAAAAATTAATCATTCAGACTGAAAAGGAAATCATAAYGCTATATTACATTTGCCTCATCTCCAGGAATACATCTAGAAATATACTTTTCAGGAATTAAGTGTGAAATATTCAGCAATCCTTATTTTGTGACTGAAAAGGACTACTCAACATCAAAAAATGACTAAAATGTTATACCAAAACAGAATTTTAAAGCTGTGAGAGTTTATACGGTATTTAAATATTGTTGAACTACAAATTTAATGATTAATTCAGGACAAAAAAATGCATACATTTCTTGAAGACCCAGCAGTCACAAGGGTCTTGACTAGCTCAAATGATTAGAAACTGTAATTGAGGTGTTTCTTTTGAGCTGAACTATAACACATCATATGTTTTGCAGAGTAACAAAGCTACAGGCAATACTACCTGGGGAAAATAYCCTCTTATATGTTCTGTAATTCTCCTGTGCTTTTTTGTATTAATAGATTTGTACCTTGAAGATTTTTTCACCTTTTATTTCTCATCCATTAACACAGAAGAGAATATTTTCAGAAATGAAAGTGTTCTTTTTTTAACTCACTGAAGGATAGCTATGATAGATATCAAATTTTACCAATATTTAGTCATGGAGCGCAAATATATTGTGTAACACATTCAAGACTTAAAAATTCAAAATATCAGCTATAAATATAGCCAGCAAGTAAATATGAAGAATTTGCAAGTGGGATACAATCTCTTTCCTGGAACTGAGAAGAGAGCTGATGTATGTTTTAACATTTATACTGCAGAAGTACAGATTGGCCAAAGTCAGCTGGTGCCTGTTAAGCTAGTAGAATCTGAAGATTGTATGATATTAAAGACTGTGTGTGGCTAAAAGAGTGGGCAGAGCATTTGGAAAGGCTTCTCGGCATCAGCTGGCACAAAATCTAAATTTAACACCTGAGTATGTTCAGAGCTGATGCAAACACACACCATTCACCTGAACGGTACCTGTCCTGGAAGGAAACATCTTATTCTTGATRAGTGAACCCACAAAATGGCACTTATTTCTTGCAAGGCAGGCAGAACGTTATGACTTCTGGATAGCACTGCCTTTATTCAGCCTTATTCAACTGGCTCAAGCAACTTAATTATGAGAGAGCGCACAAAATCAGAACAGGAATTACTCTACGATGTTAGCTTATGATTATAGATGCATATAAATTTGGGGGAATGAGCCTAGTCAGATCCACAAGATAACTGCCAGGACAAAGTGTGTTGTAAAGGGAAGAACAGAGGTGTAGCTGGCCAGACATTTGTCCTCCCTCTCCTTCAATTCAAGAACAAATCCTTTCTCTCAATATTTTGTGTTAATTTAATTTATTGTCTCTACTATCTCTAGRGCAAAATAAACATTTTGAGGTGGAAAGCAACACTTGGTGTTTTGTCGTAAAACCCAATAACTGAGGTGCTGTCACTGCAGCATTTTCTCAGWGAAGGTTTTAATACTGAGTTTATCTTCTTCCTGCTGTTTTTCAGAAATAGAAAAAAGTACAAACCTTAATTGACATAACAATCAAAAAAATATTGGTCAAGCGTTCGATATGGGCACCCAACCCTGCCACACCTGTGAGACTCCCTTCTTGCAAGCAGCTGCAAATCTGTTCTCTGCAGTCATCAAGAGCTTTATTATCAAAATAAATACCACAGGGGAAAAAGACTCCCATGATGGTTGTCTCATCTTAACCTCTTTTCTGACCCTTGCTCTAAGTTCAGCTTGAAGTGCCTTCAGCCATATCATGAAAAGCCTACACAAGCCAAAAAGCCTCATAAAAAATTCGACTCATCGTGGTTATTAAATCATTTTAAACCATCAAGTTGAAAACAGAGCCCTATGCCTTTTCTGAGAATTCAACAAAGCAGCGAGTATTAAATGACTGACAGGTGTTTGACGAACTCTATCCCATAAGGAATCTCATTCTGAGTAGAAACCACTATGCAAAGAATCAAAAAGAATCTTCTCTTTTCAAAGTCCTCACAGAAACATTTGCATCCATGCTAATGAGAAGAACAAGACAACACAAAATTCATTCTAGGAAGTTCCTTGCCCTGCTGGAGTTTGGAAGAGATACCAGCTTCAGTTTCTGGAACAATAACTCAAATCCCAAAATAGGTCCAAAAAAAAGTTCATTATGAACATTTGCATTCTCTCAAATTAATCATCTTATGTTACASTAAAAAAAGTACTTTGAACGTCTGCTTCAGTGAGCAAACTCTCAGAATGGAAAACATACAAAAAGACGGTCCTCCCCTTGGCTCGTTTACATCACTGTGATTAATTCAGGTACCGAATCTCACCAGTTGAGAATCTGGTGTATCAAATAATTTAATTTCATGGATGGCCCCACATGGTGTAGTTAGATACAGCTCCTGCTGATACGCAAACGTCTGTGGGCTGCACAAAGGCTGCTCCTTTCGGGGGGCCGCGGGGGCCAGGGAGCTGCGGAGCGCCGGGCCGGGCGCCCGCAAGCGCAGCGGCGCGGGGACGGGCGCGGGGGAGCGCCGCGGCGGCCGCAGCCCTTCCAGCCCCCCGCAGTCTGCTGCGCCAAGCACCGGGGGACGGCGGGGCGACGACAGCGGGGCCGAGTCCCACCGCTCCGGTCATGCCACTGCTTAAAAWCCTTCCTCCTGCTCTCCCAGCGTCATACAGCAAGAGCGTCTGTCTCGCGGGAGACACAGGGTTTGAGCATTAAGGAGAAATTTGTTGCTGTGGTGATGCTGATGATTCACCCTTGGTCTGTGGCTTTATGCTGAGCTACCAGGGCACACACGACACAAGGGGATTCTGGCACGACGGGTGGAATAGGCTCCACGGCAGCAAGGCACGTACGCACGCRCTCACCTTTAATGGTACGGCAGCAGGCCTCAGTCACGCGCTGAAGTGACTTGTTGACTAAAAATGGATTAAACCTATGTCGGTAGTTGAAGCATGCTTAAGTGTTTGGCTGAAGTGGGCCATAAATCTGCCTTGAGTTTAAGTTGTTTTGCTTCCTCCATCTACACAGAAGTGTGAAACACTTTATAGGTTCACAGAGGGATAAAGATTTCTCTGTTGTTATGACATGTCCCAGGAGTGGCGGAGGGATCTGCTGCTGAAAGAGTGTACCGAGAACACAAACCATAGATCATAAGCAGAGTTTTGCAAAATGCATGAAAATTAGCTTGCACACACAATTTTTTTCTCAAAACAAAACTGTTCAAAGACAGGAAAGACTCCCAAACCACCAAGCAATGCTTACACTGGCTCTGTCAAAATTCTTCAAATAGCTGACTATCATTAGATGGATTCTTACTAGAGCAAAAAGAAAAATAGGGCTCCAGACAAGAGTGACCAGCTTCTGATCATACTTATCCAGCTGTAAATGGAAAGGATCTTCACAAAGGCACTAAAGTGAAAACACTTATCTCCTTGGGTCACAGTATACTGTGCAAACAACCTTCCCTATTTGTCAAAGACAGAAGGTGCAATACTTATCTAGGATGGTATAGAACTGTTTGATAGGCCTGGAAAATACAAATTCATGATTATTTAACAAATAGGCAAGCAAAAGCGCAACAATTACACTGCTGCCTGGTCCAATCATTATTTTGTAGACAGGTATAATGGCAAGCAATAGCCTGATGATTTCCTATTTAGAATCCAAACGGAGCAACAATAAGAAAGCTAATGTTAATGCAACATTATCATCATATCATATTGCTCATATCCCAAAATAGACGTATGTTTGTTCTTCCTATATAACATATAGTAAATCAATATTTTCAGGAGATAAGTCAGACACTTCAGAGTCTGATCTATTTTATCACCTGCAATAGAAACATTTTTAGATTTGGAAAAAAATGTGGGCACATTGGTCAGCAGTCATTCTGCACACAAATTCCCAGTGAAAACACTTGTTCTCTTCTGCTTGTGCTCTAAAACATCCATAACAACAGTACAAAGAGTTTGGCAGCACCCTCTATAAACTGTCAGGGATATTCTGCTCTCAAGCACACAGTTTCCAGCTCTGCAATTAAGCACCTGCATAAAGTGCTGAGCAGACAGCTTCTATTGGAGTCAAAGGATGTGATCTGCTCATCGCCTTTGAAAAATGTTGTATACTAAGCTACAGATACCAAATTTTGAGAACAATAAGCTTGAAAATTTCAGTAAAAGGTATTTGTCACACCTGATCCAAAACCCACTGGAACTGGAGGAGGTCTCTCCTAAGTTTCAATAGGTTTTGAGTAACTTTTTAGGCAGTAATTTGTCTCTCATTCTGCAAGCTATTGCTTAGTTCATAGGAACCAGACTTCCACTAATTATGATCCCTCTTCTACCTCTATTCCACTACTCTAAGTTTCATTTAGCACAGTACAGTAAGAAATCAAATAGCCAAAAAAATTTTAAAAAATCCAATGTTACAGTCATCTGAATGCACATGATACAATTTCATAAAAAGAATTTTTTTGCTGGAAACCTTGCCAAATGTTTAGTATCAAAAATACTGGTAGGAAGGATGTTCTGCTGGGACAGCAGAAGTTTATTGCTGGGGTAGCATTCAAAGGTTTTTGCCTTAAAGGATCTTTAAGAAGAAGGAAACATGGAGATGCATACAAACCACGACAGTCTTGATTCAGGACTGGTCTAGTGTTAAAGCATAACCTTAATGTAAGAGTCATAGAATTTTTTGGTATATCAATTTTATGACATGTTTCTTATTCAGAGGATCCTACCTCATTCAAAGATACCTAATATAAACAAACATGTATATCATAGCTTTTTCCAGGAATTAAATGCAAATTGCATTTCATACATAATGCAAATTCCTTGATCATACACAAAKTTAATGCACAAGACATTTGTGTTTCAATCACATCATCTGAAAAACATTTAGAGTAGCTATAAGTTTGTATGTATGTACTTTGGTTTGTTTTTAAGCAGCCAACTCACTGCTAAGAAATGCTATGAAATAGATTTTTATTGATCTACTTTATGCTTCATCGCACACACCAGGCCGCTTGGTGCCTGATCCACTGTAATTGAATAATCAATTTCTATCTTCCTTAATAAATTAATTTATTAAATGCAAAATATGTACAGCTGATACTAATCTGCAGTCTAAGGCTACTGTGGGATTCTTTAAGAAGATCATCTGTGTGTTTCAAAAATCTGGGGTTATACAGTAAGAAAGTGAGAAAACTGTAAAGTAGTAAAATATTTTAAATATAGTTGTTTGAATCTAACTATCATAATTTCAATACTTGCCTTAGGAAAAAATAGCCTGCAAGAAACAAATTCACTAACAAAGAATGTAAATTTTCTTTCCTCTCTTTATTTTTTATTTCTATATATATGTTAGAAATGCCTCTCCTACATTCTTAGAACTGTCAGCATTTTTATTTTAAACCGTAAATCACAGAATAAAAGGATAATACTACACTCACTACATAGCAAAACTAAACCCATAAATGTTGTATCATCCCCACTGGATTAGTGTTCATCCTTCTGAAAATGGAAGAAAAAATGCCAACACTCAAATTGTTTTAAATTGGGGAAAAATACACAAGATTTTAGCAATTGTCCTTTTTAAAAAAATCCTTGCGAACAGATCCCACCTCCACCTCCATCACTGATCTGCAAAGCACTATCGTACCAAACGCCTTCTGGAACACAGCCTGCAGGGATATCTTCTCCAGGAAACCAACAGGTTATCGTGGGCACAGTACCCCCACAGGATGGGCCCACGGGGGCGGACGGGAGAGGGAAGAGATCACAGMCCCCTTCCCTTCCCCTCTGACATCTCCTTGCTGACTGTGCTGTAGCTCCTGCAAGTCAGAGGACGCAGGCACTGACCAGCCGCACCACTGCTGCAGCCGGGTCTGCTCCCCTTAGCGCTGGGTCACTCCTTCCAAAAGGTACACAGCTTTTATCGGAAAGAAAAAGYTGTTACAGCACTACTTGGCACAGGCACTAAGATGTCATTGAAAATTCAGCTATTCAGGAACAGATAAATATCTTCAGGGCAAGCAGTGGCTCTAACCTCCACCATAAATTACGGGTGATCTTCCTTATTTTAGTAAGTATTGTCTGCTTCYTCTCATCTGTGTTAGGCCATAACCAGCTAGCCTTCATCTGAACTCCAACATCAACCTTTTTGGTGGAAGAAACTCAGTCAAATCAGCTATGCCAGAAGAGAAAAAGTCACATCTTTATGCCAACAGTGCTTAAATCAGACGGAAACAAGAGGGAGAGCCTTGGTGGCAAGCAGGAAGAGTACCAGCACAGCCAACGGGACACTGAGAAGACACTGCCTTGCTTTCGGCAAGGCAAGTAGCAAGCAGCTTTCTGTATCTCCTGTGCCCCCTACTTCAGCCCCAAGCCTCAACATGATGATGATAACTGCAGTCTCCTCTGCGTTCTTCCTAATAACCATGCAGTCATCATCAAGAGGGACAAGATTAAATCTTGAAGAACTTCACGTGCAAAACACCTTCGATGTTTGCAAGGTCTCCTTAAAGAAATTAAAGTTATGAAAAGCTGTTCCTGATCTTTGTTCTCATTCTTGGTGAGACTCCTGGACAAATCCACACCCTTATGTAACAGGCAGCAGGGATGAAGACAGGATTTAGTGTCRTAGCTGTTGTACCTAATCTACAATGCGTACCTGACAATACACTGTGTCTTCGCACTGTATCAGACCAATGAGCATGAAAGGAAAACTAAAGCACTTAGATACTGTAAGCTGCTGCAATCATCAAAACAATCTTAACCCAAGATACAGTATTAGCGATSTAATGGACAGTGGATATTTTTAATGAGCAAATGTGATTGACTTAGCACTCTCAGTTAAGCACGGCACACACTCCTAGTCCTTCGCAATGCAAAATACAACAAGCACATTTAAAGCACCTACACAGCAAGTTCTTAAAATGAGCCAGCTTGATTGCTTGCAAATAGCTCTTCATATGGGTATACTTACTCTGGAATAGGAGCAGAATATTTCAATTTAGTTATAAATTTGATTTGTCAGTCTGGGAAAAAAAAGAAAAAAAATCCACTCATTCAAGAATAAGAGTGTCTCCATAGGGATATATACCAGCAAAACTGCAAATGTCTAAAATCACCCRTTAGTTTTTCCAGTACAGCTTTTTACAAGCTTTATCATTAGCTTGCTGTATACAGGACACTGACTGGCCAGACTGCAAGAAACAAATCATAACACCTTGAAATATGGTCAAAATAAATTAGTATGGCCACTGCTCAAGAAACCAAGATTGATATTTTCTTATAGAACGAGAGTCATTTCAAAAAACACGGGGAAATACCAACAACCACAAAAGCTATGAGCTTGGCTCCTTCCAAAGGCATACACCAGCCAGGAAAAACAACCATTTGGAAGAAAGTTCTTCCAACATTCCTGGCACATATTTGTGCAACAAAACTGGAATTAGTGGAGATATTTCTCATTTACATGTCCCCTCAAAATGTCATCCTAATATCATGGAACCAAAGTAAATCTGAGAAAACTCGTAAAGAAAAAAAGAAGACAAGTTTTCTTAGGACAGGAAAAACTTGAATTACTAAATAAGACAGAAAAATTAGATCAATCAGATGGTGTTTTACCCCAAAWAATTTACTGAGGAAAAGTTTGCAGGAGGTTTGCTACAGGCAAGCAAATTGCTTCCAGTCCCAACCTTTCTCCTTCTTGTCCATTTATATTGAGAACTCTYCTGTTACATTTTATTTTGTTCAAAACAAAAATGTCAAATTATTTTTAAAAATGTTGAAAYAGGATTTTGCACATATATTTAGGAATAAATCTCAGAAGATTTGCAGTGTCTCAGCATCTTTATATCAATCTTATTGTATTTGTATTGCTATCATTAAGCATTCCATCCTGCACGATTTAAATCTAAGCAATTCATAATAGAGTATTTTGAAATAAAGTAATATAACACATTAGCTAGAACTTTCAGTTACACCGTGCAATTTGTCAAATTGCCAGCAGAACAACTCATTTGAAAAGACAGATTGTTGCTTATTCTTTAGCTGTCACTCGTGTTACTTCACTTCAGTTACTTCTGCCTGACACTTCGCGCTGAGTTAGTCAATCACACTGACGGCTGCCTGATGATCTCTGATAAAACGCACAAACAAAACACAGATTCTAGTGACTCATCTGTCAGTCCGGAGAGTAACTTGATACCCCAGACAGTGGCTCCAGGGAAGAAACCCCTGCCAGCTGTGCATCCTGGTAGRTATTACTGACACAATTTAGTCATGGCATCTTTCCCAACATTGGGAAATTACTCAGATTTGGAGGATTAAAAGATATCTTGAGATTCTGAATCTGTACATCCTCCGAGTATTTCTGCAAACTCTGCCAGTTAAGAGCTTCTTTTGAAGCAAAGGCAGTTAAAACAACCATCCGATACGAAGAGGAAACCCTGCAGGCTGAGTAGAGATTCCCTGGGCTTGGTCCAAACAAGAGATGTTGGAGATGTGACCAGACATTTTCCACTAGGGACTTGACTGACAGCCAGCAATTAGCCACCCAACAGCCAGGAGGCAACCCCAGCATCGCCCCCTCTCCGTCCTCCACAGCTCCGGATCCCTTCACGTGTTTTAACTGATTCACGCGGTTTGCAGGCTGCCTAGCGCTCCACAGGTGGAGCCCAAACAGGACATTATAAAATGCGGCAGTTAGAGCAGTAATTAGAGCAGGTCACAACAGACCACCGCCTGCCACCTTCTCTCTCCCTCTCCCTTTCACGTGCACACACACAGCAATAACCTTCATGCATCTTAAAGCTGCAACTGCTCACTCGTGTGTGAAAATGAACTTCAAACCTCTACTGGTGATGAGGACAGAAGCCTAATGGTTTTGCCCAAATTAGCTCTTGAATTGGGTCATATATATTTTAATGAAGTAGAAGGTAATGTGGAGGCTGAAGTGGAGTCAGGAAGCTAGATGCTAGACGAGAGTCTGTGATTGCTTTTGTCCTTGGTTTGATTAGTTTTGGCAATCACAACCATTTACATAAATTGTGAATATCTTACAAAGGGGAAATCACATCCCAAGGGGGTGCAGGAGAGGAATGTACAGCCTATTCATAAGAAGATTTTAATGTGCACATAAATAAATACCAGGTAATTTCGTTCTCTGCCCAAGAGACTACATGTTTGTCCCTCATTGATAAAGCAACTCTGGTAGGTCAGGCAGAGTCACGCTGAACAGGAGGGCCTCAAAGCCTAAGCATAGATTACCATGAGAAACACTTATATATTAGGTGAAGAGAGACAGAGAATTTTCCCTCTCATCACAGTAAACTGATACAGACATACTAGCAACAATTACAGTCTATATCAAACACACTGCTAGACAAACATTTAAATTTTGCCCTAGTTTGTCAACATGGCCTAGTCTCAGTGGATTCAGTTTTCCCRAACATCAGTGCAATTCACTGACTTGGTCACAAAGCACAAATGTGCTTGGAAAAGATGTTATGCAGATTTATCCAGTTCATAATCTGGCATGAATCCCAATGGAATTAGACAAGCACTAGGACATTAAAAAAAAAAAAAAAAAAAAAGCAAGCTCTCCTTTAGCCTCTAAACTGATACAGGCTGTACCCAACCACAGTAGGTTTTTCTACTGGCTGGTGAGCCAGTAGAGTGGTAAAACCTGAACCCAACCTGCTGACCAAAGAGAAGAACATACATTGCAGGTCTTGACTGTTCCTTCCTCAGCTTCTCAGCCAAGTACACCAACAGGGAACTCCACCACCCTTCACTGGGTTCTAGAAAGAGTCCTCTGACATCTTTCTTTCACCTACTGGACTAAGACAATCAAAACATTTCATCTTAATTGAGCAGTAACTAAGAGCTGTTACCAACTTTATGATACCTCCAGTCCTCTAAGGAAATGTATTCTCCGGTATGCTTACCTTTGGCACAAGTGAGTCAGCATTACGTAGAAAGAAGCGTTCACAAAAGTAATGCCAATAGGTCATGAATGACTGAATTAGGTATTAACCCTGACTCAAAGGAATTATCAATTTAAACATACTAAGTAAGCATTACCATCACCCTTAGGAAATTATCACCTTCCTGAAATCCTCAGGTTAGACAATGTTGATCTACGAATATCCCAAAGATAGTAATCCATATATATGTCACCGAAGGCATTCATGAATGAAACGGTGCAGGGAATATCCCTGAGTGCTGGCATTCACTTGCCTATGCTGCCAGGGCCAGGAACCACTTGAAAGAGGAAGACCAGTTGGTGCTTTGGAGGTACATGAGTCTGATACAGGTGGGACCATGCAGATGTGGGCTAATCCCACTGCCATCACCCTGTGCCCATTTTGGTTAGTAGGCAATCTCCTCTATGTAGTTCTTGATTATCTCAAGTAGGAAAACTGGGGGACTGCTCGCCAAAGGATGCTATGGACATAAGGATTTTACATGGCTTTTAGGGGAGTACTTGACTTAGCCAAGTAGTTGAGAGATTCCCTGAGGGCTGGTTACTAAATAGATGAACCATATCAGGTTCAAGAAATCCCCAGAGCTGGAAATTGTTTGAGGCTGAGGAAACACTCATGRAAGTACCATACTTGCTTGTCCTATTCTTACCCTCCCTGGGGTCTACTTATGGCCACTGCTGGAGACAGGATATTGGGCTAGATGAAGTCTTTGTCTGAAGCAGTACAGCTGTTCTTATGTTATTAAGCAGAAGTGGTAACATCCATAAGAGTTTACTGTGACAGAGCAGATGTGGAGAAATGTTCAAGAAAACAGAAGGGCTGAGAAGTAATTTGGCAAGTAATATTTTGGCAGCAGTGCTGGCTTAAACAGCCTCCATTCTCCCTGACCTCACCCACTTATTCCCACCACTCCTTTCTCTGTGCTTTCACAGCTGTTTGTACAGCCACATGGTGAACTAGACTTGAAAACTGATTTGGATGAGACATCCTTCTTTTCTTCTTCTTTTCTTTTTTTCTTTCTTTCTCTGGGTTATTTTCCAGCCAGATCAGTATCCTGATTTAGCTGCTGCACAGCTGAACAAATAGTTTACCAGGACAACACAAGAAGCAGCACAAATCAGGAACACGTGTCCAGAGCCAGGAGGTGTTTATGCTAAGCATAAGCAAGGCTTAAGCAGCACTGTCACCAACGCCAAAGCACGGCCTGGGACTCCTAATGGAAGAAACAGCTCTGCACAGAGTAGGAACAGAGCCTGCTACYCTCCCCAGCCACAGCAAAGACCGGCAGGGCAGTCAGCATATCTGATCTAGAAAGGACACAGCTTCAATACAGATCAGACAGTGAGAAAGTCATTTGTACAAACATCCTCTGCATCATAACTCCTCTCCTAGGAGAAAACCAGACCGCATTCAGCGTGAAAATGGAACGTGGCCCAGGTACCTATAAATCACCTAAAGGATGCTACTGCTAAGCAGAATAATTGTGTCTCTTAAACAGTAGTTATTGAGTACATTTGGCTTTAATTAGTTCTCTGGGCAATTCCCCGATTAGGAACATCCTGATTAAGTGGAAAATGATACACTGCCTTTGCATTTTCTACAAACAACATATGGTAGTTTACTACGTAGGTGCATATGAAGGCTGGGCAGAAGCATCACAACCCAAAGCAGAGAGACTTGGGTACTGTAACAACTGCTTTCTGAACCCAGGCAGTAAATGACAACTTGGACTGCGTCTGCTTGAACAACCCACTCTGAYTCCTTTGCCTTACAGGAAACGGGGATAATGCATTAGGGAACAGCACAGTGCYGTAAAAGCCATGTGCCTTTTCTTTCTCTTGTATATAACCAAGCATTTAGAGCCAGGCACCACTGTCCTAGTCATTTGGGTTCCTACTGGGATGCGAGAAACAGTATTGCCACCTCCGGCAGAAGCTGGGCCCTTTGCTATGGGCAGACCAACATGGCTCAAKGAAAGACACTTAGTAGAATATGAGTGTCTACTTAAGCCAATAAAGAAGACAACAGGAGCAACCACTAAACAGTGACATAAGTGCTGGCCAGATTATGTGACCAGAATGACTGGAATGCTCTGACTATATCTACCGCCTCCTCTTAAACTGCACACTACCTACATCTTCACAGGTACCATCGCCTGTGCTTACTAGAGGAAACTAGCACAGGCCACATACGCATGAATTAACAAATGAACTGGGACACTAAAGATAGTTTAAACTTTGGACTTCATTATGTTCAAAACACAGCTGAACACAAGTCAAATACATACCAAACAAACATCAATCAAAGTATTGATGCTGTCATTCTAGACTGTCTCCTTCCGGTAAGCTCTTCGAAGGCAAAAGAATTCAGTTAATCCTGACAGAAAGGTCATAAATACTGTGTTTATTATAAGTCAGAATGTACAAAACCACAAGAGGAAAAACCAAATTCAGGCACAAATRCTGGCTTCTAAAAAGCCCAGAAATGAAATTCAATTCACCTCTCTCAACCTCTGAGATGCAACTTTCTCTGGTAGATTCTCCCAATACATACATACCAGCTAAAATTAGGCTCCTGAGTGTGACTCATCCAAGTGGCTGCCAATCTCTTGGTTAAAAAAAGAAACAATTCCAGCAGTTGTGTACCACACACAGGCCCATGCTGCCTGAGACACTCTAATCCAAACTGAAGCAAAGCAGCCTCACGACTTCGGAGTAAAAAAAACCAACACAGGCAGCGTGYATCTTAAAAACACGATCCTTTTGGATAAATTATTTAGAAATACAGAGAGTGCAACTGCTTACAGTGATTCTGCTCAACAACTGGATTTTGAAAGGTTGATCAAGTATACGGTAAACTCATTTGCTTGAAGAATGTTCTTCTGGTAGTCAGAATGATTCTGGGTCAGCAGTGGTTCTCCACCTGTTAAAGACAAGCTGCACCATGTTAATCAAAATAGACAGTGCTTTCAGTGTTAACCCAATTACGTGAAAAGCACTGTCACACCTCTTTATCAAAGCATACCCAACCAAACCAAAGTTAACTTAAGACAGGCTCATCGGGACCCAAGGGAAAATTTGTTTCTGAACAATTATGTCTGTCTGTTTAAACTGGAATCTTCTGCAACGAAGAACCACACCTTCCAAGGGTGGTAAGCAGTCAGCTCATGTTTAAGTCATTGGAAACAACAGGCATTCAGTACTCCTGGACATAAACTCCTTAAAGTGTAAGCTGTAACAGCAGGAATCCAGCAGGGCTGCCACTACATTTAAAGACAAAATTCCCATTGAATTCAGCAAGACAAAAGTAGGCTGTGAGACAAGTTCCCTAAAGCTGCAGCAGACTTTGGTCAGTCCCCAAAAGGGACAATGTTTGCACAGCACCCACAAAATGGAAGGGACAGGGATACTAGATCTGAAACATTTCTGTCTGCAAATAGTATTATATTCTCTGGGAACCTCTCTTTCAACATGTACACTCTGGAGCTTAACTCCGTAACAGCTGGAAGCTGCTGCAATTGCACTTACTATCATCAAATCCAGTCCTTCAGTGTACGTCCCCGACCTCCCTGATAATGACGCACTTCTCTCACTGTAAATCCAGACAAGAGAAATTTTCAATGCAGAGCTCTACATTTTGGTCCACACGTAATCAAAAGGAAGTTGGTCACCAATGTAGCTATAAGCTACACTCAGCTCCTCTGTTCTCTTTGTCAGGAATACGCACATTTATGATGAAAATGAGATTGGAATTTGGCCCAGACATTTACCAAAACAGTAGGGTTTTTTTTAATAAAATGCTCAAACTGTCTAACCCTGACCATGCAGCCAGAATATTTATGAATCCAGAGTACCACAAAGGAGCCCTTATCTCATCAGTATGATATTGCACATGTCACTAAGAAGCTATCTAACTGCTTCCTGAGAAACTGCGATTCATCTGTTGTGGTGCAGGGTGGCTCAAACCAGGCCGTGTTTAACACCACAGTCCTGACATTCAGAAATATAGTAGATAGCTRTATTTCCACAAGACAACAGCACTGTGTTTGGACAACGGGTCCAAAGTAACCTCCCTCCTTATAGTGTAACAATAACTCTTTATTCATAACCTGGAAAACATCAGCTACTGGTTGATCAAAATACTTTCATAATGAGAAATCTCACAGTTCATCAGTCCTCCTGATGTCCTCCTGAGCCAGGTAAGCAATATTATGTTAGCTTGACAGAGGAGCAAAAAAAAAAAAGCTTGTGGAGGTCAAGGCTGACATTCTCAAACTTGGATACCTTAAGTTATGTTCCTGTATCCACATTTAGTTTTCAGTACTGCTGCAAACCCCCACACGAGGTAGCACATAAAGACACCGTGGGAGTCAGTGTCTATAAAAATCAGATCAGTCCTACTTACGTGTTTAACTACAGATTTGGATGTCTAACTTCAGACATCCACCTTCAAAAAAAATGGCTCAAGGAATTCCTTTAAGGTTGCAAGGACAGTCCTGGATAAGGACTGGACACAAAAAAACAGGTAACCTTGCTCATGGTCCTTCTGCCTAACCAAAGCCTTCCTAACATGCAAATGTACAWTTTTTGGTGACCCTCCAACRCAGAATCAATAGTTAGAAAAGAAAGATAGCTGTGGAGAGAAATTTTTCRTTCTGTATGAAATACATTATCCATGGAAAACTCTCTCTCCTTCCATAAGGATGCTTAATAAGCAGGGTCCTGAAATGAATATGGCCATTTCTCAACAGCAATTGCTTTCAGCTTCTCTAGTACTGAATTTTCAGAAGACACTTTCCTCACTTAAGCTCCTGCAACTTGTTGCTCTCAGATTAAGAGACATTCCCAATTCYAGCTCAACTCCAAAAAAATATACCATAGCACATTCAGCATATTTTTCACTCTGCATTTTATCAAAATCCAGAAAGACAACTAATAGCGACTAATTCACTGTGGCCTGGGTGCTCTGGCCAGGAGAGGAGACACTGAACAGCTGGTGGACGTAAGCTCGCAAAGCGCGGCTGGCTCGCGGCCCCGTTCCRCTCCCCAGGACGCAGGCGCTGCGAGGGGCTGCGAGGGCACATCCCCTCCAAGCAACCAAGATACGCACTCGTGAATCAACCCCAACCCAGAGGCACGCTCCGACTACCACAAAACCATGGAAAATTCCAGTTTGAGGCCAGAACTCTGCCTGGCCCTCGCGCCGGGGCTTGGCCGACGCAGCGCGTGCGGCGCGACACACTCCATCGCAGCGCTCTCAGCAATACCAGCAAGAGCCAGCACAAGAAAGCGCGTGAAGAGCCAGGCGTTTCTGATACGCCACACAACGTCCTGGCTGCTCTAACTTCAAACGAGACCCACGCTGTYTCCTCAGCGCAGTCTGTTCCTGCCCAGGCTCCAGAAGGCCGGGTGGGGCCCAGGCGCCGGCAAACTGCACGAGCCCACCCCGCGCTCGGCAGGACTTGCAGCTTCGCTTTACAATTTAATGGAGATTCAGGCAAAGGAAGGAGAGGAGATCTGTGGGTAAAAACAACAGCACAAAGCTTAGTTTGGCTGAACAAGCTTTAACACGGCCTGTTTCTTATAAGTATACGCATATTAATTATTTCATAAACCAGCAATGTTTTGCTTGAATGACTTCTGGCGAGCATCACGGTACACTTGGGTTTTTAGGGGATAAGTCAATGAGAAGCATTCCAGCTATCGGGTTCAGTACAAAAAGGGGCCAAAAAAGAAATGGCCAAACAACACAGTTCAAAGAGGGAAGAAGATGGGAGGAATGTAGCAAGAAGAACCAAGGATTTTTTGTTTTATTTTCAGGTGAGGCTTATTTCTTCAAGAGAGAGGACTGTTTCTCAAGGAGCTGAGCCAAATCCAACAAAAAGCTAACAAGATATAGACAATAAAGTACTGCCGGCAAGTTTAACAGCTGTTTTTCAGCTCRCTTACTTTTAACCTGTCCTTGCCTTCGGCAGACGACTTTTGATTTTAGCAGGACAACTAGGATTTCATAGCAACATTGAACCAACATGTTAGAGAGAACACAAAGGAAAAAATGCTTCTGCGTTCTCTGGGCACCATTTATCCAAGATGGACACTGGGTGCTTCTCTCACCTTGCTCCATTTGAAGTGAACGGTAAAATTCACAACACAGAGCAGAGTTAACGCACTGCAAAGTGCTTCTGAAAATCTCACCCTTAATATGTTCCAGTATTTCTCTCTACACTCCCTTGATGTGATAATGTATTTTATTAAACAGATAGGCTACACTGTAGCTAAAACGCCCACTTACTGCAGGTAATTTCTAACTAGTTTCATCAAGCTTAAGTGAAAAAATATGTGGCTTATTTAAAAGAGCTCCAATATTTGCATTTACAGCATTATTAAATAGGAACTAAATCTTGTTCCAGCAATATCTGGGATTTGATTAATAATCAATAAAAATGCCTACATTAAATCTTARCAAAATTCAGAATTGCAGCCTTAATAAAACGCTACCATGCAATTAATGCTTGCAGAGTTTTTTGTCAAATTTAAAAGCAAGGTCCTTGTGCTGGATATTCATTAAAAACAAAAGATATATATTCCTTTTCTCCTGAAAGGGAGATGAAAGGTGCAGCTAGGCTACCATAACAGTCACCTGTTCACCTGTTCAGAGCAGTAGAAAAGCAGAATATTTTCCCGATAGTTCAGTAGTTTCTCCACTGCTAAATGTTTCTCCTGGTGCCAGTAAAGGGAGGTTGTGTCACAAGAGGTGTATATGCCACTTCAGTTGTAATTAAACTTGTTGTTGAGTATGATCCATGTAAACGTATTTCACGATCCACGTCAGCTGGATGATTACTTCCCCATGGAAACATGAAGGATTTCTAGTAGGCAGTGATGAAGGCATGGGACTGAGCGCAAGCACAAAGGAGCCACTTCCACTGGAATAGGCATGTTGGAGGTTTTAATCTTTGCAAGTGTTTTAAAGCAGGGTACAAGAAGCTGTCTCCTTGTATGACTACTTTCAAAACAAGTCAACTGCACCTCCTCACCAGAAGTCAAAATTTTGTCTTGTTTATGGCTTTCRTCTGCTACAGAGTATTTAATAGGCTATTTATAATAGCAAAATCATTCCTTCATATAGAGCTTTCTGCATTTAATCTCTAGATGGCTACTAAGAGGCTAGTGAGTTCCGTATCTTTGCCAAGCACTGGCAATAAGTCTCTTTTGCTCTGTTTTTTTAAATAATCAACATATCTTACTTAGTATATAAAAATGCAATTCAAATGCACCCAGTTCACATTCATATTTCAGCTAAAATTAAGTATTTTAGGTTGCAAGATTATCTTACAGTGGACATGGTGAGACATGAGAAAGGAAAGGAGAGAGGCACAAACAACAAGACTCCCTTCAGTTACCAGGAGTGCACCAGAAACAATTTCACTGAAGTCAATATAGATTAACTGACGTGAGAAAAGGCTTACAAATCTTTAAAYTACTCATTTCATTAGTAAGGCTGTGGAAATCAGCCCTGATGTAAAACTTTGACATGCCATTCCTGACGTGCTATTTTCAACATGCCTGAGGATGAGGTGTAATCAACTTACACTTGTAAAGTCAGTTTATTTTTACAAATATTTTCTTAGGGATCACTATAGGGCTTATGAAAGACACACTCGGCAAAGGTGAGGAACACATCACTAGAAGACATCACTGTACTTCTCTGGTCCCGTATTTCTACTGGCCAGCATGCATCTTTTCCTTGTCTCCTTGTCAAGAAAACTGCTGAGGACATCTCATCTATCACTGTGTGGTTCAGGCACCTGGTAAACTGGGCAATATCTGGCTTAGCTTTAAACAACTTCCAATTAGTGCAGCCCTACTGCATTTTTTTTAATCCTCTCATAATTAAAATAGAGCTAACTAGACACTTAAGCAAGGAATGATTCTTTGGTAATGGCATTCACCTAGGGCTCCAGATCAAGTCCTTTTTTTCTACAGATTTCTTGTGAAAATCCCCGATAGGCCCGTTAGCTTCACCTGCATCTTCCTGTTCATGAATTGGGGCTATCAGTACTTCTGTAAGGTCACAGTAAAACATAGCGTATGTTAAAAAGTTGAGATTATGGTAACCGGGTAGGTTAGCCGTATCTATCATAGGTACCCATGACAGACAAATATGAGATGTTACATGGCATATGAAAAACAGTCTGCTTCCAATCATACACTGCTTTTCCTGGCAAAGTARCTCAGATGATAGGCATCTGGGAAATCAAAAGGAGAGGGTGAATAAAACTTACATTTGGAACTGTTTTGGCTGCTATTGCTTGTGCTAATTGCTTTAAAAAGGATTTTGTTTGATTGTTTAGATAAGATTTTAGGAGAGTAAAATTCTGTACTGAGATAGGTCTTTGAGCTCTTGAACATTTCCGCAAGRATTTACGGACACAATCCTTGGTGCTCAAGAGCAATCAAACACAATCCAAGGCCTGAATCAAAACGCTAGCCTACTTAGGGCTTTTCATCTCCCTTGAGAAACCACRGTCCCTTGAAAGACTTTGGCAGACCTGGCTGGATACTTTGGTACTTAATATGCAACAGCAAGAGCGAACAAGCTTGTGAACAGCCATTAAATCACAATCAAGGATAGCGTCTAATCAAGACTAAAAAGAGCAACATTACGTTTGAGCATGCAGTTTCTTATCAGCTGAACACATTAAACCATTAAAAGCATTCACACATGAATCTGATGAATAATTTCATAGATAGATGATACTGGGATTTGAATATGAATACAAGGCACAGACTCGCTCTGGGCTGAAACGCCAGTACCTCTCAACTACACAACAGCATCAGATACAATGCAGGACACAAAYGTGATGTTAAGAGGAATATTTTATGAAGTAGGCATCAAAATAAGAGAAGGACACGGCTTAAAATTTCAGCTTTACATGACAGAGATGTTTCTACCAGTTAGGGCAGAGGGAAATGTTAAGCTACAAAACCTGCAAAAGCTACCAGAATTTCCTGCCTCCATCTGTCAGTATACATTCCCCACAGGATGAATTTAGATTAATACCAAATAATAATAACATGCTCATTTTAGAGAGATACAGACATGGAAAGTCTAAGTATTTCTTCACCACAGGCAAGAGTAATAAATTAATTAATATTTTAGAAGTGTAACGTATCCAGACTCTTTTAAAAATATTAACTCTGATAAGAGATGTTGAGATATATATCTTCTGGGCCCTTTTACAGAGAGATTAAATGAAGCAAGAAAAACATAAGACATTAATGTTTCCAAATAAGGACTACAAATTAGGGTCAATATTTACTCAATATTTAAATAGGCCTAGATTTTCAAAAGTGACTAGTTAAATGACTCTTACTTGCTGCCATTTTAGACCACCTTAACTAGACTTGATTTTCAGAAAGTACTGTGCTCTCAGTCTTTTCAAACAAAAACAATCCTCAAAGTGGGTATCCAAAAACCTGAAATATTTGAAATAATTAAATAACTACGGTGAAATAAATTATAATAAGTAATCATTTTGAAAACTTTTTTTTTGTATCTTCATTTACTAGGCCTTTGATCTTAATAACAGCAAAAAAGCAGCATGGCACTTCTGGGAAAAAGCAGCCACATTTATGCACAAGTATACATTTTAGAAACTTTGTTTTATTCATACAAGTTTGTCAAATGTTCCCAAAACTATTCTTTTGTGCTCAGTGTGTGTGTACAGCACTTAGCACAATGAGGCTCGGACACCTGATTGAGATGCCCAAATGCTATGGTAACCCAAACAGGAAAGAGCAACCACAAATCAGCAGGACAGCCAGCAGCAGAATCCCAAAGTCCCTGTGCCACAGGTCTTATAAATCTGCCTTGAAAACAGAACCCAGGAGTGCTTGCTCCCACCCCCATTCCAATCAATAGGATGCTTTAAATTATTCCACGCTAAATTTAAAAGTTAATTTAGGTATGGCACTTTCTTCAAACTGCTTCTGATTTTGTGTAAATCAGCAGGCAGACAGCAGCATCAGAAGCACGTGATGGCCCACCAAAGATGGACTCTGTTCCACCGAAGTGTCAACACTCAACACTTAACTGATCACCAGCGTGATCCATTCTTACTAAACCYAACAATTCATAGAGAAAACCTAATGAAGGAGCAGCAGTGCATTTCAAAGCCCTAAATCAAAAAAAGACACGAACAGTGGCTGATAAAGGGAAACACATTAGGGATGGGACAAAGGGTAAGTCTTAAATACTATGACATATAAGCTGAGAGACACTGAATCAATGYGCCATTAAAAATTAATTTGGCTGGGAGAAGACCTATTGGCCCACTGGATTTTCACAAATTCAAACTACTCCTACACAAAGCAGTTCACAATAGTGCATGCTAAGGAGAAAGGTGGTGGAAAACTTCATTACCAACCCGCAGCGAGGCATGGACCTGGGAATATTCAGTGCCCCAAGCCATAGGAAGGGAACAGTTAACAAAGGAAAAGAGAGGGAAAGAAAAAAATATAACAAAAATACAAATATTGAACACTGCAATGTATTTCAGCATGATTGCATAGTCCTAAGGGAAACACTCAGCACGCTCTGATCCACGGCTAGGGCCAAGAACTCTGCAGGCCCACCCCAGGGCAGGGCTCTCTGCCCCAAACCACAACTACCGACATTACACACGTTCCGCAGTGTAATCGAGGCATAGGTAGGTAGCTCTGTGTGTCTGATGCCTACTGGGAGATAACRGAAGAAATTACTTAATTTTTGTTTTAATCTGGACCAGGATTGAAAAGAATAAGTTTTCAGATTCCAAAGGAAGAGTGATGCAAACTGACAGTCTTAAGGAAAAAATAATCAAATTCCACTTTTGCCCAAATCTCCTAGTAGCAAACTTGACAAATTTGAAAAATATTGCTACCTATTYGATGTAATCAAATCTGAAAAACATACTAGATACTAACAATCCCACTATATATTTGTAGGCCTCCAGCCACCAGTAGCTAAATGTTAATGAATTAATTCTCAGCATAACAATACAAAGRTAAAGAACTATCATTATTCCTATTTTACAGATACAGAGCAGAAACTCAATATCCCTGAAACCAGCCACTTCCATTTGGGGTTCTGTTGACCTAAAAATATGGTAGCTGTCATGATGTACAGAGGATTGTTATTACGATGACTTCAAAGATTCCATTCAAGTCATGCTTCTAACYAAAATTCTCAAGAAATGAGAATTCCTTCTTCATTCCTTCAAGAAATGAGAATTCTTATTCTCTAAAGTATCAACATCTCTGAAGTGTCTCAAGAAATAAGAATTTCCTCCTGTAATTACAGAAGGAAAAAATGGATACAGTCTGTGGCACTCYCGACACTTGAAATGTTGTGCAGCGGTTCCACAGGATGGTTAAACTCATCCCTACTATCCAGGTTAATTCTTCCTGCAGAAGATGAGGTCCTGGCACACCCACTGYGATGTATACTCTGAAAGCCAATGTACCTTGCGCACTGTGGATCAATAAATGCGGTCACTAGGACAATGTGACCCCAGGACTAAAGAAGCTTGAGCTTATATTCATGCTTATTTTCATGTTGGACTGATTTGTTTATTTGATAGCAGACCACACAAGACAGGAATCCACTGCAGCAGTAGTCAACCAAAAAGCTAACTAATATTCAGGACAGCAACTCATTCAACACGGATGTATCTGGAACAACCACTTTTAAAAACTCTATCCTGCAAGTCCTAGCCAAGGAGATAGCAGATCACTTCACCTGAGACAAGTATCAATACCCAGCTATGGACTCTAAATCCACTGCCTTAATCACTGTTTATGCATTCTARCCAATGAACCTTTAACGAAAAAGGCATAAATAATTCCTACAGGAAGCACCAAAAGCACTCTGCCACCCTCCAAGATGAGCTCCCTCACTGCTGCTCTAGCATCCTGCCTCCTCTGGCTTCTGCTGCATCTGCCCCCCTGAAACCTTATATTCCTCTTTACCCAGCAGCAAAACCACAACTGGAGGATGGTGAACAGCCTCTTTTCAGTCTTTTCTATTACTTGATTAGGAAGTAGCTGGCACTGAAAGGAGCTGGATACTTGTCAAAGAGCAAGAGCGCTGAATGTACCCTGTACAGTAAATTACAGGCATGTTTACTTTAATCTTTATGCATCTCCTTAAGTCAGGAGGTGGGAAGCACAACCCTCTCTGTATTCAAAGTATTCATACTGCTTCCTGATCATCATGCTAATAAAATAATAACAGTGAAATTTGTTCCTGGTATCTCTTGCACTTTCTAGCTGCTCGGACACTCTTTTGGTCCCCATCCCTCCTCTTAACTTCCAGCAAAGGTCAGGCCACAGGTCTATTCATTTTACTATATTTTCTTATACAACACAGACAAAGATTTCATCATACTTCTGCAAATAAACTCCTTTTTGTTCATATTATGCAATATAAAAGACAAGACAATTACCTGGCTRTTGAACCCAGAATCACTACTGGGCTTTCTCTGTGCAGTGATGTAATGGTAGCAGAATGGAGTTAGATGGCAAAAGCAAGAGCCAGACCATCTCCTCTAACATCACACTAGCTTTCTAGTTTCCTGGCAACTTTGGAGTTTCAGTCTTGTCAGATGGAAAGTATTTGCTTGATAAAATTTTCAGAAATTCTCATCACTGCAATCTGCCAGTAAAACAGATTTTTTAGGGAGGAGGAATAGAAATTAAATTAGATTCTGTTTTCTTCTCTAATCAAGTAAATTAAAAAAAAAGAAAAAGAATAGGACTGATACAGTATTATGACAATGCCATCATTTATCAAAAACCTACCCTCATTTCACATGAAAGACCCAAGAGTTCAACGTGGGTGCATGTAGCCCCCTTAGACATACTGTAACACGACCTTCATCTGAATGAATGAATCTGGCTCCTTGTTTTTGCCAAAAATCTGTATACTCATTTGTGAACATAACAACATGTATTTAGTGTCTCGGCCATCAGCACAGTGATGAGAAATGCCCTTTCCACTTGGCTGTTAGAAAGCTTGTAAATGTCTGAGCAACAGCACTAATATAACCCCACACAGATGGTCCAAATTTAGAGCAGCACAATCAAAAAAGATGACAAGTGACCAGCCTCGTAATATAGTCAGAGAATTTGTTCTCATACAGAAGACTGAATTTAATTCAATTCAGTTCAGATTACTGCACTGAACTTCTCRAAATATCATCTGAGCATTTCGACACAATGAAATGGTAGTAACTTAAATGAAGCCACAGAAGGAGAGCTGCATCCCTGGAGAAAAACCTTTGTAATACCTCTGTTTCACCTCTCTGCCATATGGCCCAACTCACATCACAGTTCAGTAAATGAAGATTATTTCATCCCCTTGGTCTCTGAATCAGGTTCTGCATCCAAAAATTTCCATCTTGCAATAGGAAGAAAACAAATCTGTTTGGAAAACCTTTCGGAAAGAACATGACAGTTCCTAATTTTTATTTCTCCCACTCTACTTGTCTAGGCTGACGTCAGGGAAAGTACAGCACGCCTGGGCCAAATCCCTTGCAAAGGTGCTCTTGGAACCCTGTCAAAAGTCACTCTGCAGTAATCCAGGCACAAATCAGGCTGTTAAAAAATATGGTACTCCTGAGACGACTTAGCTAAATGTCCCTTCTACCAGTATGCAAGTACTGCTATGGGACCTTGAATATTAGCTTGATACAGTCACACTGAGTCTTGGTTATAAGCAAAGTACTTTATCTCAACAGAGTGCTCAGAATTACATGACAAAATGGTCAGAATATCACACACGTGCTTTTGATGCTTTACATCCATTAGCCCAGCATACATTATCAATGCTAAAAATACCAACTGTCCTTCCAAAAACCACCAAATGATGGGTTATACTCACTTCAATTATCCCAAGGGCCAAATCTTTATTTTGTTTTGTTCTGTTTCCCAGCTACAAAGAGCAAAACATGTCCGTTCAGTCTGGCTGAGCTGCGTCAGAGATTAAGGGAAGAAAGCAAAAAACTATCAAATCTGACAGAGAGGCAGCAAAAGCTGAAGTGCTCATTCCTCGGTGTTGCCACACTCCGAGTGGAAGAGCGCTCCGTGTTATGTCAGGCCACCAGCTTTTATACACCACTCTGTCCAGGGGAGCTGCTGCGGGCTGAACAGCGCTGGGAATGGAGCAAGGGCAGAACGAGACAGAGGATCACCTGCTCCTGGCAAGGCAGCAGCTCTTGCTCACACCAGCGTTGTTTGGCTTGGAAGTCGCTATCTTACATGAAGGTGAGATAACACTGAGCAAAGTAACTTGCTGCAGCACAAGCCAGCTTGCTCTGAAGAGGCCAGAGGCAGGAGGAGGGAGCTGCTGGCCCAGCAGAACATAAGCAGACGAGATTTGTGTCTTTCTGCAAGGCAGCAATTCCCAGCTCCCACTCAGTTCATATGCCAATGCTCCACCTTTTTTATTTTGCATCTTCGAGCGTTGCCAAATTACAAGCCATCTTTCTTGGGGAAAATATAAATACCAAAACTAATATTTAAAA
The DNA here is from genome assembly GCF_003343005.1 of Rhea americana. NCBI lineage: Eukaryota > Metazoa > Chordata > Aves > Rheiformes > Rheidae > Rhea > Rhea americana. The sequence goes on along the minus strand of NW_028186424.1, from coordinate 2,694,598 downwards.
TGTAAAATAGACAAAACCGAATCATACAGACACCACTTGCCAGCTGGCTTTCTTCTCCCACTCATATGATAGTTTGCATATCTTTCAGGATTTCTGCTTATTCAAACTACTGAAATATGGATGCTGCCACTTTAACTGGGCCACCAAACACAGCATCCATCAGTGACCTGCAGAAAAGCAATCCTCTGATAAACACAAAGTTGCTTTGAAAAATCCATCAAAAATCTAAAGAGATTCAAAGCATCATTTCTCATGCGATTTTTCTTTTTCTACTATTTTGTCTCCTTTCATTTATTTATTTGTTGCAGAAAACTGAGACCTGCACAGTTAGGAAAATGGCATCTTTTCCTTTTCGTTTATCCCAAGCAGCACAGACATTCAAACTGGTGGTTCAGCAGAAAGAAGGTCAATGTACTAATGGGATCAATAAACTTAAGTGTGATGAAGCAACTGCCACTTCAATTACTGTACAAATCCTAAATCATTTTCAAACCTAAGAAATGTCTTTCTGTCAACAAACTATTTGTTTAAGAAATTGTTTTAACATCAAAGTGTGATCTTGTAAACATTTTGAGGCTCAGTTGTATTGTACATCTTACTCACAGCTTCTGCTTATTCCTCACTGTTTATTCCTCATTGCCTCAGAATCAGTCTTTCAGGAATAGAACAAAGACAAAGTGAAAGAGTATTAACAATTAAAAATGGTTATGAAAGCCTTCTCCTCCCCACTTGTACCCTCTACTCCTGTCAGTCACAACACGACACTGTGACAGTAAATATTCCTCCCACAGATACTGGGAGCATGGAGCCCTAACTGCCCCCCTAGAGCCACCGCTGCTGTCCAGACGCAGAGTGCTCCATCTTAAAAAGAGCTCCGTGCAAATCACCATCAAACCACCAGAAACTCTCCAGGCTGATGTCCTGCACACCAGCATGGGCTCCCGGCTCAACAGCCCTGCTGAGCTCTGTATATGCTGCGTTGCCGTGTATGACATGGCTCTAATTCAGCAAGCAGAGGCACAGGCATCTTTTCCACCCTAGACGTTTAAAATGTGCTCCCTAGATGACAGGAAGTTCTGTCTGCCCAAGTTAAAGATTAAGAAATATTGCAGCATGATAGAACATCACCTCCTCTTAACAGTCTTCATTCCCCAGTGAAATGTGTCATCTACCCAACAACTCTCTCGAACCCTGGGCTCACTGTCAGAGAAGAGCCAGAGCAACAAAGTTCAGAGACGGTTTAGTTCACTTTAATAGCAGTATACACAGTGGCAGGAGGATGCACAGCAACCCTTTTAGATGGAACAAAAGCTTATCATCCTCCAGTCTAGCCTAGATACAAGCTCTTAAACAGAAAATGATAACCACTGGCAATACCTGTTATCTAGCCTGAAGCAGAGGTACATGAGATCATGAACTACCAAAGCATAGATTATCAGAAATGTAGAGCCAACACTCTCTCTGTAAAATTTTCCTAAAGATCTGCTACAGCTACATAGCCAATAAAATCATTTGTACCAACTCTACTTTTGGTAAACTCCTCTCTCTGTAGAACTGGAAATCTCTGTTCAAATTTGGGGTTGCACTGGGCTTTGTGATACAAAAACACACAGTAGAAGACTGCATTTCCCCTGAGGTTTGTCTAAATAGACAAAAAGTATCAAGAAAGAAATAAAAAGTGAATTATCAAGGTCAAGAAAGACAGAAATTACATGACCTGTTCAAAAATCAAAATCTAGCTCTAATAAAGCCAAAGAAAAATTTGGGTCTGATGGTCGTAACACAAGACCATCTTTCCCTATCAGACCATTCCCTAGCTTTCTAAATGTTCCCAGCTTTCTAAACATACCCACACTTTCAAAATGACCCACTACCATTTCAGGGCTCAACTTCTTTGCTCTCAGAGCAGTGAGAGATTTATACTTAAAATAGCAATCCCAAATGGCACACTCTCTTCTGTTCTCTGTTTTCAAAGGTCTCCTAAACAAATTTCAGAGCCTTCTTTTTATACAAATTTTGTCTCTATCTACAGCAAGGAAAGGCATGAACTCCAAAAACTCAAAAACTCAATGAACATATTAAAAAGCAATTCAAGCAGTAACAATGTCAAATTCAGAGCCCTCTTTAATATTGAGTGAAACTATATAATGCCAAGTATTTTACGATGTCTTTAAAAGCTCAGACCCTCACTATTCTAATAGGTCAAGCCTTTATTCAGCACTCTTGAAGAACATGGGGTTTGCTCAGCACTTAACTGGTAAAGTCTCTGGACTCTACTTGTAGTAATTCTCCTACTACAGCTCTTGATGCCTCATTAAAATATAGGCCCCCAGGACAGCGTACACACCTTTTGCTAAAGCTTCACTGATCTCTGTGCAAATGCATAGTTTCACACCTTCCTCATGCTTAGTGCCAAGTTCCAACCATTTGCAGTCCTCTGCTATCTATATGAATGCCATTACTAGCCCATAAAACTCAGACTGTTCAACTCACAGTGTAGAACATGCGAGACAGGAAGGATTTTGTTACACATGAACTGCCCCTGGAACAGTCATCCAGGGTTGTGTGATTACCACAACGTTAAGCATGCACAGCAAACACATCGTGCCACTGGCATCTGCTGTACTGCTGGTTACTGCTCAAAACATTCTCTCCAACTGCTTTGTCATACTGGCAGTAGTGAGGGCTTGCTATGAGCACCTGCAGTGTTTCTTTGGCAAATTATACACTTCTGCTCATGCGAAAAAACAGTTTAATATTTTTAGGCATAAAGTTCTTTAACATTTTGACTTTCTCCTACATTGTCTAAATGGCTCTGTAAGAAATTCTGCTGCTCTAAGATTCTAATCAAAGGCTTGGTTTCATTGCAACTCACATTGGTTGGGCATGATCATAACTTAATTTTCTTTTGCTCTCAAAAGTTGTTTTGGATTCACCAGCAGAAAGGGAACTGTGTAAATGTCAATGTTATCAAATCATGTTTGTCACTTCTTGCTGTAAACACCTAGAAAGGATTTACTCCATTCAATAAATTCCAGATATCTGACTGGAAAGCTGCAAGTATGCAGTAATAATAATAATGAATGTGAGATGCCTGTCTCTAAACTTCTGCTATGTGTAATGCATTAGCATCTGCTGACTGTTTTACAGTAGCACCTATACACCCTACCCCTACATCCATAATATACTAAGTGACATAAGCTACTGTTCTAGAAACACAAATTTCACATCAGCCACACAGGCAAAAGGACAGGGAAAAGTAAACAACAAACAAGCAAGGCAAGGGAAGTCATTATTTTCAAACATTTTAATGATTTTCTGGAAGAAGAGAAATGAGAGGTTAATTACCAAGCATTTTATGGGAGATATATATATGTATGTATACACACACACACACACACACACACACACACACACAGGAGGAGATTCAGGTACTTCACTGACTTTAGTAGAACTACACTTTTTTTTTACCAGCTGCGTGCTTTGTTTATAAAAAATTTACCTGTAAATGTCTATAATCCATAAATCCATAAATGTATTATGGAGCTCCTGCAGGGTGAAGAATTAAGGATGCAGAGGGAGAGAGAAAGAAAAAGTCAGCAGTGTCAGGAAATTTTTTTAAAAAAAGAAAAGGAATAAACAAGAAATTATGGAAGAACAAGAGACTGCCCAGTAGTGAAAGCACAGCGAAATAGAGAGGGGAGGAGGTATGCTGTGTGTCCATATACCAGTGTGAAAAAACGTACAGGCAATACCATGGAAAATCTGATGACACCATCAGGTCTTGGAAGTAGATGCACTAGTTCAAAGCAGTGTTTGCCATGTGAGGTAAAAACAACAGAGACATAAAAGCTCATATTTATGACAGTCCCGAATCTGTACCTGTTTTAAGGAAGAAGAAGAATTCAAAGCATGGCATTTTACTATAAGGTAAACTACCCAGGCGCATTTTGGAAAAACATATGCAGCAGCACAGAGCCTCTAACAGAACATCCTGTTACTCATTTCTGGGTATCAACTTCTCTAGATGAGACCCCAGTATCAAGGAGGGGGGGCTAATGTGAAGTATGAATAAGAGAAAAATTTGGGGAGAGAATGACTATAGAGCTAACCCAGATCTGTTCATTGATCTGCCTTATCACAAGGTCCCACAAACAGCTGCGGCAGCAAAACTAAACGAAACACGTTTGGAAAGGAATAAGTGGCTGGGGATGGAGAAGAGTGAAAGAAGGATTTAAGTCATATTTTTACTAAGAGCAACACAACAGAAGCATTCTATTAGATAAAATGGAGCCGAACGTCATCCTTGGATTCTCAAAATTGCCCAGCTCTTAAAGAATTAATGTAAAATGGTATGCATACCAGCTGACCAGAAAAGGACAGACATTGGGCCTATCTTTATAAAAAGAAGAGAGGTGGAGGGGAAAGAGGAGTCTAGAAATCAGCAAACAGTCAGAGTAGCTTCAATTCCCAGAAACATTCTAAATAAACTGGGTGTAAGCAATGAGTAAAGTCCAATTTGAAAGTCTCAAAACAAATACTATTAAAATTGTCTAATTTCATTATAGGGTAGAGTAACAGCCCTTATAGATAAAAGAAACACAACAGATATCCTCCTGGATATGGCTTTGCAAGGAGTATGTCTATAGTCTGCTATTATTTGATATCTGCATGAAGAGGCAATGCTTATAAAATCAGAGGATGACACCGWGCTGAAAGGTGCAACATGTAGACTGAGGAGCAGGATTAGAATTGAAAGTGATCTTCACAGACCAGAAAAATGAACGAGAATGACTGCGTGCCATTCAGCAAGAACGATGATAATCAACAGGCATAAATACCGAAGTGCACATAGCAAGAACAGCAACAGCAAAGATAAAAGAAAAGGTACGACTGCTAATGAATGATGAGATAATGTTTGCCTTTTTCATGGTAGCACAACATCATGGTAATGAATAAAAGGTAATGGATAAAAAGATTGCAAGATCCATATCCAGACTGCAAGACTCTGTAAATGAACTTCCACTCCAGCCTGAAGACCTCAGCTAGCACAGTGTGTTCACGCTGGAGCATCACCAAACTAATACAGATTAATTAGAGAGAGCCTGGAGGAATGTAATAAAAATGATGAGAGGTCTAGAAAAGCAACACTAAGTGAGTAACAAAGCAGGCATGAAGAAGCTGAGGTTATTAAATCGAAAGAACAGAAGACAGGGGAGAGGCATAATAAAGGTTTTCATATATATTAAAGCTTGATGAGAAGAGATAGGGAATAAACTTTTCTCTATATCCATAGTGGATAGGGAAAGAGTAAACCGAAGCAAGGCATAACCCCACTGTCCAGGTTCTCTTCACTGATCAGTTCCTCAGCTCAGTTCCCTGCCCAATGCCACAAACAACTATCCTGTCACCAGCGGAGGGGGCTTGCAGGGGCCTGGGAATCCTCTGCGGCTGCTCTGAAGAGCACAGCTGCTCAGAGAAACAGGCAGCAAACTACRCTTTAAGCAACCTGTTTCACAACATGCTGACTGAGCGGAGAAGCCACTTTCCGGAGTTCCCACCTCCCTACTCCTCTGGCTACTTGGTCTCACCCGTTTGCCACSGGCGTAAGTGAGGGGGCGTGCGACAGCGGTGAAGCACTGACGGTTGYGGTGTGAAGCGAGCCAGCCTGAACCCTCTCTTTGGAGCGTTAGTTTCAAGAGGCAACAACCTGGGASAATGTAAAAACAACGTATTGCAAAACATCTAAACCCACAAAATAGGCAAGTGAACTTCTGTCACTCCTGTGAATGGGGCATGCACACCACTTTTTACACCCACAAGTTGTATACATTCATAACAAAGCCAACAGACTATCATCATGCAGAACAGAGCTGGCGATTAAATACCCACCAAAGATTTCTGGGCTTYTTTATGGCTCTGTACCCTGACATTTACAGGACACTTTCAATAGCAGTTTCTGAGAAATACACATCCYGCCCTGTACATTGCTACTTAGACCAAACAACTAGCACTTTGGTAACGGAAATGGAATGGTACAGTAAAATACTCTAAACCTACAACATTCCCACGAGTTTCTCCTGGACACTCCTGAGCAAACGGTGGCACATGCACAGTTCTGCAGTAAACTTCAAACAGGTATGTTTTGAAACTAAATGCATTACTGTGAACACTGGCAATGTTAATGAGAAGTCCATTAAATAAACATATTCTCTACAGATCACAAATAAAAATCCCTTTCAACAGAATAGAGAGGTATCAAGATAAATATTGAGGTTTATTAGGTATATAGTTACAAACAACAGGTTACCTCACACTAACCCATCTAAATATTTAACTGTTCAGAGCTCACTGCTGCAGCAGAATGGCCAGTGCTGCACACGCACACGGAAGCCTCAGGCCTTCCAGAGGGCTCATTACAACCATTACAAAGCGCGTAAGTGAATTTGTGCCCCAAGTGGCTGAGGAATTGACCCTAAAAGTAGCTAAATATGAAGGGAGACTTAAAGACACACAGAGGAAGCTGCTAATACAGCTCTAGCAGCTGAAACGGGAACAAACAGCATTGCCCAAAATTACAATGACAGTCATGTGAAAGATCCATGAATTTAAAAAGGTCTACTATATTGAGTTTTAAGCTTGCTTTAGTAGACCACAGGTATCCCTCATTACATCCTGAAGACCTCATATGGCAAATTTTTTAGCCCAAAGGAAAATTCTGCACTTCATTGATTTGTAATTCTTCCGCTTTGGTAGAATAGTCATACTACTTAGCAAGCAGTTTAAATAGTAATTATTTCTTTGCTGAACCCTGCAGTGAAACACRTATCTAGAAGAGGCCATGTAAAAGCACTTCTAATAATTCTGCTGTCAAAGAGCAGTACCCTTCATCTGCTTCAATGATTTTCTACCCAACAGGTACAACATTGAAGTAATGAGTATTATAAAACTTAATACAGTGCCCTATATATTTTATGGCTCTGTAGATCCAGATCAGAGACCATCCAGATTGTTTTTACAGAACTAATGTCAGATACATTTCAAATTATTACATATACAATGATTCTTATATGAAACGTATAACTCTTATCAAAATAAAGTTAAAAATATAGAGTTGAGAAAAAGAATAATAGTACCGAACTAGTACCGAACTTTATTTAAGGAAGGTAAAATCTCCTATTGATTTTTAACATAGGTGTTATTATGAAAKAAAATCACATACTTCAACATAGAAAGTAGCTTAGAAGGAGGCATGTTTCACTGATGCAGTTACCAGCCATTAAAAATACTTATAAATGAAAAAACATTCATAAGGCTGTACTGCTGATATAGGCAGTTAAAAAGTGGTATAATGTAGGATGTAAAGCCATATGAAAGCTCTAGATTAGAGACTGTAAAATGAGATTCCCTTATATAAGATTAACATCAGAAAAATAACTTTCCRGTGTAGACTGCCTCTCTTCACCCTTCTGTTTATCTATAGTAACATGATCACATAAAATTACCGAAGTATCCAAACACTTCATAAACTTTGATGTTGCCCTTATAGTACACCAAAGGGGCAGAACAAAACTTGCATATGTGGAATTTAGCTATAGAACTGTTCAAGTTACCTGCTCAAGGTTAAACAGAAAGCCTCTGGCAGACCAAGGAACTGGTCCTCCTCATAGGAAACTGTTTTTCCAGAAGCCCAAATGAGTGCAGAGACTGGACCCTCCTTTTCTGTCATTTCTGCAGGAATTGTCATCATGTTGCAAGTTCTCTGCAGAGAAAGCACAACTCACCTGAAGTCTATCTTTGACAAAAAAACAACAAAAATAGAGGTTTATGATACTGCTTCATACTGTAGGGATTCACTGAGAAGAAAGACTGGTTTTGAATCAGGTTCAGAACAAAATGGTTTGAACAAAGTATCCAACGTCCAAATATCCTGACTAAGAAGCTGTTACAAGTCTGCTCATTTCCATCCAATACTATTGTTTTTCTTCAATCAATCTCTCCTCCACAGCAGTGGGTTACAGCAGCAGATTACAGTCAGGTGTAATCATGAAGCATTAGCTCAAATCGGCTGAGTACAGTAAGGAACATTTTACAAGACAGCACACTGTATTTTAAGGTTACAACTTCAGCTCTTTGTGTTCTCAAAGAACAGAAGTCCAAGCTTTTGCTTCAAATCTAAAATCTGCATGCAGATGCAAAGGCATCTGCATGTGCAGTTTCACAGAGAGCACCCATACAAAATGGAATTTCGGTGTAAACACAAAGCTGAGAAGACACAGACTTAGAAAGCCCAAACTTCAGAAGAACTTCTTCCAAAGCTAGTGGAAAGTAGTTTCATACAAAATCACTAATCTAAGGTTCAGCTTAGAATGAATATATACAGATTCAGTAATACAGGATAGGATACTACTTACTAATGTTATTATAYGTTCCTTTTCTGACCCAATTTTGACAGAGAAAGCCTGTAAGTGGCCACCACCTAAAAGTATAACCAGACCTAGCCCTAAGATCAAATTTCACCATTAACTCCAAAAATATTTTGCTTGAAGAGTAAATCTATGATTTGATTATTCTGTGATTGGACACAGAAATTTTCCATTGAGTTTTAATTTTAGTGCAAGTTACATGTCTTAATTTTCTTTAAAATGTCTTAAATGTCAAAAGACATCTGGAGAATACTGAACGTCCTCTACTGTATGTCTCAGGCAGGCATACACTTGGAACTTCCTAGGAATACACTTGAATATCAAACACACTTCTCCRTCAGTTTAGTTATTCTAACTAAGCAAAGCCATCATCGCTGAATTTGCCCTGTACATAAGGCATAATAAACGTTGCTTAGTATGATTCAGAATTTCCTCTAATAAGTTTTGAATAARCAGAATAGATGCAAACAAAGTTATTCTTACTCATCCTCCTATTTCATTTAAATTTTGTCAGATTGGMAATGTACAAAATTTTCCTACTATTTTGTTGTTGAAATAGGAAAACCCAGTTATGCCACAGATGGAGAACATTCCAATTAAGCACATTAACTACTGAGGAATCGTCAGCTCTGGAGCTGCCTTTGAGCATGATGAGTCAACAAATGTGTCTGCTAACAAAGCATCATGGATATAATGACTAAAGTTTGTGACACTGGCAAAGACCCTTCAAGAATGAAAAGCGATACATATTGCTTCAAGCTTTTGCTTTTTAAACTTCTGATTGTTCCTAAATATGACACAAATAAAATCAGTCTAAACCAATTCATTTTTCCAACATCAGTTAAGATCTTTTAAAAAGTTTATCCTTGGGGACAATTTGTCACATCACGAAACAATGACATTTGCACCATGACATGCTGACATTACACTATCCCATCAACAAGTAAACGCCACAATCTGTGGCATAAACACTGCCCTATGACAACCTTTTTGTTAGCCTCAATGATACAACATACAAGTATTTGACTGTGTAATGCAAATAGGACCAATGACACCTTTGGGACCAAAGCAGAGCAAGTCTAAACCCTTATGAGACCTACTATGTCAGCTTATTTTGCTTCTAAATCTACGGTATCAGAAGAGCCTCAAGCACTACATGCTCTGATCCAGTGACACAAAAAACCTATTTCATATCAGAACAAGAACAGTCTGATTCACAAGGAGTTAGGTCATTGCAATAGTAAAACTAAATGAAGCAGTAACAGAGCTCTACATCTGACTTCTTTAAACGGTAATAGAGAAGAGTGAATCCAAATTAGCCTACTAATTATATCCTCTTTAACTTGAATATTTAAACCATTACCTAAGTTACACAGTATTGTGCCCTGAAAATTTTTATTAAAGAACAGACCTACTTTGCTGCGTACTTGTTCCTCCACCAAAAGAGTGATGGAGAAGAGTGAAAACATCATGAGTTTTCCTCACATTGAATAAAATAAGGCTACTTAGAAAACAGTATTTCATTCTCAATAAATATTAACTTAGATGTGGTACAGAAACTCCAGCAAGAGGCTGGATATACTAAAACAACCAAACAAAAAAGAATCGATCCTGCTTTGTAAATCAAGATTAGCCTCATGCTGCTAGCAATGACAGATTCCTGTTAATGCTTCTGGGGTTTAAATATCTCTGAACTAGTATATGGTCAAAAAGTTGAAGTACCATTCAAGGGATCTGATCCAAAACACACTGAAGCCTGCTGTTGACCTTTATGGGCCTTGAGTTCAGTAATATTGCATGGTTTGGTTTTMAAAGGGCCAAGTACCATTGCTCTCCCAGACAAGTGACATTACAGTGCCTCAGTGAATTCTGAAGAATTAAACTACAATATAGGGAGCCTTTTACAGCAGGAAATCAGTGAAGACTCAASTCTGGTTTCTCGCTGTTAAATTGACTGCCTATGCAAGGAGACTGATGCAGAAATCAATTCASTCATGCCAGCTGGTTTCTCTCTATCTGCAGTCACTGATGGTAAGTTGATCAAGCTACTGGTTTCCTTCAGCTGATGTGCCTTCCATATGTAACATGCTGACCTTAGTGATGCTAAACAAAACCAATACAGAAGAGAAGCAGCTAAAAAAAGAAATTAATCAATCCACAGAAAGGAAGGTAGAAAACTAAGAGAGTGAGAACACAAAGAAAGAAAACAAAAAACAACCTCTGCTTGAGCTAACAAGCTTGTTCTTCCTARAAAAATTCAATAACATATGGATGTTAACAGAAAATACACTGAAGAAAAGGAAAAATATAGRAGGAGAAAAAGGACAGTGCAGAATTCATACATATGATGCAATTCTGGAGATATTACCTCGTTTCTGCTTATTTTTTCCCCACTTTCTACACCTTTTCTTTTCCATTACAATGATAACTATGAGATAAATCAAAGTTAAGAATCATTCCATAGAGGATGAAATTTAAGTTAATGGAATGACATTGCTTTAAACTATTTTAGAAATCTGAACAAGGCATGGGTTCCCAGGCAGCCCACAGACAGTTCACTCTGGATGTTTTTATTGATATCCTTCAATCTAATATTGACAAGGTAAAGAGAGCACTATACATCTCTATTAAAAAAATCATGAATAATTTGTGAATAAGAATGAGTAAGATTCTCAACAACATTCACCTTCASTATTTCCTAAAATCTAGAAATAAGATCATGCCTTTTTAAAAACTGGCCTTTAAATCATTATAACTTCAACAGAAAAAAGAAATTGAGAGAGATAAAGTTTGATTTTTATTTTAAAAGAACCATAGATTTTTACTGCATAAAAACTTTGCTAAATTATGTCGTGCAAACTGGGAACTAACAAGCAGCAAATCTAGTCTATATCAAAACGGAGTGCAGCTAACAGAACCAGCGAGCAGACATGCAGTTTGCACAACAGTGTGTGCAGCAGGGCGCAAGCAGRCACCTTCCAGGCCTGGCGGTGCACACTCCTGCAGATATGGTCATGACACGCTGCAGAGCACGTTCCCCRGTAGCTGTTGGAGTCGCTGCAGCAGCTGTGTCAGAGGCTTCGACCCAGACAGACCCTCTGGCAGCAGATGCAGCTCCGCAGGTCTCGGGCGCAGTGCTGGGGCCTCTCCGTGAGGCCTGGGCTCCCAGGCAGCTCTCCTGCGGAAGGTGTGCTCTTGTTGACGGGTTGTTGGTCAGGTAAAGGAGTTATGGGAGGAACTCTTTTACAGCTGCGTAGCATCCGCAAAAAGGAGCGGGAGACAGACAGGGTATTCTCGGACACCAGAGAGCTCCAGGAGTCCCAACCCCGCACAGCAGCGGGCTCTGTGCCAAGCGAAAAGGCACCTCCTAACACTGCAGAAGGCGGCTGGAARCTGGTCACTTCTYRYGGGAGGAGAAAGGCCCTTACTCCTCCTGAAGACCTGCAGTTGAGRAACAGGYTTAGGACCCTCCAGGCTGAGGAGGCGCTGGGCATGGCTTCGAGGGAAGCAGCTGGGCTGACAGAGCCTGTGCCTTGCAGGAACAGCCACAAGAAGCGGCAGGTGATGTCGAGGGTGACTCCATGCTGCAGGGGACGGAGGCRCCTATCTGCCGACCTGGCCTCTCGTCTAGAGCGGCTTGCTGCCTGCCCGGGGCTCAAATACGAGACGTCGTGGAAAGATGGGCAAGGCTTGTCCACACGCTGGACTGTTACCCTCTGCAGCTCTTCCGTGTGGGCACTAAAGGCACCAAGGGCCAACCACCTGATGAGGAAGAGGAAGTCGCTGAGGCCTTCTACAGACAGCTGGAAGTAGCCTCACGATCCCAGGCCCTGGTTCTAACGGGAGACTTCAATCACCCTGACATCTGCTGGAAAGACAACGCAGCTAGGCACAGCCAGTTCAGGAGGCTCCTGCAATGCACTGATGATAACTCTTTGACACAGGTGGTGGAGGAGCCAAGGAGGAGAGGTTTTGCCATCTGCCTGGATGCAATTTTGTGCAATGTGCTGTAGGTGACCCTGCTGGAGCACGGGGGTTGGACTAGATTATCTCCAGAGATGCCTTCCAACCTCAACCATTCTGTGATTCTGTGAAAACAACTTTCTTACACAGCACACCAGAAGATCAATTGTTTAAAGTCAACACAAAGACATCAAAGGCTTTTTTAATACTTGGAAAGGGTTAGATATTTGAATACTCTCATGTAAACGTTCATAAATTAAGAATGAGGCTCACTTTTTGATAAGAACATATACTGTATTGGTTATGTATCAAGAGAATAATGACTCAAATACAAATTAATTCCAACCCAAAGAGACTGCAGAGAGAATATTTACTCAAATCCAATCGTATCATTTTAATTTCCCAAATTGATGAGAAACTTATATTAAAGAATCATGTAAGTGCTAACGTACTTTGTAATTAATATCTTGTCAGGTCCAATTCTTATTTTATATGTCTTGCTGCAACTGAACTAATATTAAAATCAATATAGTAAGCAATCATTTTGAAATTCTGAAATTTTAAAGATCCACAGATCCACAATACTTATATTACTCTGAAACCMAAATCCAAAATTTCAAGCCATTTAAATATGAGGAAAGGATGACATCATCAAGAGAAATTCAATACTGTCGACTTCGGTTAACTGCCTCATTTAAGTATATATGCTCATCTTCCCTTTGAATTTTACATTTATAAAACAAACTATATGCTTTCTGCACCAGAAAGGTTTTTTAATTAGTCCTGAGCGACAACTTGCTGTAGGCCAGGAGACCTGTTTAGTGAAGACAACAAAATGTTCATTCTATTCTGATGCTTTTCCCTAGGTATCAACAGGTCTAACCTAGTAATGCCATTCTTATGTTCTTCTTTTAAGTCATTCCCATAAGACAGTATCAATTTCATGTCAGATAAAAGCAATCTAGATCTGTTCATCTCCTTTCAGTCTGTGAACTATAGTGACTGCACAGCAAGTGCAGTGCTATTGGTGAAACAAGCTATGCTAGAAACCAAGACGGTAGCACTTTGTGGCTTTTAACTCTCATCTTTACCAGACTCAGAGAAAGCCCTCAGAGCTCGCATGTACAAGCCGCAGAGTCTCCCTTCAATGACAGCTTCACACACATTTGCTGTCTTGACTCTCCTCAGCTTGCATTTGTTTTTAAAAAATGTGTCCTTCATTTTAATTCCTTCAATAAGCAACAGCTGGCAAATATTTTATTTCATTTAAAGGAAAAAAGAATTCATTGCATATAGGTTGCAAAAGTAATAACAAGGTGCACTTGGCAAAGTCATGTATAAGAATGAGATCATTCAAATTGTAAGCATCCACTAATATCTGAACTAAATAAGGACACTGAAATCCATTGTAATAGACATTTCAGAAGTATTTTGCTCACAAGACTGCAGTTATGCATTAAATCTAACACTGAATAGACTATGACTATTTTTCAGCAGAGTAATTCCAGWGATGGGTAATATATAAATTCTTATTAGATAGTATGCACAGATTACAGAATTGGATGACTGGAAATGGGATTTTGAGTCTTTCATTTCTAGTTACGATTATATAAACTTACCTAGGAGTTTGACACAGAAGCAATATATTTCATTCACATCCCCAGCCTAAAACTAACCTRGGTGAGTTCAAGAGATCACTTTAGAGCTTTAGGGCAGGGGCACAAGGTGAAACTGCTCCTGGGACAGTTTCAATTTAGATGATATATCTGGGGGACAACTTTCTTTTAAACATCTGCTGTAGCTAGCCTCTAGAGCTACAGATACCATCACAAACACAAGATTTCCTCAAGCTACACCGCTACGTCTGCCCAAGCCTGCAGACAGCATGTGACCAAGTGTGAACATCYATATGCACTGGAATGGCAACTCCCAAATCTACTGATGACGTATCCGTGTCATTACTWGCTATGCCTTTGAAGATCTTTTTTCGAGATGGAACAGGGAAGATGACGCTATTTAAGCCCTCCGGGGCGAAAAAGGTGATTTCATACAGAGAAGGCGATGAAGAGAGAAGAACAAAGGAGACTCTCTCAGAGAGGAAGAAGAAAYGTACAACACCAGAGGGAAAAGCAAGAGCAACGAAGGACAGACGTAACAGCAGCCTAAAGGGGAGCAGAGCTTCTCACCGACTGACAGTGACTGTGACAGTCAGGTTCAGTAAATAAATACAAGTCTGCTGAGTTGCTACAGAAATAAAAAGCTTGCACATTTCGTGCAAACCTTCCACACACAACAGACAGTGGATCAAAGACTATGAACTTCTTMAATTTTTCTCTGGCACACAGGCTATGCCTACATGTGAATGGCAGCGCTCTCATCTCAGTGGGCCTGACTTCCAAGCTACCAACCCATGTGAAACGTCACGGTGGACTGAATCCTGCTCCCTTAGGGAACTTTGATATACTTCACAAAATACTGCAGTGCAATAACCAGACCAGTTGGCAGTTTCTGCTAACAAGATAAATACAGTATTTCCTTCTTTAATCCTACATTTCCATCTTCAGGAACAGTCTCTTCAGTCAGGAACATTGCAGCCAAAATGTATCCCTCATAGACATGGATTCAAACAAGAAGTAGAGGGTCTTCTTCTCATGCAGCTCTACTGTTCATAAAACCTCTCTTACATACACAAAAGCYGCTCAAACATGCCTGTATGCTTGCAGACTGACCAAGATAAACCACTGCCACCAGCYGAGGAAGTTGACATTTCCTTCAATCCTTAAGTTGTACCAGTTTGTGCCAGTTTAAGAAGTGGCTTTTGTGATGTTAGCTGAACTAAGCTAAAAAKTCATTTTGTATTGATAATTTTCCAGTTAGGAACACAGTGACTACCTATGGCAGCCTGATACTGCACCATCAATCTCCCATGGCTGGTAAGTCCTCTCCTCAGCCCCCCAAGGGGGGAGTCTGGCACAAAAGGAACACTGGACATGAAGTGCTTATACAATTAACGAAAAAAAAAGATGTCTCTTAATGTTCTCCAGAAGCAATGAGATTATTAAAAAACCCACCAAGGTTCAAAACCCTCCAAATGCAGCCCACTTTATAATAAACCATCTGTTTTAAAGAGTTGTAGGAGGAGGAAGGAAGGAAAAAGAGAATCTAGCTAGTGGCCCTCAGTGCTCTGCATAGTAGCCCTGGAGAGATGCTACATGAAGAAGAACATATGTATTTCATTATGAACTGGAAATGTGTTCCCTGAGCTACATCTAGCAAGTTTTAAGGAGAAGTGCCTGATTTATCCTAGACACGGAGGAAAGGATTCCTTCTGCAACTTCCTTTGCAGGAACTGGTGAGAGCCAACAGCTAAGTCAGTGATTCACAAACTGGATTTCACAGAGCTACAAAAATGCTCTACAGCTGACACACAACATATGCTGCTGCTTCTCTTCTTTACAGCAGTTTCAATCAGAGTTTAACAATAATAGTTTTAACCCAAGAGAAATACAAAACACTGATAGTGGCCTGCTTGCTTCAAAAATRTGGGCATCTTTGCTCCATCCACACACCCTCCTCCCTCCTGCATGTTCTCAGTAGCACCTCAGTGGCTGTCACATCAAAGAGAGGAAAAAATAACACTGGTTTCTTTTATATTTCTTTTTCCTATCAGTTTGGAGGACTTCAAAAAGAACAAGATCAGGTCTCAGCTGCCCCCCCTCATCCCAGGGGAATGAAAAGCTCAGAACCAGCAATAGGCACAGCTTCCCAAGCCTCTGCCTCCAGCACCAGCACAGCCAACAGCAATTAGAGCACCCACTGCCAGCTCTCTCTAGTCTGTCACTGGTGCTCAGGACACAGGTCCCACCCTGAAGCCACTCTGCTCTCAGCACAGATGTTTTGTGTAGTTTCTGGTCCTTTTATACTTCTCACTCTGGGCAAGGAGCATGCTTCAAGCCTCTCTCATGGGAGCTGAGACCTCCTGCCATGCTTGCCATTATGTAGTTGGATAACAGGCAGGGAAACATGGGAAACCACTGGTTAAAAGCTAAATAAATTAACAACAAAGGAAACAGTCCTCTAAATCAAAAGCTGTAACTCTGATAAGTCCCAGTGCCTGTGTGGTGCATCTGGGCCAGGGAGAAGTCTCTTAATTCCTATGTCTGCTTGCTTCTATCCTCTAACCACATGAAATACTACAATACCCAAGACACTGTAGCCCTATATATCTTATTTAAACTTGTGCTGTTTACAAGATTAAAATGAGAGAAGACAGGAGGGATGACATTCACGTGCATATCCACAAACCAGTATGCAGTAGCCATGTCTAATTTTAGCCCAACTAGCCTCAACATGCCCCATAAAGCTCTCGGAATAAACAGAGTGAGACTGCTCTACAAACCAGCCAGGAACTTCAGACACAGAAGAATGTATCTAAGCATATGGGCTGAATGATGGAGCACTATATACATGCACTTTTTCCTGATGGGTCCCAAGCACCTTATGGCCGTAAGTATTTGTGATCTTGTCTCCACATGCCCTGAAAGTAACTGCCCTGTTGC
Organism: Rhea americana; assembly: GCF_003343005.1. Taxonomy (NCBI): domain Eukaryota; kingdom Metazoa; phylum Chordata; class Aves; order Rheiformes; family Rheidae; genus Rhea; species Rhea americana. Next base: position 2,677,650 of record NW_028186424.1, on the reverse strand, counting down.
TGGCACATGATTGGTTTTGTTTGATTTATTGCTGTTACTATGCCTCATCCAGAAGTTACTGCCTCAACAACCATGCATTAAAAAAAATATATGCAAAAAGGGTTTAAAAGTTCACTCAAGGTTATTCACTTATCTCTGCCTCTGCTAACACRGGGGCCTACGTATGCTGAATGCCCAACACAATCCCTTACAGCGTAAAAGAAGACCTGAGAGAAGAATATTCTGTTTTCCATAAATGGCAAGATTTAACTCGTACTGTTGCAGATTTAGATCTCTTAGACTCACAGGCAGTTCCAGTCCACTGAAAAGAGCAAGTTATAAGCTATTTGCAGTTAGCTTACACAGGAAAAATATTTTATTGAACTTAGACCCATGAGCATTTTATGGTAACCTACCATCCCCTGATACAACTGGATTTCAAGGAAGAAACAACTATTTCTTTAGAATCAGTCACACTAAACATTGTGAAACACTGCCCGAAGCTCAGGGTGATTCCAACGAATTCATTCCTCCTAGCCTCTAGCTCCATCCCCTTGGGCACCTATCTTGCAGTGACAATTGCTGTTGGAGGCAAGCGTGGGAATGCATTAACCATAAACAGGTTGTTCTCCAGTACCTGAGAAAAACAACTTTTATCCRCAGTAGCTTAGTTAGAGAGTCTAGGGAGATGGAGGCTACCCACAGCTACGGCTTCCAGGTAGCTCGATTCTCAGTCACCATCATTATTATTTGTTAGTATTACAGAAACTACCAAGCAAAAGGCCACCAACCCAGAGCAGAGTCCACAATCTGTTCATACACCTCGGAGGTGAGGAAGAGGACTGCTCAGTGACACTTGCAGTCTGGGGAGCAGAGGAGAGACTATAGCAGAAATAAAAAGCACTTTTTAATAGACTGTAAATTGCCATCTGCCAAAATGCAACATGCTGGCCAGAAAACATGGGCATACAGTTCAGTAGTAACAAGGACACTCCACTGGTAGCTGGAGTCTGGAAATACACTTCTTTGCCACTTTTCTCACAATTTTACCCCCAAGAAGTTTTCAAGCACCATGATAGAGACAAACTTCATAGAGTGGCTGGGAAATAGTAAATACTAAATCTATCTACTATATTAAATATAGCTACATTATAGAGGAAACAATCTTACTGCACAAAACCTCAGAAATTAGCTTTGTACCTAATGACCAAACTCTATTAGTGTTTTTATGACTTCTCATACAAAAACAAACAAACAAACTCTATTTACTGTTCTACAGTATTCTTTCTGGAGAACTCAGGTAATAATCAGGAGGACATTAGAGAGATTAGAGGGAAGCCAGAAATGAACAATAATCTCTGTATGTGCATTTCTAAAAATGTTCCAATGAAATACATTGTAGGTAGGTACTATTATATGAAGATACCATTGCATCCAGATGGTGCAATTACAGAACTAGCAGAAGTGAGCTATAGAAGAAAATTAAAAGGGCAAAAACAAATATTATTCAGAGAAACAATAACTAGTCTGCAAGGATAKCAAAGGTTCAAAGCCTGAGAAATAAGCACAATTATTTTAGCCAGTATACTAGAAAATGAGAGGGGAAAAAAAATAAGGCAAATGTAGGTTAAATTTCAGTGAAAATGTTTTTAGTCATATAATCTTAAGACTATTCAAGGGTCTGCCAACACAAGCGACATGAGTCTAGGCATTTAAAYTGAACTGGAATACACAGCAAAAGGTGCCCTGATCCATACGAACATCAAAAAAAACAGGGAAGTTTCCATGACCTGTGAGGGTCTTTTCTTCTCTAATGCCTAGACYATCCTATGAAACAGTCAAAGGAACAGTGAAACCACAGATTAGGTTTTCTATGGTCCTGCCTCTTTTATGTATTTAGATGCTAATCATTAATATCTAAGTGTCCTAGTTATTTATAATAACAACAATCCTACGAGACAGGGAAGTACCACTGTTCTTAGACTGCAGCTGGGAAACTGAGGCACAAAATAACCACAAATGGTATTTCAAAGGAAACTGGCAAAGCAATTGGTAAAGCTGCTGAATACTGCTATTCAGCTGCAATTTAACCCAAAAGCCACTCATCTGGAACCTTAAGTTCTGCCTCTGGCCAAGCTCCAGTCTGCCCTGCTGTACGACCACGACCATCGGAGCAGCGCCTGAGCGCGCAGGGACGTGGCGACGGGGCTGCCGAGAGCAGCCTCCCCTCCGCCACGCGCGGTGCGCGCGCTCTCGGTCCTGCGACACGGCCGCCTCGCCGYGCCTCCCCTCTCCTCCCGCGGCASCCGCTCCCAGGTGCGCCCAGTTCAATAGGATCCAGGGACACAGCACTTCGCTGATCCGACGTGGTCCGGTGAGCCCGGCAGACCTGCAGCCCCGAGCGTTTCACAGTGCACGCTGGCATCTCCCTTCCGCGCTGCAGCTTCTCACGGAGCGGGGCACTGCCCGCCGCATCCTGCCGCACAGCAGGGCCGCTGCTCCGAGCACCCGCCCGGGAGGAGGGTTTAACACCTGCTTCTGCACTGAGGGTGCAAAGGCCCATCTCCCACCGGCCCAGAGGATACCGGGCTACCGACGCACCACCCCTCCCGTTCAAGCTGTTCCACTTTTTAGAGCTGCAGTACGGATAGACTGGTCTGGAAAAGCGCACGAGAGAGGAATACACGTGCGTGCATGCGCACACCCACGCGCATACACACGCACGCACACAGTGTGGGCACGACTCTGAACTCCTGACTCTAAACTCCTGGTTAAACTCTCAGTTCRGAAGGGAAATTTCAGGCCTTGCTCCAATGACTGTTTATGCATGAACATTCAAAGTTAATAGAAAAAAACAAAAYTTAAACAGCTGTTGGAGCAGCCCTTAGACTGAAACTTAGACATCTGTGTAATCTCTGTCCATGTATATCCTTTATACATACAGTTCTCCTTCTGATAGATATAAATAGGTTAACTGTAATCATAAAATCTTCAGAGCTGCAACTGTRTTTTTGCTTCGAGCTTGTGCAGTACCTACCACAACAGTCTCACTCCCTAAGTGAAACTCCAACAACTGTAATWCAATAAGTAAGGAAGGAAATAACTGCATCTCTTAGCTATAAATACAAGATATTTGAGTTGGACATAACTTTAAATAAATTATGTGTTCTGTCTGAGTTAGTCTCCCCCTATAATAAAAGGAGAGAGCCTGTGTTTTCAGAAAACAACTCATCCAACCTTTCTTCTGCACATGTTAAGACTGCCAGAGAAGAGATTAATCCAGAGACCGTCTCTATCCCCTTCCTACCACAAGAGTCCAAGCTTAGTCTTGAAGACTGAAGTTAGGCATGACAAAGGATCCCACYCATTATTTGTTTCCAAAATGTTTTTGTCATTGGTGTTTTATTAGGGTTTTAAATTATTATTGCGGGGGCAGAGAGTTGGAGGTGGGGATTTTTGGTAAGGAATGTCAAATCATGGGAACATAAATGCTGAAGGAATGCTGCAGGTCATCAAGTTTCATCCTAGCTACTGCAAGCAGTCATATATTCCAGACTACTTGCAGACTACCTGCGACCCATGCTTTTATATTTTACTTAAAYGAAATTCTGTTTGCAGGAACTAGAGGGATCCTACCAGTGTTATATCTGTGTTATATCACAGATTATCTTTCCTTATGCTAATATCCTTCAGTCTTAACTGACATGATGATAAAACATTTTATCTGGACAAAGGGCTTGACATAAAGAACTTCCATACTCTGGGCAGCTTCATGTGTTGTACTTCGTAAATAGATACACATCTGATGGAACTTCCCATTTTAGAAGAACAATTACTGCTTTCCTGAAAACTTCATAATATTCCCCCATCTGTTTTTCCCAACCAATCTACTCGTCTATTGAGTTTTAGTAAAATCAAAAGGATTGTCCTCATTTCTTTGTCCAAAAATCTCTATCAGCAGATTTCTAACACTGTCAAGCCTGGGAGGAATGCAATTGCTAATTCCCWCTGTGAGATGCGACCCTGCTATCAAAGGCCTAAACACATTTCTAACGATTGTTATTAAGGCAGGTTTGGTTTATCATGCACATATTATATACCAGCGTATCAAAGATATGGTTTCAATCTTGTGCTGGTCTTTACTGTTCACTGCTAAATTTCCCTCCTACATTTAAAACCCCCTGCCACGTTTGGCACCTTCCCACATTGCCACAGCAGCTCCTTCTCACACTACAGCTGCTAGTAACTTGCTCCTAAGCAAACCAGGTAATGCCAGTTAAACCAGCAAACCAGGTCAAACCAGGTCTGATTCCAGGTGTGCACGAGTGCGCATGAAGGAGGAGGACCTTTGAGCATGTTTAAGACAAACACACGCTAACTAAATCAGCTACCTGCTCCGGGACCTGAAGGTGCTCTCTCCTGGCTTTTTCAGGTGGAATTTGCAGAAATGTGGGGCAGGAGAGATCAGCAAGGGGGACATGCTTAGCAGGCTGTGGGGGAGAGGCAACGCCGAGGCTGGCAGAGTGAGTACATGAAGCAAACCATAAAATTCATATAATGAAAAATACAAAAAGATGTTAAACTCATCAGTTATTTCAGTCAGTTTAAAATCACTCTGCTTTCAGTGTGGGATTTTTCTGTTCCATTCAAATATGATTACTGGGTTCGGTTTCTGTTTGTTTTTTATTGCACTATCATCTCAAGGATTTTTTTTTAAAATCTTCCCTATGGGAAACCTGCCTTTCACTCTGCAATATATCTGCCATTTATCAAAGGTCTGAGATGTCAGGATTTTTGACCTCATGCTCCTTTTCATTTCATAAAAAGTAGTCCAGCTACTCTTGAGAAATAGCACCAAAACCTCACCACAAATGGACTTCTGCCCAGTTTGGATAAATAATTACATTTACTGCCATAGATACTGCTACAGCAGTACTGAAGCCAATCTTCTTTATAGATTCCTGCAGCACAATTTATTGTAAACTGAACAAAACAGAAACCAATTAAATAAAATATCTGCCAGAAGAGTACATTTAGCCATCACTGGATTCTGCAAATCATATATSGTGGAAGTGTATTACAAAGAATAATATTTTTTAAATTAAACAAAATATCTATATATCAAATACAGAAAGGTTTGGATCAACTGAATAAATTTATGTGTGTAGCAATTTCTGTAGATGTGCAGTAAACCTTCCTTTCTGATAAGCTGTTGCTTAATACTGAGTCTTGTAAAGATTGTGTGCATGTTTGCCTTTATTTCTCATACCACAGAGCTACATACTTATGAGAGATCATGACATCAACTTACTGGACAGATCAGTGCCTGCATGGACTTAATATTGTGACAACAAACGGGGGAAAAAAAAAACGGGAAATACTGGCACTATGAAACTGAACCAGAACTAGTTTCTGAACTAAGAAACTGAAGTAAGAACTAGTTGGCAGAAGTCTTGTACACAATACTTAGTCTGCATACAGCACAAAGAACATACTATGAATTAAAGTCAACTGTGATTACGAGTCTTATATTTCCAATATTTCTATTTTGGCTTTGATTTTCTTTAAATCAGGTAATATTAATGCACAATGGGAATTCTCCAGGAGGTTTAAAAGGAATAYGATTTTCCCAAAAATGTTGCTTACCTAGAACAAAAACTATAAGTAACTACAAGGTGTCCTCTTCTAAAGACAGTTAGAGTTCTTAAAACTGTCATTAATAAATTATCTTCTCCCAAATCAGAAAGGGTAATATATTTTTACTGAATCTGGGAACATACATATGTTCCCATACAACTCAACACTGTAAGCATGCCATCTGCAYGTATTCTGATGCACAACTCCATGTTGCTTGTTAAGCAAAAGTCAATCACTAGCCTTTACCAGAGTAAATGTTGTGCTGCACCACAACCTGTCAAGTCTTCAGTTTATGACATTTTAAGACTGGAAAGGAAATTATTTCCACTTGCATGAACCTTTGTTTGAAAGTAATAGTGCACAATACATTTCTGTGGACACTCAGAGCCATAGGGGATAGCAGATGATCTCCAGAGGTCCCTTCCAACCTCAACTCTTCCGTGATTCTGTGATTCCGTGACAGAGAGCAGAAATACTAATTGTAGGAATTCACTAACAAGATACACTGTTAATGTTACAAGGAGTAGCTCTGCAAAACTTGCATCACCAGCAGTGGTTTTAACTATGCAGCCCACTGTCAGGAAAGGTCAGGGACAGCCTTACTGTTTATGGAATTTATAAATAATTAATTATCAGAATACAAAATAAAAGTAATCAGGACACAAAACGGGAAGGAGTTTACACGCCTCCCTGCACAGCTCTCTACTGACAAAATGAAGAAACTATTTTCCTAGTTATTCAAGCTCACTTTACACCTAGTGCAACCATATTGTCCTTTGCGCTACCAATTCCACCATTTCCATAATTTGCAAAACAGCATTAAAAGGAGATAATAAAAGACACACCAGACTTTTAAAGTATGAAAAATAACGGTGTGGGGGAGAGGAACAATTTAGTTTATAGCCTCTTACTTTTCTGTCAGGACACCTCGCGCAACAAGAAATCACACAGTCGATTACCAACGATTTATGAGATATAAATAATTTTTTTAAAGTTCCATACGCAGATGTGCCTCTGATGCACACCACTCCACAGTGATGCTTTCAATGAACTGCATTCATGCAAGTGAACATCTCTCAGAAAAGCAGTTGCCCCTCATCTTTTATGGTTATTTGTATCTCCATCAGGGAACTCAAAGGAATAATCCTACTGCATATTTCTTCTTTATTTATTTTACTAGGTGAGGTGTTTAAGAGGAAATGTGGTCATCTGGAGCTCATCACTGTCAAATTTTCAGCCATGCAGCTGTAAAGGAACTAGCCTAGTTCCTTGGTTTACAAAGTGCTGAGTACCTCCAATGAGGTGCCAAATGTCTCTGGTGACACTTTAAGGTTGCTTAGTGCCTCATGAAGCGCACAGGGCCGGGTCCCAAATCCCACCGTTATCAATGACAGTCCTTCCACTGACTGCAGTGYGCTTGGGACAGAGCAGCACTTCACGACACAGGCCTGCATTTCTGAGGCCAGAGGAGATTTGGTACAGAATTCAAGGCTGCAGGATAAGTTACCAGGTGTGAAAACCACTGCATCTCAGTATTCCTACTTCCAAACACTTAATCCAGTCTAAAAAAATAACTACAAAAAATTCAAGACTATTCTTYAATATGTTTTGGATCAAGTACTTATTTTCAACAGTTTTAATCTCACATACACATAGGCAGCAAAATACTCTCCAAACTCTTCGAGCTAATCCTCTTTCAATTGATCTTAATGCATTTATTTCACTTAAATGTATACATATATATATATATATACACACACATATATACACACACATATATATACACACACACTCTCTTTAAAATCTCTGAAAAATCTTTTTTCCCCCTCTGGAAGCCTTTGTTAAAATCAACTCTTATACTGGAAGCATGTATTAAAAAAAAAGCCAACAAGGAAAGAAGGAGCAAAAAATGCTGGCAATAATACTTTAAATCATCCAATGCAAAAAGATTGGCTGCTCAGATTAAAGCAAAGAGCCTTTCAYTACCAGTTCACTAGTTCAAAGCCAGTCTTGCTCAACAACAATCATCTGATAGTAGAGAGGGTAAGCAATATATTTTTTAAATAATTCAGCAAGAGTATTTGTACTGAATGTGTAAATACAGTAAAGAACATCTACTGGCATTCATGATGTGAGTGCCATCCTGCAATACTAAATTAGTAGATTAGTAACTGAGCAAACAAAAAAATAAGTTGCATCAAACACTGTACTAGTTTCATTTATTTTGACAGTTCCCATTTATCTCTGCTTTTGAAAAGACTACTTCATAGTATACTAGCAAATGAACTGTAGCATACTGCAAAAAATAATGACATTTTAACAATACAAGCCCTCACTGCAGCATCTGYTATTAAATCTTTGCAGAGAGGTGAGGAGAGACCACTAGTCATAAATGTGGATTAGCAAGGCTCAACTATATTCATTTTAGAGAGTGCTTTGCATGAAAGCTGTTGTTTGCCTTTTATGTCAAAAACTGAACTTACGCCAACTTTTTAACATCAGATTCTTCAAGGAAGCCCTAACAGTTTGCAAGCACTGTCCACAGAAAAGAAACAGTGGCAGAGAAATGGAGAAAGGACAGAATCAGAATAGCTGATACTGCTGATTTGCAACATTTTCTGTGAAAAGAAAACAGGCATCATCTTTCATTCGCTTCCTGAGCAAATCAGACACTGCCTTTGAAAGTGTCAAGCTTTCTGATGCCGGCTCCAGCTCTGACACGTGAAAATATCTCATTATAAAAGAGCATTACCACAGTCAGCCTGCTCACGGGAATCACTTGCATCCGCACCAGTGGAGCCTTAAGAGCTCCACATCTTGGGTGACTCCCRGGCAAAACAGGCAGAAACCAGGGCTCAAGAAAGCAGAGAGGGGGATGACGATTCCTATACGAATGAGAAGTACAACATAAACTCTCTGAACTGAGCCAAGTTTAAACAAACTTTATGCTAAATTCACAAAGTTCAAGCAGAGTAGGAGCTTAATTGAACTGCAGTAAAATCACACAGAGTTTTCCAGAAACACTAAAATCCTCCAGGAGAAAGTTGATCTTGAGCTTTCATAACGCTATTTCCCTGTCTACGAAGTCAGACAGAGAGGGCAAGGTGCTGTGTAATATTTACCTACGATGCATACTGTTATGATACAATGTCTCAGTGAAGGATAAATTCAGAAGCAGCAAATCCCATCTGTGCAAATACACAACTATCAGTGGGTCAACACATGTGGAAATAAAGACCAGCTGAAATTGAAAATGAGTTTAAAATAGATTAGGGGCTCACCGCGATAGTTTCGGGCCAAAATCGAGCACTAGGTAATAAAAGAAAGGCGCACTTGGAACGGGGAGAAAAGAAGCGGCCAACACCGACGCGCTGCCGGAGGCACACGGGTCCCCGCGAGCGGTTTCTGTACACGGACGGCACTGGGAAAACCCGCGGGGAGCCGCCGACCTGCCCG
>NW_028186424.1:2604387-2667514 GCF_003343005.1 Rhea americana | reverse complement strand
AGCGCCGCAGCGCCGACGCGCCGAAACGCGCGGCGCTGAAACGCCGGGGCGCCCAACGCCGCAACAGCGGGCGCCGAAACGCCGAGAGACCGGACATCAAAACGCCAGGTGCCCAAAACACCGGGCGCTGAAACGCCGGAACTCCGAAACACTGGGCACCAGAACACCAAAATGCCAAAACGCCGGGCGCCAAAACGCCAAAATGCTGAACGCCGGGCGCCAAAACACCGGGTGCCGAAAACGCCAGAGCACCGAAACGCTGGAGCGCCGAAACGCCGGAGCGCCGAAACTCTGGGCTGGGTAGCGGCACTCACGCAGTGCTGCGCAGGGCACAGGCGCTCGCACACCAGGTCCCACGCACACACCCRCACGGGCGCAGACAGTCACCGTAGGGTCGCGGCCAGCCACGCGCCAGGTCACCCGCACGCGCACCGGGTCGCATACGCAGTCGCACGGGACGCTCTCACACTGGGTCTCACGTGCGGGGTCGCAGACACGGTCACAGACGTAGAGCCACGGGCTCGCAGCCACGCTCAGCCACACAGGCACACATACACACCTCCACGCATGCACTTGTGCTCGACATGCTGCCACGGGCTCGTGCGCCCCCGCCAGCCGGGGCATCGCGGGCTCCCGCTCTCTTCTCTCCAACCCACATCACAGGCCTGGGCCCCAGCCCCACAGGCATGGTGGCTTTGGTGCTTTCTCGTGTCCGTCGCTCCAGAAGCAGCAGCCCTGGGGACACAACACTGCTAAGCAGCAGGGATGAGCACGGGCAGACCCCCTGCGTTAAAGGGCTGGTCGTACAGTTCCACACTGTCTGTTTGTCACAGCCCTTCTTTGCTGCAGAAGTTGGAAGCTGAGGAGCAAATGAAACAGGAAAAGAAGATTCTTGGGATTAAGACAAGGAGTGCTTCAATCAATAACTGGAGACTGTCCTTCCTTCTGCCCCTCAACTCCTATGAGGCACCAAACTCATCTCCTGAATTTTCCACAGACTGTTGCTAATCCAGTGTGGCCCACTTTGGGGCTGCGTGACTTGTAAGTTGTCACCAAATCAAGACAAGCTGTCACCAAGTTTTTGGAAGCACCAAAAAATCCTAACTGCAGCTGCAGTCATAGCTGCAAGGGCAATGACTGTATTTATGCTCACAATAGCCAGCGAAAGCAGTGGAAGAAGCTTTAGGCATCACTGGATGCTCTTCCTGCCTCACTGCAGTGTGCTGTGTAATTGTGAATAAAATAGTGCTGGTGAAACGTTYTGATCTATGACAAGCAGCATGTTAGAATCATAGTTTAGGTTGGCAGGGACCTTTGGAGCTCTGCAGGTTTTCTGGTCTGAGCTCCCACACAGACCAGGGCCAACTTTGAAGCTATATCCAGCTTCAGAATAAGACAAGGTTGCTCATGAAGTGAATGTTAGAAAACAAGTGTTTGAAAGACCAAGGAGGGAAGTAATAATACTCACTGCAGGTAGTGACTGTCACTTTTGGAGTTTCTGCCCAGAAAAACCTGCCAACGGGACCCACGGCAGTCAGCAGGAAGACAAGAAAGCAGCACCGCCTGGCTCAGATCACTTGAAGATGCCACTGCGGCTCTTTAAGGGGCTGCATATTAAACTTATTCCCAAAGTACTATACATGCGTATAAAAAAAGATAGATTTTTGTTTTTCAAATCTTGATTTCTGGAGACAAAATTCAAAGTTTAAAAGATCTAGGAGAAGCTATAAGAAGCTGTCTAAAGAAGTTAAAACCCAAGTTTAAGAGAATGATCTTTGCATGCAGTTACTTTCCTCACATACTGTGTTTTATCCCTCTGAAACACTAGCCTTGTAAGAGAAAAAACACCTGGTTTTCTGTGGGCAGAAAGTTATTTTTCCAGACAAAACCCCTTGACTCTTGCAAACTGGTATCAGTGACACATGGTGTTAAAAATGCTTATTTGAATCATTACTGTTTGGACTTGTTCTTCAGCAGTGCAGAAATTAGGCAGAGATTCAACTGCTCACAGAAAACAGAGTGACACAGTTCCCTGCCTGGGAAACACTTGCATCTTGTGCTTGTTACCTTTCATCTTTTGTGCCTCTGTGCAAAAGGGAACAAAGGAAAAAATGCAATGCAGAATTGTTAAGAAAAGCCTGCTCTGCCACAATCCTATCAACCAGTATGAAGGGTTATCTGTCAGTTATTAGGAAGTGAATAATTTTGATTCTGAAATCATGGCCTATATCCCATGAAATCGTGACGATGTACTCAACATTTGTTTAACAACCTAAAAATACTCAGAATAGATGGAAAAGCCTGAGTCTCTACAGATTAAAATGGTGCACAAAAACTAATACTTCACCTAAATTAATCCAGTTAGACCTTTGGCCTGCTTACCCATTTTGTATCCACTCCTGTGTTTGACAGGCATACTAGAGTAATGCAGTGGTACAGACGTGAGTACCAGGGCTCTCAGTGAGCAGCAGATAAGAGAAGAGATGATAACATCCAAATTCCCCAAAGTCAAGCTGTTTAAATCTGTCAGTAACTGACAATTCCCACAATGAAACTGGGAAAAAAAAAAAAAAAGAGCCAGGAGTACTAGAACTAATGAAGCCTGGTCTCCTCCAGCTTTGTGTCTTATGGTCAGCTGCAACATCTGCTTGAATCTTTTCCCACTGTTGGAGTATCTTTCGCATGTATCCTCAGAGGAACCTAACAAATCCACTAATAAGATCTTCCCTGTCTGCCCAATCACATGACTTGATATTTATTTTTGTGACCTCCTCCGTTTGCCAATTTAGTTGAAATTGTCTTAATGGTTCAAAAAATGCCAAGAGGGACAGACAGACTGACCAACAGATGGCTCACTGACAAAGAGTAATTGCACAGGCCTTATATCTTTAAGAAAGTAAATTTAAAAATTCTCACCTGAAGGACGCTAAAGCAGAGTGAAATAAAAGTAATTCTTACCTCTCTGTGTCATTTGTGAGCTTTGAGCACATGGAGCTGCACTAAACCTACCACTTCACTTGTCACTAATTGAATCCCTTAGTCCCAGGCTTTTCAAAGGCCAAAGATTAAATGGAAATGAATGTAACTTTTCTATTTCCGTAATTTAGAGAGGATCATAACCAAGATAGATGTGTGGGCCACATTATGAGAATATCTGCATGATCTCTGTCCATGCAAAAGATACTAGGACTAGGGCAAATAGGGAGAACTTTTACCATTAGATGAAAGCGGCCAGCTGTGCCCTTTCTCCAAGGTCTGTTCAAACTATTTTTACAGCAGTCACATTAACACGCACTTATGGAACCTTCTAAGCTAAAAAAATAATGTATACTTAATATATCAGCAATTCACAATAATAAAATGTTGTAACTATACACTAGAGATCGGATAGCAACAATACTTGTATTGCATTATACAGCTACTCTGTATGTCTAATGACAGTATAGTTTAAAAATATGGATATCAATTAAATTGGAAAAGAAGGCTGAGGTTTGCAAAATTAGAAAGGAAATTTCATCATCTAATTCCCATGAATTTCATTCAAAGTCCTATAGCTAATCACCTCTTACCCTATTTTTGTTTTGTTCAAACTCAGGAGAGCACATCACAGATCAGGATGAAGCCATACTGTACAAAGGAAGAAAAGGAAGGCTGATCTAGCTTCACAGAAATGCCCAGTATACAACGGATAATCAAAATATTGTACTTTTAGTTCAAACATGACCAGACAATTTAATTACAGGTTTTGTTATTGTGGTTATTCCAGCTGAAACTCAAATGGTAGAAGAGAACAGATTGCTACTGATGTTTTTCAGGTTGGTTAAAACGAAGTATGTTGGCAAAGGAAGGAAGCTAGTTAACACACCAGTGCGTACCATTTTGTCTCAAAAGCCCAAGCAAGCTAAGCAAGATATGAGACCAACTCTGACAGGCCAACAGTTTTCCTGGTGTTAAAGCTGTGTGATTGGGACTTCTTAAGGATTGCCCAAAAACTAGCTTAGACTGAGTTTAAGGATTCCTAAAACAAAGAAGTTTTCCTAAATTTGTATCATCTTGCCTATAAACTCTGTCTCAGTAAATACATACAGACACACAAAAAGACAAATAACCTAGTATCAGACCTAGTATCTGAGCTCAAGTCCCAGAACGAGCATAGAAAAAGCCTGAAAAAGAGTTAGTGCCTTGTAACTCCAAGAAGACTTTCTTCCTGTTAATGTCAAAATTATTAGTGCTATACCAATAAAGTCTATCCACATTTTTATTGACTGTCAAATTAGATTAAGATTAGATAGGCTTCAATTAACCACTTTACTTTTACCAGTTTTGTTTCTGATCTGTTAATGTATTACAGAAAGTTGCAAATCTGCTCAAGTAGAAATCAGAAGACAATGTCAATATTCATTTTTTACTGGAATTAAAGTACTTTTCCCACTACAAACACTGGTAACAGATTTCTCTGTTTTATACTCATAGCCTTCCTAGCCATACTAGGACAGAACAAGATGACTACAAATGCAAAACACTGCAAAATATCACAAAAAAAAAAAAAAACTTTCAAGTCGGTCTCCCATAGATATTTTTTTTAAAAAAAAAAAACTTTGATTAAAAAAAATGTATCAAGATGCATTTAGGATATCTTATTCTATGTATTAGATACAAAATAATTTCCATTTTTATTGTGCTTATATTAGCAACATCATTAAGAGTATAGTGACCTGCAGGGTTTTTGATAAAATGCTTATGCATGAAACCAGCTTAATCTCACAAAGGTCTTATCAAAATGCCTTGCTCTAAAACAGCCTTATTACTCACTCTGACCACATTTCAAGCTAACAAATTAATAAATGGCAAAGCTTTATTGCCTTATTACCTAATTAACAAAAAACAAATGCTTTCTTCAGTGTTAAATATAAATTATTATACATAATATCATACCCTGATTTCCATTATGCCAAGCAGCAAAGTTGCTATTTAGCTAAGCCTCTCAGGATCCGAAATAATTTCTATCTGTATTAATACAATTACCAAAAAAAACTTTTTGTAGTCAACAAATCTAGTTGCCTTAACACTTTTCTCAATAGCTGTTTCATTTGACACAGTAGTAAATTCAAGCAGGTGTTAGATTGATTTGTTCTTCATTAGTTGWCTGATATGTCAGTGACAGCAGCTATCTCTGATACCCACAGAAAAAAGCCTAATTAAAGGGGAGAAACACTTGTCACTAGGAAAACAAAACTTGACTTCTGTAGGCAGTTCTGAAGTCAAAGAAGTGAGTGGCTGCGTGTGTTCTACGAAGGACTGACTAAAGTACACTTTCAACTGTCCTATTCAGATCTGAACAATAAATAAATACAGCAGTTTTCAGTATATTGYGTTATCACAGATATTGTATTATCACTGATTATCACTGAGCATTGTGTTCAGGTATGAGTGTACACCTATGAGCTGTAAATGATTTGAGGGAAAACTGAACAGATTATAATTTTATCAGTATCAAGCCAGTAAATTGCACGTATGCAGAAAAACTGATACAACCCCACCTCCATAAAGGCAGCAGCCCATAAACAAGGAGTCACTTAGGCAGGCTAAAACCTAATTCTTTGAGCATCTTCAGCTCTCATCTAATTCAGTGAAAGTAACTGGTACTTAATACGAACAGCTCAGCACTTCACAGGTTTTGTTAGTAAATAAGTAAATATACACTACAATTTTCTCCAGTTCTAGCTCATAAACTAAAAGAAAAAAGAGGTAGCAAAATTATTGTCACTTACAAAACAGGCCGACAATAAATACAAGCTGCCTAGAGCCCCTTAAATTGTATCTTCCATCAGTTCAAAAAACAAAACCACAACTAACCAGTATAAATTAGTTATGCCACAGAGCCTAAAGCAGTGGTTTAGTCTGGAACAGAAAACATAAAACGAAACATAATGTTGTGGTAGCTATTATAAGATCATCTGTCTGCAGCCTTCGTAATTGCTCACTAACGATTAATGAGGAGATTCTGAAAACATGAGAGGGTTGGATTAGCTGTCTACACCTAGGGAGCGCACAGCAGAACAAGAGGTGCCCTTTCTTTCACGGGGCTAGCTAGACTGTGGGAGCTCGTTTTTTGTAGAAGAGCTTTGCACTCATTGTGCTTTTCAACCCTACAATTTCATGAAGCCGATTTCAGAAAATATGGAACATGGGAGCAGATCTGGGTATTTAGGTAAGTAAAATGTGGTGTGAAGGATGTCAATCTCGGGTTGCTATTCTGCTTCATATAACTGGTTCCTTAGTGGGCAGTTCCTTTTATTTCTAAAATATTGTTAATCTCTTACCAATGACATACATTCTGATTGACAGTATTTTTAATCAGTTTCTGTTTATTAATCAGTTTTCTAATATGGTTGCATTTCTGACAAAATTATATTCAAAAGATAAATAAATATTAAGCTCAATTAGAAGCAAGTCATTCTAAATTGGCATTTGGTTGTTCACAAAGGATCCCTGAAGATACTATTTTTCTAATAAGAGAACTTCCAAGCTGTTGAACATTTAATGGAAGATGGGTATGACATGTTCACAGCTACCTCCATCCTCTTGAGCTCTTCAAATACAGGGCTTAGCTAGGAATGCAAATGTGAATGGGCTGCAATTTATGATTAACAGGTTTTCACTAATAGAGCAAATATTTTATATTTCAAATAATCAAGTTTAGGTTGGTGTGGGACTGGGTACTAACTGTGATCTTGTGTGCCTGTTTAAAGGAGTAAGGAAGGATTTTGCTACAAGTTTTCCAGTGGCTTTGCTAAATTTTGTTTTATAGAATCACAGAATGCCTGGGGTTGGAAGAGACCTCTGGAGATATCTAGTGCAACCCTCCTGCTCAATACCTACAGTATGTTAGACAGGATCACATCCAGGTGGGTTTCGAGTATCTCCTGAGAAGAGAGTCCATGACCTCTCTCRGCAACCTGTTCCAGTGCTCTGTCACTCTCACAGTGAAGAAGTTTTTCCTCATATTCAGATGGAAATTCCTGTGGTTCAATTTGTGCCTGTTGCTTCTTGTCCTGTCACTGGGCACCACTGAAAAGAGTATGGCCCCAACCTCTTGACACCCTCTCTTACGGTATTTGTAGACATCGATAAAATCTCTTCAGTCTTCTCTTCTCCAGGCTCTTGCAGCCTTTCCTCATAAGAAATGCTCTGGTCCTCKRATCATCTTCGTAGTCCTATGCTGGACTCTCTCCAGTAGCTCCATGGCTCTCTTGTACTGGGGAGCCCAGTATTAGATACAGTACTCAAGATGTGGCCTCACTASGGCTGAATAGAGGGGTAGGATCACCCCACTTGACCTGCTGGCAACACTCTTCCCAATGCACCCCAGGATACCACTGACCTTCTTGGCCACAAGGCACATTGCTGGCTCATGGTTAACTTGGCATCCACCAGCACTCCCAGGTCCTTCTCTGAAGAACTGCTTTCCAGCAGGTCATCCCCAGCCTGTCCTCGTGCATGGGGTTATTCCTCCCTAGGTGCAGGACCCTGCACTTGCCCTTGTTGAACCTCATGAGGTTCCCCTCCGCCCATCCCTCCAGCCTATCCAGGTCTCTCTGAATGCACAGCCCTTGGGTGTGTCAGCCACTCCTCCCAGCTTGGTATCATCAGCAAACTTGCTGAGGAGGCACTCTGTCCCTTCATCCAGGTCACTGATGAAGAAKTTGAACAAGTCTGGACCCAGTACAGACCCCTGGGGGACACTGCTAGCTACAGGCTTCCAACTAGACTCTGTGTCGCTGATCACAACCCTCTGAACTCTGCCATTCAGCCAGTTCTCAATCTACCTCACTGTCCACTCAGCTAACCCACACTTCCTCAGCTTACCTATGAGGGTTATGGGAGACAGCATCGAAAGCCTTGCTGAAGCCAAAGTAGACAACATCCACTGCTCTCCCCTCATCTATCCAGCCAGTCATTCCATCATAGAAGGCTATCAGGTTGGTTAAGCAGGATTTTCCCCTTGGTGAATCCATGCTGACTACTCCTGATCACCTTCTTTTTCTCCACGTGCTTAGAGATGACATCCAGAATGAGCTGTTTCATCACCTTCCCAGGGATGGAAGTGAGGCTGACTGGCCTGTAGTTTTCTGGGTCCTCCTCTTTGCCCTTTTTGAAGACTGGAGTAACACTGACTTTCTTCCATTCTTCAGATACCTCTCCTGTTCTCCACAACCTTTCAAAGATGATGGAGAGCAGCCTAAAAACATCTACCAGCTCCCTCAGCACTTGTGAATGGATCCCATCGGGGCCCATGGATTTGTGGGTGTCAGGTTTCCCTAAATGTTCTCTAACTTGATCCTCCTTGACCACAGGAAAGCCTTCCTTTTTCCAGATTTTCCCTGTTGTCTCTAGGGTATGGGATTCCTGAGGGCTGACCTTAGCAGTAAAGACTGAAGCAAAGGTGGCATTTAGTAACTTTGCCTTCTCTGTATGCTTTGTTACCAGGGCACCCACCCCATTCAGCAGCAGGCCCACATTTTCTCTAGTCTCCCTTTTGCAACTGATGTATTGGAAGAAGCCCTTCTTGTTGTCCTTGACATCCCTTCACAGATTTAGTTCCAAATGAGCCTTACCCTTCCTCATTGCATCCCTGCAGACACTAACAATGTTCCTATATTCCTCCCAAGCGGTCTGTCCTTTCCCCACATTCTGTGTACACTTTCTTTTTCTGTTCGAGTTTTGCCAGGAGCTCCTTGCTCATCCATGCAGGTCTCCCGCCTCCTATGCTGGACTTCTTACTCATAGGGATGCACTGCTTATGAGCTTGGAGGAAATGATGCTTGGAGATTAACCAGCTCTCTTGGATACCCCCTTCCTTCTAGGGCCTCAACTCATGCGATTCCTACAGGTAGGTCCCTGGAGAGGCCGAAGTTGGCTCTCCTGAACTCCAGAGTTGCGATCCTACTTATTGCCCTATTTCTTCCTCGCAGGATCCTGAACTCCACCATCTCATGGTCACCACAGCCAAAACTGCCCCCAGCCTTCACATCTCCAACCAGTCCTCCTTTGTTGCTTAATAGAAGCTCCAATAGCACCTCTCCTCCTTGGCTCCTCCACCACCTGTGTCAAAAAGTTATCATCAATGCATTGCAGGAGCCTCCTGAACTGGCTGTGCCTAGCTGTGTTGTCTTTCCAGCAGATGTCAGGGTGGTTGAAGTYTCCCGTTAGAACCAGGGCCTGGGATCGTGAGGCTMCTTCCAGCTGTCTGTAGAAGGCCTCAGCGACTTCCTCTTCCTCATCAGGTGGCCTGTAGTAAACACCCACAACAGTGGCACCCATCTTAGCCTGACCTTTAATCCTTACCCATAAGCTCTCCACTTGCTCTTCATCCACCCCTAGGCAGAGCTCGATACATTCCAGTTGCTCTCTCACATAAAGAGCAACTCCACCAACTCGCCTTCTTGGCCCGTCTTTCCCTAAAAGCATGTAGCCATCCATGAGAGCGTTCCAGTCACGCGAGCTCTCCCACCATGTCTCTGTAGCTGCAATGAGATCACAGCCCTGTAACTGCACACAGATCTCCAATTCTTCCTGTTTATTCCCCATGCTGCATGTATTGGCGCAGAAGCATTCAGAGAGGGAATCGAGCATGCAGGTTTCCCAGGAGGGGTGCAAGAGGATCCCCCATAGTCCGGTCCCGTACGCTCTTCCCTGGCTGTGTGCACCCCCCGGAGGCATCGCGACTTGAGCTGCGTTTTGGTGACTACTCAGTCTGTATAACTCCCCCCTTCCCCCATCTTTCCTAGTTTAAAGCCCTCTTTACCAGGCTGGCCAACCTGTGGGCACAGACAGGCGTGTGGCCTGCTTGGTGAGGGGGATCCCATCTCTCCCCATCGGTTGTGGACCTTCAAACAAGGTCCCATGGTCGTAGGAACCAGAACCCTGTTGCCAACACCAGCGGTGCAGCCAGCTGTTAACTTGGAAAATCTGTCTACTCTCCTYCCATCCTTCCCCTCACTGACAGGATTGAGGAGGAAATCACCTCGGCTCCCAGATCCTTGAGCACCATCCCCAGAGCTCTGAAATCCTGTTGGATGGTGTCCGCTTTGCCCTTGGTGCCTTTAGTGCCCACAYGGAAGAGCKGCAGAGGGTAACAGTCCARCGTGTGGACAAGCCTTGCCCATCTTTCCACGACGTCTCGTATTTGAGCCCCGGGCAGGCAGCAAGCCGCTCTAGACGAGAGGCCAGGTCGGCAGATAGGYGCCTCCGTCCCCTGCAGCATGGAGTCACCCTCGACATCACCTGCCGCTTCTTGTGGCTGTTCCTGCAAGGCACAGGCTCTGTCAGCCCAGCTGCTTCCCTCGAAGCCATGCCCAGCGCCTCCTCAGCCTGGAGGGTCCTAARCCTGTTYCTCAACTGCAGGTCTTCAGGAGGAGTAAGGGCCTTTCTCCTCCCRYRAGAAGTGACCAGYTTCCAGCCGCCTTCTGCAGTGTTAGGAGGTGCCTTTTCGCTTGGCACAGAGCCCGCTGCTGTGCGGGGTTGGGACTCCTGGAGCTCTCTGGTGTCCGAGAATACCCTGTCTGTCTCCCGCTCCTTTTTGCGGATGCTACGCAGCTGTAAAAGAGTTCCTCCCATAACTCCTTTACCTGACCAACAACCCGTCAACAAGAGCACACCTTCTGCAGGAGAGCTGCCTGGGAGCCCAGGCCTCACAGAGAGGC
Organism: Rhea americana; assembly: GCF_003343005.1. Classification (NCBI taxonomy): domain Eukaryota; kingdom Metazoa; phylum Chordata; class Aves; order Rheiformes; family Rheidae; genus Rhea; species Rhea americana. The sequence continues at coordinate 2,656,808 of NW_028186424.1, read as the reverse complement.
CCCAGCACTGCGCCCGAGACCTGCAGAGCTGCATCTGCTGCCAGAGGGTCTGTCTGGGTCGAAGCCTCTGACACAGCTGCTGCAGCGACTCCAACAGCTACTGGGGAACGTGCTCTGCAGCGTGTCACCACCTAAAGTTGAAAACCTCCTGGTAGTTATAACACTATAGGATCTGAGTTCATTTCCTCTGGTTTTGATTTGTCAGTTCAGAGATAATTTTTAAGAAAAGAGCATGAAGAGACCTTGAACTGAGATTTTTTTTCATGTTTAAGTGGTAAGTCTGCACCCTGATCTACAGAAGATGTAAGCAAAAATCTGGAGAGATGGATATTAGAAAACCCTAACAAAACAAGACTGCTTAGAGCTTGTGAAAGAGCATGAAGAATCTGAATTTGCATCATCTAAATTGTAAAAAGTGTCAAAGAAATGGAAGATTACTTTTATATATTTTAGTGGGAAAGCTATTGCTTGAATCTCACTCTTCCTTTTAATTGCATAAAAAATTCAGAGTCTAGCACCCAGAAAAGCAGTGTTGGAGTTATGCTCCAAAATATTTAAAATAAATACAACTGGTTAAAAAAACATCCAATCAAATAAATGAAACGATAAGATCATCAGATCTTTTTCCCCAGACAACTTGTTCAAGAAAGTACAGTAGGTCATAGATTTGTTTCAGCTATTGTAAACATTCTGCAATTTCAGTCCACTATAGTAATATAAATTCATCCATCAGTAAACATAACCACTCTTTTTCAAGAAAAGCTATAAAAGAAGCCTGAATGACACAKCAAAGATAGCAGTCGTTGACAAACAAACATCCTTTCCATGGCTATTTTTATAAAACCTAGAATACCTGCACCATACTGTCAAAAAATACTTTTTTCCCCATGAATTTTAAAGCTGTTTCATGTGGCAAAAATARTCACCCTTTGTGCCTATAGTGCAGTGTTTATGTGTTTTCCCTTGTTCAGCTTTCAACCTAGGAATAAATCATTGTTCCTGCAATTTTCCAGCAGTGCTCTTATAGTTTCAGCCTGCATGGAACCGCATCACAGGACACAAATCTTCTGTTTTGGGAGGGAAAAAAAATACTTCTCAAGGGGTCTCTGTTGTCAGCAGAAAAATATTACGGAAGATATTCAGTTGCAGCTGGCTTGATGCAGAATTTTCTTGTCCTCAGTTTATTCCTACCACTCCATCTTTAAAGCACCTTCATTTTCTAGGTTCTCCACCTTGGAAGGAATAATGGCTATTCCTTCAGGTGTAAGTATTACTGTGAATTGGGTGCATACTTGATTTTTTTAAACTGGTTAACTTAGTCACCCTCTGATCTCTGAAAACACACTGTCAAATTCTGTGCAAGTCTGTATATGGCACATGGCCTCTGGACTTCATTAGCTCAATCAATCACTAGTCACTACAGCAGCATTTGATACAGTGCTTGTCACAGCTGGGTTATAAATTATGGAAAATATGTTGAATACATTACTGACTTTGCAATGACAAGAAAGAGAAATACAGGAAGGTCCTGTGCCAAGGCTCACAATTCAGCAGAGCTCTTGAGCATACATTTAACTTAAAGCATGCAAGTAGATTCACTGATTTCATTAGGAAGCTTCGTTTGCATCCATTGAAACAAAACACTTTTGTGTATTTAAAAGGGTCAAATATGATGAACATGCTGACTTCATGTCCTTTGCATTCACTGAGTATTAGCAATTCAAAGGAGAAGAATTGACTCCATAACAGTTTTTCCTCCTGATGCCCCAGTGAAGGCAGTCCTATTTGTCATTTGGACTTTTTACTTCCAGCTTACCATAAAGGTTTATCTATGCTATAACCCTAACCTCGCTTGGAAGCCCAGTTGCAGCACTGTTAAAATGGGCAGCTTGCAGGGCTGAAACCCTGACACTATGTGGATTCCAGGATACCACCAGGTCAACAGAGAAGCCAAATTAAAGGGCACTGCTGTGTATAGGTTATATAGAGGATGCTAATCTAGCACTGCCACAGGTCATGCAGTACCACAGAAATACAGCTGTTAGTTCTGGTCACCAAACACCTCGTGAAGAATAAAAGTAGCTTCTAGGCATTCAGAAGTTAACCACCTCTGACATACACCAAATTTGATCATACCGTAACAGCTACTGCCAGTCACCTATTTTCTCCTATTATAAATGGCTGTTTCTGAACACTGGATAGACTTACTAAAAATGTAGGCAAACCAAGCTTAGAGTGATCTTTTTTAGACAGATKTATGCCTTAAATCAGCTTAAGTTCTCTAGTTATAATGTGAAAGATATTATTCCATTASAGTCACAATGCAAATGACAATGTTTCCTAATAGGTAGTTTTCAACTCAGTTCCATTATTTTCAAATGGAAAATTCTGCAATCCCTCTGAGCAGTTTAATTCTTTCCCTTCTTGATTATTCCTTTTAAATACTGCTGCAAATATTCCCCATCATCATCCTGTATTTGTGGTTTCACCAAGCTTTACACATTAAAACAGATTCACTCCTACCATTARAAGAGAAAACCACTCTAGCTCTAAACAAGCTCAGTCATGCCTTGCCCAGTTATGTTACCAAGGTGCTCTGCTCATTTTGATTTACACAGCTGAAACTCTATTGGTAACTACAGCAACTCCTTCCTGCATCACTTGGCTCACCAGGCACCAGGAAAAGATGCATGCCCACACTTGCTTTATCCTGAGGAGCTCCTGGGGGACAAGTCAAGATTCAGCCTCTCTTTCTAAAAGGTTTATTGACTATGGCTGTCCTGGGAATGTTCTGAGCCACTTCTGATCCTCTTGTCTCCTCCTGGCCTCCTGAAGAGACATATTGTATCCAGTGTATCCTACAATACAAGAGCCTCTTCCTTTTCAACAGCAGAGCTTCCAGCAGGCTCTATGCAACTTTCAAAGAATGTTATACCCTGTTTGACTTGATTCTTTTCACACATACATTTCTCAAATTCTTGTTTCATTCTAGACTAATATCTTCAAGGATATACTGCAACAAAGTAGGGAYTCCCAGAAAAGCTGAGATTATTAATGCCAGATTTTGCATTTGAAGACACAAGGCCATGTAGATTATAAACTATGCAATTATAACCTCACTGAAATCAACAGAGTGAGATATAACTTACTCCTGTAATACTCTGACCCCATAATTTTGAGTGTTAAAAAACTACCAACACACAATAAAATAACAAGAAAACTGCTTGCAGAAGAAAGAAAGATGGAACTAAATATTTGAACGTCTCTCTTAAAAAGACAATAAATCCCCAGATATTTGCAAAGATTTGAATTGGAAATTCATATCYGTGAATCACAATCTAATGAAATGTTGCCAAGAGGCCCATAAAAGATGAGATGAGAACACTGTCATGGACTTTAGTGGGGCTAGATGAGGTTTTGTAGATAATCATACACCAACAGTCCATTGAGCCAGGGCCAAATTCCGTAGGTTATCAAAAACCTCCTATGAGTTTATGTTCTGATGAGCATGAATAGATCACATCAACTCCTGTGCAATACAAAACTTCTCAAAATAGTAACTGCTTCTTTTATGTACTTGTGCATGTCTCTCAAGTGTTTGCTCAGGGAATACTTGGACAACATATTTTTGAAGAGCTTTTGCTGTATATATTTATTTTCCAAACATATGCAGGTGTGAGAGGAAGAAAAGCTTAGCTTTTACTGCCAAAATATTCCTCATTAGCACACCTGCACTTCTGGCTGAAGATCAGAAAGCAGAGGGCCTTTAAGCGGCACTACTGTATGATTAATATTAATGTTTAACATTTACTAGCTCTGTGCATTATTTGAGCTAATCAAAACTAAATAATATGTGGTACTTCCAACTGTCTAAAAATATAGCAGATCACATCAAATTTCATATCCCTTTTGAAGTCAATAGTTACTTATTCCAAATACCACGTGTTGAGGAGCTCATGCCTGCTTATAGACCAAGCACAGCTGTAACACTGATGAGCATAGAAAAGGCATTCATCTACCACGTTGTCTGAACATCCTTCCTTCCAGATCTTCAAGGAACAATGTTGAATGAGATACTTAAAAACTCTTTTCCTCAAGTCAAATTTTGACAYAGCACCCAGTTCATCAATACATATAAAATCTAAAATAAATCCTGCAAGAGTCTCTGGTAGTATGCATGGGACGTACTGATGCACCCAGGATACTTTCTCATATGGCTAGATTGTAGTGTTAAGCTTTCTTTTTAGAGCATTTTTTATTGGTAAAGAAACCCATGAATACCTGTCCAGTTCTAGAAAAACAGCTTTCCTGGCAATTGTTCCCGATAAGAACTGAAATTGCCTCTCTGCTATTTTTATCACATAACTCTGAAATAACTAACAGCAAGCACTCCATTGTCAGAACACTTTACACTAAACACATTCAAACTAGAATTCACCAACAACGAATGTTCCTCCTCCAAGTTGTATTCCCATATTTGCATTTATGCAATGCAATTGTTATCAGCAGGGCTGCATTTCCATAACAAAGAGCAGAATTTCCATTTCACAAACCAAAAATCTCTGGTTTTGCTCCCAACTCAACCTTTCTAGACTTACTCTGATTTACTGTCACTGATTAATTGTCTACAGTGTCAACCTTGTCCAAAACCAGGCCTTCTTATTTTCACATTCACAATCCATGTTCAGTTTGTTCTTCCCAATAGACAAGTTAAGTTCATAATCTTGTCATTATTCTTAACACTTGCCAATCCCCATCACCACCCTCAACTCCCACCCTCTTCCTCCCCTTCCCAGCTTTCTCCACCTTCCCCACAATGCTCTTCCCTCCTCCTCCCATGCTCTGTTGACAACTCTCAATGTTTGAGATGCATGATCAGATGCAATCTTGCAGAACCCTGACAACTCCACTGCAATCATTACAAAAGACAAAGGTAAAATCTAGAATATGAGAAAGGAAATAATGTAAATTTAACTGGGATGGGGAAACCATTTTGGGCAACCAGATTTTGAATTGATTGGATACAAAGAGTTAGGAGGAGAGAATGTGAGCATGGACCAGTAGGATAGGTTCTTGCAGGGATTTTAGCTGGATTTGCAGTTATGAATCAGATTTATTTCTTGAAACAACTCCTTCCTCATCATATCAAAAAATTTTGGCTCAGGTTTTCATGCTATATTGGTAACATTTACAAAACCATTTAAATAGGTCAAATCAAAAACAATGCTGTCATTGGAAACAACGGGATGGCTTTGAGAATGGCACTCTTCTCATCTGTATCATTAGGTAAAGCATGTGCAAATTAATCTAGGATGTGTTCTCTTTTTCAAGCCAGGGATTTTCTTCTAGGCTTAATATGGAAGATTCATACATTTGTGACTGGTTTCTGGATATCCAAGATACCACTGTATAGAAAGCCCAACACACAAATAGTTCTGTGTAAGAAASCCTGGACAGAAATATGGCACCTGTATGTTTCAATTCCTCCAGACTTTGGAAAATCTGCCTACAAGTTCTACTCGTTTCCACTGTAGTTTCCTCCAGCTTCTCTTTCATGCCTTCAGTTCTGCCCTGTGGAGYTGAGAAAACTGCCCATACATGAGCTTCTCATATGCATCCTTCTGCAGAGGCATTCATTCATTCAGTTTTTTACATGCAAACATTGACAATATCTGTTTTCTCCACGGCAAAATTAGTATCTAAAGTAATTTCAATGGASTTCTAGAACACAGTCTATGATGTTTATTAATGAATTTAGATTTAACACTTGTATAGCAAATCTGATGCCTCATAACAGCCTTAAATTCATTTTGTATTGTACCCCATGTCAAGTTTGYAAAGCAAGGCAAGGAGGCTGTATCACCTGATTGAAGGAGCTACGGGTACAGAGCTCAAGTGTGAGGCAGTCCCTAGTTTGTGGCTGACCTGAGTTCGCTCTCTGCAGAGGTAAGCAGGTCAGTCCAGACTAAAGCCCAATGGTGAGTCATATAGACATTAGGGATGATTGTGGGAGCAGAAAAGGGAAGCTTGAGATTTAAGCTGATATGACAGCAAGATCTCATTTATGTCAATTGAGGATAGGAAGCAAATAAAGAATCCGAAGTACAGAAAAAAATATTAAGCTGMGGCATCAGAAAATGTTTTCTAACCAGAATAGCCACCATTTGGAATAGAGTAGCTCTGCTGAGTGCAGATCCACATGCAGGTTTTTTGGGACTAGCTGAACACTGCTTTGTCAAGAATGGTTTAGGTACAGCTGATTCTGGTTTGTAGCCATAGAATGTAACAGATGACCCTCACTAGCCCTATTTTGTATGGCTATTGGCCTTATTTTAAATCAAAACAACAAATGGGTCCTTAGCTACCTAGATGCCACACATCCAGAGCAAAAGCACTTAGTACAACATTTGGCTCAGCTCTTCCATGACCCTTTTTCAACCACATAGTCCCTTTACTCATTTCAAGTTACAGTCCTTCATGTATACATTATTATTTCYTGCTCCACTTGCACAGGTTTTTTTCAAAGTTCTTCTATCTTTTAGTCTTATATAATCACTTAGTTTTTCAGTCACTCTGCTTGCCGGTTTCTTTACCCTCCATTACCCTGTCTGATAGAATTCAGACTACTGTTCCAGTATSTACTTCACTGAACCATTTAAAAGACATTCTTAAGTATTCTTGTATTATTTCTATAGCTACTTKCTCTCCAAATTATTCTCTGAAGCCTTTACATGTTGTACATACAAATCTAAGATAACGCCCTATGTTACAACACTATAAAAAATTATGAGGAGAAAGGTAAAAGTTTGGTGGTGGTGGAATATTTTGTAGCTTTTTTTTTTAAGCTGCTGATTCAGTTATCATTTATAACTTTATACTATGTCACAGATAAGACTTCCTGCACAATAAAACATGAATGCAACATTATGATAAGGAGTGCTTGTTATAAATGTTAGAATGTATTTAGTTTTTTTATGCTGCAGCTGTAATCAGACTTTTTTTTTAACATCTTCACTTAAACATTGTTCTCAGTGGTAACCAAATCAAAGGTTTGAGTCTACCTATTATAAGCATAGGGACTTTTTCTTCCATAYCACATTTCAGTACTTTAGGTCTTAGGTTTAGACTCAAACTTCTCTCTACTTTTAATGTCATTGTGACTGCAACCACTTTTTACAATTCACAGTTCTACTCCATTTCTCTTGCCATAGGGCCCCCATTACCTTTAACTTATATAGTAAGCTCTTACAAKCTTCCTTTTCTCCCAGTCTCCCATTGCATTAAACATTTTACCWCTGATTTCTAGAAAGAAGTGGAGGAGAAAATAATGGTAAAGTAATTTGGGAATGGAAGACCAGAAAGAGAGCAGGAAGTGAAGGAAGAGCATGGCACTCCCTGAATGCRAAGAAAGTAGGAGGAGCCTGACGAACACAGCAGTGGAGAAGGAGAACCTACAGGCACGTATAGGCTGGGAAGCACATCTGCATACCAAATATGGGGAGCAGCACTTCCACCAAGCATGCAGAGAGCACTAGGTGTTTGTGACACATTGAAGTGAAAGGGCTAGAGAAAGTACTGGTCAAAGAAAAACCTGCCCCAGAGTAAAGCCAGCCATATCCTGTGAAGAGTATCTAAATGGAGCATGGAAACTCTTTAAGCTGAATAAAGACTGCATTAGAAGAGACCAAAAGGATAAGGTGTCATCTTTCTGGATGTACTGCACAGCTGATAAAGACATTGCAGAAGGGCTTTTGACCTTGTAAATGGCATGATAACGTTGGATAAAATAAACTCTCTCCCTCAGAATGGTAGAATGATTAGAACAGAAATTGAGAAAAAAGAAAAGACAGTTTTTGCTATTGTACAAATCCATGGTGATATCGTACAAATCTATCGTGAATCTAAACATTAAATGCTGTGTGAAGAACTGATCCTTTCATCTCAGAAAGGATGTGGCAGAACTAACTGTAAGACAGAAAAGGGCAACAATGATGATCAGAAGTATGACTGACCAACATCTGTTTGAGAAGACACTTGTTAAGACTCTCGGGCTTGGAAAAAGGATGACGGAACTATATATAAAGTATATGTGAAGTACAGTATAGTTGTATGAAATAATTGGTAGGGACAAAGTAAATATGGACAGTTTTTGATAAGAGAGTAGCTGATGGATTCAGCATGCAGAAGTTCTGAAACACAGAAAATGAAACACCTATTAACATAATTAAATTCCACATGAGATGTGGTGGAAGCCAGAAGTACAGAGAGAAATTAGAGAGAGGTAATAGTGCATTGAAGCTTTTGAACATCACAGTACAGATGCAATATCCAGGTATCCAAGTCCCTAAACTGCTATTTACAGAAAGGTCAGATGGTACCAGAAAAGAATATTCTTTACTTGCTCTGTTTCTTTTATTTTTCCCTAAGCATCTGTTACTGGCTATTGAGACGGAGTACTCTATTTATATCTTYTTGCTCTGTTTGTATTACCTTTTTAACTTTTCATTTTAAAAGTAGCTTAATTATAAAAGGAGATAGCAGCAGCAACCACACTTTTCTGTCTCTACAAAGTTATATTCAGAAACGGAACAATACTAACAAAATAACAACACAAGCATGTGAAATTAAATTATTTACATGTCATTTTCTATTACTTTCAGATGGCATTTCAAACCAGCCAAACAACTACCAGAATAATGTCCTGTTACCATGAACTTCACAAAACAGAATCTGCTTCTGCAAGACATTAAACAAGTCAGCCACATGAGTTCTGAGTCTCTAGAAATTATAGTATGAAAGGCAGATGTATCAAGCTTAGTTGTAGTCTCCCCCTTAATGCATAAGTTACTTCAGTGAGGGAAACAGAAGAAGCAAGATTATTCAGTTGAAAGAATTCACAATCCATGACGTGAAGAACACAGAATAGCAGCTCAATGTACAATATAATAATACTTAYTCTTAGACTGTATCTTTGCCACCAGCAGCATGTGACAAACATAAGCTAAGGGCAATCAGAGGTTTTAAGGTGGAATTCAGTGAAATTAAATGATTCAGGGTCTCTGAAAACTGTGAGAATGGACTGGAGCGAGGATGAAAGACAGAACGGCATAAATGGAACTGCAAGAGGAAAGTCTCTCTGTTAGATAGTACTGTTAGTCTTACTCAACGTTTTCAGCAAYGATTTTGGGCTAAAATGTATCACACTCTTACTAGTACATACTGATAATTGATAAACTTCTAGTAATGTTCACCAGGAAAAAGGACCTGAAAACTATTAACTTTCTAAATAATCTGTTATAGCCCCATGCAGGTGGCAGCTCCAGTTTTAGATTTTTTCTTAAACACAGATCTTCCATACATGCCTACCATTCTAAAAACATCATATGGCCCCTACCCGCTCCTTTGCTTTACAATAAGGTGCAAAGTCTGACAAAAATTCATCTGGGAGAAGTATTGTCATCAACTGATACTATCAGAAATCATGGTTTCTACTATATAATTAATACCCACCTGAAAGGAAACAATGCGTAGCCGGTAGTAGTTAAAAAAATCATAGATCTAAAACATCAAAAACATGTATAATTCATTTAATAGAAAGAAGGCACAGTTTACTAAAATCATAGGGCCCTCTCATTTAAACGGTGGTGAATGCTCTGTTACTTAAGGTCTGCATATGACTTCATTCAACTGAGCTTCATTACTGAAGCTTTTACTATCATAATTCACAACTTCAACACAGGAAAAGTATAGGAAATTTTGATTTTACTCTATTTAATGACTATTCCTTATTAAATGTTCTGGAAAACATCTCCTTTCTTGTAACTACTCTGAAGTTTGGAATTTTCCCCTTCACATTTAAAACGTTAACTTACTTGTTGAAAGACTGAACAATAAGTTATGGAGAGCAGTGTGTTTAAATAATAYGGCAAACTATACATTGTTTCAATGACTAGTTAGAAAGAGGCTGAGAAACTGAGTTATGTAAATCACTGTGCGAGTGATCTGGAGTTTAGTCAGATCACACAGCACAAATAGAAAGGGAACTCTAAAAGCCACAAAGGGTAACTTCCAAATGCACTCAGATAAATRATAAAATTGTAAAGATTAAGAAAACAGGATCAATATGGTTCCATCTCCTGGAAGAAGACTGTATTAAATATTCACATTCTGAAAGTATCACTATGTGTTTGAAAAAATGGATCAAATATAAGGATCTGAGTGCTGTATCTGCTCTTAAAAGTACCTAAGATGTGATAAGCACMGGATTCTTAGGGAGCCTGAGATACTCATCTTGAGCTACTGCAACAGCATCTCTCATTTATAAATAAATAAAGATCATTTTCAATAGTTTTTAAGGCCATTTAAGTCCATTTATTCTAGAATGAAGAAAACCTAATACTCAAGATGAAYTGACATGATGTATGAACTTGCACATGTTTGAATCAAAAATCTTCTAACACACCGTACAGCTTGTTCACCAGTCAACCTGTTCTTACAAAACTTGTAGGAATGTAATACTTTTGATAGATTTACTCCCTTTCAAAGTTAGCCRATTTACACATTACTATATCACTTCTGGAAGTGTCTTTCAATACAAGTTTTTTTACAATTTACCTGAAACAGATTTAACCTCCCATCAGCTTAGAGCAGTACCAACCACATCTTCTCTTTTTTATTATTACCCACCTACATCATAATGCCTAGCAGAAATCAGCTAGCATATGGCTAAACTAAGTGGTAGATTTCTCTACTTGCACTAGCAAAAATGAGTGCCCTGACACACACATGCGTGYATGCTCCATGCCTTATAGTCATTACTTTGGCCATTTAAATGTCTCTCCACTTCTCCCTTGGCTACTTCAACCTTCAGCTGCAGAAGCTCCTACCAAGCTTAAGTGCATTAAAATCAGTGAAGCCTCAGCCCTCCTCAGGCCCTCCAAATGAGATAGACATTTTTAATAGTAGTGATCAGTGACAGGGTTGCGAACAATGCCATTACTGAGAAAGCATAATGCCACACGTCATTCTAATGCCACGTCTAATGCGAGTCCTGCATGGGCTGATTCCTGCAGGGTGGGAACACTGGGAGTGAATGCAGAACTTACAAGTAATATCTGATGATCTCTAGTAAGATTTGCCATGGCAGGCTGACTTGACCTGTGCAATAGATGAAGATTCCTCTACCATCATAGAAAATAACAAACTAAGAAATCCCTAAATTTTTCATTCCTTTGTACTTGAAATTTCTAGAAGGAATAAATTATTTTTCCATCATAGACAGTGCTGTCTAGATAAAATTCCTGCAATTAATAAAATTTCAGACAAATGTTATGCAAAGATATTCTTTGTTTTATTGCTTCATGTACTGTATCAATTTAAAATGACGGGCAACTTCTCACATACTGATAATTCACACACTCAGCGAGGTGTGTCTGTCTGTTTTGAATACACTGTCTACACTACCACCATGAAATGAGATTTCCATATCTATGTGCATGTCATGACTCTATCAGGTAACAGGCTGTACAATGTACTGCTCCTGCACTGACATATAGTTATTSTCCATTTAAGACAATTTGAGGTGATGAGATGTAGATAGTAATTTTCTTCAGATTTTTCTCATCTTGTGCACATTTCAAGTTGTTGCTTACTCATGCTAATTGTAGTTAATGAAGCAACCACCCTCAGGCATAGGTGCTTCCTAATCAGAATGTATTATTAATGTTGGATTCTTTGGCTAACATCACAGTTACTAGCACATCCTTAGACTGAGTTTGGTTAGGTTATTAAAGGAATGATAATAACATGGTTGTGTAACTCATTGACCCAAGGAGCAAAAAACACTCAGGACATGACTTTGGGGAGAGGAGAAATCTCACTTAAGTCCCTGATTGACATACAACCAAAACTACTCTTCCCCCCTCTTCCCTAGGGGTTATTTAGAGTAAATAATGCAGAGTGAGCAGCAGTGTCAGCTTCTTCACCCTGTCCCACCACTCAGACACCTGAACAGGCTGTACTTCATGCCAGCCTTGGTCTCTCAGTGAAGGTTTCCTAAAAACAGGCACTTAACGAAAAAACGGTCTTTTTTGTTCTAACGGGAACCAAGATGATACCACCACAAACCTCCTCCATGTTGGTGACAGTTTTGGTGACTACTGTGTCAAATGACCACTCTAGCCTTGAAAGGCATTACATGCTTTCACCAGTCCAATGTACAATGATTTTAATCTAGAGTTCACTATATGGTAATTCAGTATGAATTAATTACATACACTGATAAATTCTAAATTAGAAGCATTCAGAAAAGAGAAAGGAGTATTAATGTAAATAGATCAAATATGTAGCTTCTGATCAGCATACAGCTGCAAATAAAGAGGCAAAGAGCATGTTAGGATTATGGGAGAAGGAGAGGAAAAGATTATTTCTCAAGATTCACATTGGACTTATTTTCTATGCTGCAGTAATACAGAAAAGAATAAAAATGACATTAGAATGCCATTTTATTCCAGTCATTAGCATCCCTTCAGCCAAAATAAGAGCATTTAGTTTTGGACATCCTATTTTCAAAGATAATGGAGGAAACTAAGCGTTTCAGCACAATGCCAACAAGAAGAACTATGATGGAGACATACAAAATAATCAATGGGATAGCCACAGTCAGTCAGGATTATAGTGAACCTTTGCTGATTAAAACAGTGAAAGTAAAAAGCAGAAACATCACTATAAAGCACTGAGAGCAAAGCCTAACTCCCAAAATTCATCACTATAAGGCACTGGGAGCAAAGACTGAATGTTTATAGACAAGGACAACTCACAAATTATATGCCCAGAGTAAAAAAAAAGACTTTATGAAAGACATTAAACCCCATGCTTGGGTAGACTACTCACTGGCAGCCATTACAAAACTGACTCCCCTACAGAAAGGTCACTGTGACATGATCCACAAAAGTTTCTTGAACCTTACTCTAGAATGGGACATTGTCAAAACCAGGATACTGGACTAGATAAACAATATTTTGACTTACATTGCAATTCTTGTATTMATACATTTCATTGCTTCCTAGCTGATACTTCATTTAGGTTAGGTCATTATTTATCTTCAGTAACATGGTAGAAGATAACCTACAGTATCAGCAATTTTCTTTTTTATCCACTGTAAAGCAGTAGGAGGTACAGAGCAGAATCAATCTGTGAAAGGGATTCTATGATTAAATTGCCTGCAGTAGCAGGGGACATGATTCACTGGTGAGCTAGAAGTCCCTTCTGGTCCTAAATTATCAAATGCATATTGTACTACCAAAGCAAAGAGCTCAAAATTTTTAACATTAGAACAACTGCCATTCAAGAAAATCAACATCAGTGATGCCTAATCTCAATCTGTTTGATCGTGCATGCAAAACACATATATAGAAATAACTCTATAGCTTTATGTCTGAGTCCATAAAAAATGGTGCAGTGATGCTTGACAGAGTCAGAGCCAGTGGCAAGACATCTGTGCTTATTAAAAGCAACAAAATAAGAAATTCATATTAATTTTTTGTTTGATCATAATTTGAATTTCATATTAGTTATGTTTGTTCAGACTGAAGTTATCTGTCATCTGAAACCACCAATCAATATTTTATTTATCACATACCATTTAAGTCCATTGAGAATAACCTGAAGTAATAACACAGGATTTAGAAGTGTTGCAATTATAACACAGCTCTGCCTTTTCAGTATAAATTAATTGTCTTCTGAGAGTTCTGGTTGTTGCTATTTCTGCATTAAGCTCATATCCAAAAGTAAACTGCTTTTGTGGACTCAATTTCCTTAGGGTGGTCATTTTATCTACTCATAGTTATAAATATGGAGAAAAATATATCAGTATTAAGAAGGAAGAAACTAGATAGGCAAAAGACCATCTGTAGTCATAGACAGACTAAACATTACATTATTGCACAAGATGCTGAAATAAATTTGATCTCCTGCAAAGTTAGCACTTCAGTATACGTAAGAACATTTAATTCAGCTTTAACTGTTGAATCAGCCTTATATTACCAAAAAATTACTAAAAGCATGATCGTTAGTCTCCTCCTTCAAAATCTTCCTTCTGTTTCCTCTCCAGCCACAGAAATGTCTGTCCTGGAACACAGAGATTGTCCAAGAAGTAAACAAAGACAGGCCACTGGCTTTGAATGACTGAAAATCTTTTTTTCACCTTTAGCAGCTATGCTGGTAATGACAGATTTTGATAATAATTTGAATTACCAAGTCAAAAACATTCATTTAAATAATTATTACTTTTGTTCTGCATTTGTATTCTTTAATTAGTTTGTTTTCCTTGGTGGTATACATTGTTATTTTCTCTTTGCTAACCAAAATAAAGAACTCATTTGGTCAACATACAAATACTTTCATTCTTCAGGCTCTTAGAATCAGGCTCCTTGTGAATAACATCTTTCCTGCTTATTAAATGACTAATTTTTTGGAATTTCTGTTAAATTGAATTAGAATAAAAATCGTAATTTTACCYGCATAACATAGCATTTGAAGCTAATTTATAAGTAAAATAAAAATCTTAAATCTGCTGTATAACGGAAGAAATATTTTTAGCAAATCACATTTTCTGTTTAAAATTTACTAATCTAAAATTAGCAAACTAAACTGACTACTTCTTAAAGCCATTGTCTCCAAATTTTAATTGGTAGATCTCATCCTTCCACAAATAGCTTGGAAGAGAAAAGCAAGCTGTTATACTTTTTTGGTACAAATCAGTTTCTCAGCTCATAGTTAAATAATCATTGAACTGAACTATTTGTAAAAGCCTAAATAAAGGAAATATTTGCACTTGCAGAAGTTGCCAAATCCTAGATTAGAGCATCAGTAATCTAGAGATTCAGATACACACACAGTGACTTCCATAAGTTTAGTGATTTGCTGCTTGAAAACACTGACAACAAATTGATAAACTTCATATATATATATATACATACACATATATATATATATATAAAAAATTTTTACAAAATTAAATACATTTTCACAATTCCACTTTAGCATGGAGGCATATTGATCTAAAGAAAATCCTGTTTTCCCACATACAGGTAGATGGGGCAATATATGAAAACAGTAAGATAATAGAGATCTGCCCAAAGGCAGCACACTGCATCATAGGAACCAAAGGCACAAAATATGGGCTACACTTACAATAAAGTTCCATTTATAAATATTTTATAAAGGTTCAATGACTATATCATGTTAGAAGAATGGTATAGTCATAAGACTTACATATTACAGCTGATGATATCATTAGAGGGTTTAATGGATAGTTAAAAGGCAATGATTATAAGCAACCTATTAGACTGTAATAGCTGATTTGCCTTTACTCAAATAGCTATTAAGTACTTTATTAACCCTATGTATGGCCTTCACTATAAATTCCAATGGTAATAAGGCATTCTGGTTTTTGGGCCCTATCCACTTGACAATTTCCCTAGGTTACAAAATCCATTTTAGACAGTACTTGAACTGTGCATTATCAATACACGTTACACAGCTGCAAGAAAACCTAAGCTTATTGCAGTTCTTTTCAATAGTTAAGCTCTTTGCCACTTGGGAGGAAAGGACTGCTTACAGAAAGCATGTTTCAAAGCAGTTTAAATTAGTTCCTCTTCTCTGCTATTATAGTCTACTGGCACTCTCTCTCTTCTCTTTTCCTTTCACTATGTTCCCCTTGAGATACATGGAGTGAGTAATAGTGAAGAAAATGATAAAATTAAATTAAATGCAGCAAGCCTGGGCAGGCACAACTCCTGATCCTGCAAGATGCCAAGTACTCTCAAGCCAAGATCAGGTACTTAGAGCTCTACTATACAAGAAAAAAGCATAAAGGAGGAAGTACTAAACCCATTAATATGGAAAAGCCACCAAAGAGGGGTACCTCTTCTCTTACCTATAGGAATACTACTGAAGCACTTAAACGGTCAATTACCCAGCACATCACTGCAATATCAATTTCCATCTTTGATTCCTATAGTCTTATGAAAATCAATGACTATACCACTGGTGCACATTAGCTTTCATGTATTCTGAAGCTCCCATTTCCCAAAACCACTGAAGCTAGTAATTGATATTACAGTATGTTCTTTATATGATGCTTAATAACAAAATATGTTTTTAATGAGTCCAGTCATACCCCATTATTTTATTTATTTTTTTATAAAGCTGATTAATGATAAGGGAGCCACTGAGGATAACTCCATAGGCCACCCTCGAAGTTCAGTGCCTGTTTTTCCTTTTCACAGTTTTTCTCTTTTCTTATACCATTCATGTGTGGATTTCAAACCACTTTACAAACACCAATAACACCTCCCGTTACTTAGTCAAACAATTAAAGGATGCACAGAAATCATAAGCAAACAAATGGAGTGGGACTCGGCGGCTGATTAACAGGACAAAGCTATGCTATTCTGTATCAAAGTTACAGTCTTACAAAGGACTGGATTCATGTAAAACTGCATGAGGAAGTTAAGTGCAGTAATTTAGAATCAATCTCAAAGCTCGTAAATCCATCAAAAGTCTTCAGTCTTGTGTAATGTCACACTGAAATTTGCTCACTTGTGAAAATGAGGGGTAAGAAGTTATCCTTGCAGAGCATGAGCGTGTTGACAACACTGGAGTCAACATCTGTTTTCAAATCCAACTTTTATCAACACAAATTTCAATGAACTAGAAGGACAGACATCTGAAGGAACCTGAACCATAAACTTAAAAAAATATTTTTACTCCATGTTTTTACGCGACAGGTCAATTCATTAACCCTAAACCCTTATATTTATAAAAAAAATCCTTAAAAATGCATAAACTTTACAGTCTTGTCTAAAAATCATCATACCAAAAAAAAAAGTGTTCAGGACTCAGAATTCTCTATACTACAGTTAAATGGAACTGTCATGCCAGTAAATGTTTGAGATAGCTGGAGCGCAGGCTGATCTTTCCAGCTTACATTGCTATCACACTGGCACAGAATTACAGTGTTCTGGACCACTACTGTTGCAGAATAACTTGCAGAAAAGAAGGAAGATTTCAGAGCATTTCCCTCAAAATTTTCCTCTGTGTGTTTCACTGAAATGTGCCTTCCATGGGAAAAACTAGCTCACAAGTCCTGGGGAAGAACACACAAATGCGAACTCCCTCTCTTTATCACACAAAATACTACTCATAAAATTCTARCTAAATGTTATAGAAGTATATTATTGTGCATAGCTATTTCTTTTTCAGTCAACATAACAATAACCTACATTACCACTAGAGTGCTTCAATGAAAGAGGAAATTTCACAGATTATGTTATATATAAGTCTCTCCTTGCTTAACAGTTTTCTATTTGTCACTTTGCAGAACAGGTCACATATTCCAAAATAGACTAAACCAACCAAAAAAATGGTTAATCAATAGGAATGTTTTCTTTGATAAAGAGGTCAAGTTACTTCTGGCCACAAAATCTATGAATCTATTTTCCATGCAGGATTAAGCTGTACATCAGTTTTCCCCAGGCTATTACTGGTCAAGAATTATCCATCTGAAAATTTGCTATTGAAAGAGACCTTTTTATGTATTCATTCAAGGTACTAAAATGATAACCCATTAATTTCAAAAGGACTTAAGTTCCTCTTCTGAAATCACACCATAATACTGACCATCATAAAAACAGTTCACATCTTGAGAACATTCCAGCATTTTCTTTATTTCTCTCCYGATCAATTACTTTACATTCATTCAGTATTTTGCTATAAATAACAAAGTTGCCACAGCATATAGTCAGAAGCTGCATTATGCAGTATCTCTTAATAGACTTCAGGCATTGCTGCTGTTTTCCCTCTCCTGCAAGCACCTTGATCCAGTTTACACATCACAGAAATAACAGCAACACTGTTTTCAGCAGAAACTGGCTCCATGGATGAGCTCTAGACTTGTCTGAGATTTAAAAAATCATATAATGAATTTCCACACAGCAGTCTATTAAAAATTTGCAAAATCTGTACAAATGTTAGAGTCCCTGCTGTATTTCATGGGTCTTCTGAGCCCACTTGCGCAGATTGGTGCTTTGAGATCTGCAGGCCACAGAGTAAATGAGGCAAAGAAAATCAACATCTCTTGCCATCAAGTCGTGTGTTTTATCTATAAGATCAGCATCAAGACTAGCATTCACCTTTCTAAGTACATGTTATTACAAATTACTTATGGATTACATCTTGGAATTTTGTGAGGAATAAWCAGGCAAGCAGAGGCAGTAACAAAGCTTTCTGAGTCACCTGCTGTATATTCATAGTATCCCTACCAGAGTGGCACTTCAGAGGAGAAGATGAGCAAAGGACAAGTTGATACAAACCTAAGACTAATGTTTCCTTTATAAATACCCCTTAGAGAGTGGTTTAGATCAGTTTTATACCCTCACTAGGTAAGGACACTTCTTTTTTCTTAAGAAAGGGACAATTCTGAGAAATAATTGCTAAGAACAAATGCGTATGTTCAAAACAATCTCAGCCCTACCCTGGGCTGTCTCAGATCTAGGCTTTGTGCAGTTTGGGAAGGAAAAAGAAATCAGCAAACATGGTTCACAGTTCCCTTATCCAACCAATGGTCAGAAATTAGCTTGGCTCCTACTGTGTGTGAGAGCAAACCCATGCAAAGGGGGCTATTCAGGCACTGAGGTTTGCTGAAGCACCTGTATCGTGTCCTACCTACATGGCACCAGAAGAAACAATAGCACAGAGTTACYAAATCACGTGTGTGGCACCTGGGGATTCTCTTCCACAAGTGAAGAAGCCACTCCTAGCCATGGAGTGAGTTTTATGGTTGCTTTTCTATTGCATCACGGGTAGCAATGTAATGAGAACTAGTTGCTGGGTCTCTGAACTGTTCAGTCCAACATTTACCCAAGTTGCCTCTGTAACAAGTTGCAGAAGATACATGCGCACAATGCGATCAGACATTTCCTTCCACTTTGGAAAACAGAAAAAAGCAAGCTGCAGTACTTTGTCAGAAACAATTCTGGTGGCAGCAAAGTTGGTTAAAAGAAAATCTCAAGAGCCTGTGGCAGCAGTCTACATCATAGTTTATTGGTTTTGTTTTGTTTTTAATTCTAGCACGGAAATCCTGACAGCACTTTACATCAGTGGTTCACAGTACCCTATAGGAATTAACACTACAGAATCAACACGAAGTCTTGCACCAAGCTGTAGAAGGATTTCAGCCCCAAATACACCTTTTCAGTTTATTTTTCTCAGCGGGAGGGGGAAGGGAGACAGGAGAGAATCAGTCTCACATGCAAATCCAGATTCTTCTCCCTCATCTTGCTATATTAACTGCAGTAAGTCTCCTCAGACTCCCTCCCACCAAATTACTCTAGTTCCGTCCCAGTCTTCAGCCACCATTGCTAAACTTCAATTTATAATACCAGTTTATTTAAGTCTCTTACTGGAAGCAGTACGGCTTTGAGAATTTGAAGTATTCATTTTCTCTAAGTATTACACAGCTATTATTGTCTGAGAGAAACTCTGTTAACACTTGCACATTTCTACAGCGTTGGTCATCTCAGATGGTGCATTACAAAATACAGTACTTAAAGGCTTAGCCAATATGAGGTCCAGGCATGCTGGATGCTAAACAATCAGTAAAAAGCCACTTCCTGATCCAAAAAATTTACAGTCTGATTAGGGAAGGGATGAGAGGAGAAAACAAGCTACAGCGACATGTAGATTAGCAAGTTAAGAGCATGATTAAGTCCAGAAGCCAGTTTAGAGGGCAGTTCAGAGTCCCATATACCGGACTATGCTGCTCTTGAGACATTAACTGAGCTCTGTGATACTTCTAAGGATTGATACACTCACGGAAATCAGGAGGAGAGATGACTTATGTACTCACCTAAGATCTAAGGAATGTTTTGYGAAGGTTTGTAGAATAACTTCCAGACCGCATGCTCCCCTCCGATCTCTCTACATCTCTCCTACTCCTCAGATGGATGTGATGTCCACAGGTAAAGGCATATTACAGACTGTGAAAATTACAGAACAATTTAGATTGAAA
This sequence comes from Rhea americana, assembly GCF_003343005.1. Lineage (NCBI taxonomy): Eukaryota > Metazoa > Chordata > Aves > Rheiformes > Rheidae > Rhea > Rhea americana. Next base: position 2,636,737 of record NW_028186424.1, on the reverse strand, counting down.
GAGACCTCTGGAGGCCATCAAGTCCAACCCCTCTTCCAAGCATGGTCAGTTCCAAAGTAAAATCAGGTTGCCCAGGGACTTAATAAGTTTCAGTATCTGCAAGAATACTCTATAAGTTCTCTGGGAAACCTGTTCCACTTCTTAAGCACTCTCACTGAAAAGAATATATATATATATATATATATATATATATATACAGTATGCATGTATGTATGTATGTATGTATGTATATAGCTATTAAATTTTCCTGATTCCTTGGAATTTCCTATGCAGCAACCTGTATTCACTGCATCTTATCTTTTTGACGTGCACTACCGAGAAAAGCCTAGCTCCATCCTCTCTATATAGCTCCTTTAGGTACTGGAAGATTGCAAACAGATCCTCCCTTAGCCTTTACTTGTCTGGTGTGAACAAACACAGCTCTCASCTTTTCCTTGTACATCCTGTACTAYAGCTCCCTAACTATCTAACTCTGTTGGATTTGCTTCAGTTTATTCATCTCTCTCTTGCACAGAATGTCAAAATTAGACACACTATTCCAAACCGGGTCTCACAAGTTCTGAAAAGAGGGGAATAACCACTTTCCTTGACCTGCTGGCTACAGCCGTGATAAGGCAGCCCAGCACACAGTTGGCTTCCATTGCTCTACAGGTGTTCCTGCTGACTCACGTTCGCTTTGCTGTCCACCAGGAGCCCAGGTCTTTCTGCAGAGCTGCTTTCTAGCCAGTTGGTCCCTAGTCTGTACTATTCTCCTTGCAGAACATTGCATTTGTCTCACTGAACATCATGCGGCTTCTGCCAGCCAATTCCTCCCACTTCCTGTGGTTCCTCTGAAATGAAAGCTTTGTTCCAATCCAACATATCAACTGCTTCTCCTCTAGCTCCTCAGTTTGGTGTCATCCATGAACTTGCTGAGGGTGCATGTTGCTCTTCCATCCTGATGAAGATGTTCCAACAATATCAGCCCCACTACTGACCTCAAGGAACATCACTTGCAGCTGGCTGCCAGTTTTACGTCAAACCATTGAGCGCTACACTTTGAGTCCGACAGTCCAGTGTTTGATCCACTATCCAGTCCCTATCTCCTCAATTTAGCTACAAGGATGGTATGGGAAGCTATGTCCACAAAGCCAGTCATTTCAYTCTAGAACGCAATGAACTGGCCAGGAGTAAATTGTCCTGGTAAATCCATGCTGACTGTTTCCAGTTACCTTTTGCTCTTCATATGCCTGGAAAGCAGCTTTCAGCAGGACTCACTCCATAATCTCCCTCAGGTATTGAGGTAATGCTGCCCAGCTTGTAGCTCACTGAGTCCTCCTTTCTGCATTTTTGTAGACATCCATTACTTAAGAAACTTGCAGAAGGCTGAATGGGAGAGAAAATGAGAATAACAAAATAAAAAAAAATAAAATAATAATAAAAAAAAAGCCTAGTGGCACATGAAACCACAAAATCCTTAAAATGTTTCTTTTACTTTATTCAGCAGTAGAGAAAGGAAGAATTCAGAGTATCCTGAGCTGACACTGCCTATGCCAATTTTCAGCCTGGAATGCTATTTACAGCCAAAGTATAYAGCTTTGGAAAATGGGTTATTAAGTGCCAGATCTTTTATATGGCACCACATGAAAGAATACAATAATCAAGCATTTTTCTGGTTAGAATAGAAACAGGAAAAACTATTTCTGCTCTCTACCTCCTGTTGTAGACTGAAGGATGGTTCTCTCTAAAATATCTCTCATGTTCACAAAGAAAGCCAAGAAAGATATTTAAAATGGTAGAAGGAAACTAGACACCAGATTCTGACCTCAGACAAAGGCTGTTTTATGTTTTGGGGTTCTTTTCTGAGAACTCCAAGAACTCCAATTCCTATTTGCCAATAGAGTATAGAGTACCTCCTACAGCTTTCAATATGTGTCACACTGAGCCATTGGTTGCACTCAGTACAGGAGTAAAATGAAGGAAGACTCAAGATCAGCAAATACAAAATTACCATTACAATCTGATGTTATTACTTCTGATAGAATCATAAAACCAACTTTCCTCTAGAAAACATSCTGGAATTCACAGTTAACAACTAAATATTTGACAACCAAAACCATCTGTGTTACTTCAAGGACAGTTAAGTAGAGTTTGCAGAGAGGAGAAAAATTGGAAAACACTATACTATTCAGCCCAATAAATTAAACAAGATGTTATTTTAACATAAATACAACTTTAGTGAAGTTTAGTGAACTCTTTCAGAATCCACTGCACTTAAGAGCTGCAGGGGTGTTGGTGTCTGTATGTAACATTCCTCTCTCAATATCCATATGGTATTTGACACCCTTAGTTTCTTTGGCATAGGTCTTTACTAGGCATTCTGGTCACCTTTAGTTTGTTATACTTTCTTATCTTGGTCACTTCTTCAGGGTATCTATATCTAAAGAATAAAAAAAAACAGAAATTGATGGCCTATATAGTAAGCAACTGCTCCTTTCACGGGTGTTAGTTTAATCTAGATCATTTCACAAGAAGATTCAGTAATATGCACAAGATGAGTCACTATCTAGGACAGAGCACRATACTTAAAAATACATGGGTTCTCCACGAGCCAAGTCTTATTGACTTTCCATGGTATTTATTTTTTACAATGCCTAAGATGATTTAGAATGTGGAACTTAGTCATTTTTCTAACATAGAACCCTTTCCTTCCCCACTAGTTTCTCTGTGCCTTGCATGGGCTTAATAAATGGTATTTTGAAGTATTATGCATCAGTATTATAACATTCTTCCTTTATATCTAATCTGGCTTAGATCTGTGTATTTTGCATCTGCTTATTTGACTTTATATCTATATTTAATGGTACAAAACTAACACATAAAACTAGATGTTTATCAGTTGTCTGGAGCAGCTTAAGGTATAACTGCCCTAAAGCCGCTTGTTGCCATCTCTTGACTAAAAGTTACTACCCCTGCATCAGAGCCAACAACCAAAATGTGTGAATCTTCCTGATCTGCTTCAGGGCAAAGTCAAAGCTCACCTAAACCACGTCAGTGGTGGCTGCAGCTTCACTGGCTGATTTTGTACTACATCGGTTAACAGCACAATATGATGCCCTGCAGCAGGCATGCTAACCTCCAGCCAAAAAGCTTCTCTCACTTAACCCACCTTCTGAACAGCAGGCCTATCCACATTCTGTCAGTCTGTACGTCCTTTACCACTGATTCAAAGACATTGCTTCAATACTGCCCTTTTAAGCAAACCACTGTCACTAGACCTCACAAATTCCACGCTGCTGTGTTTTTTTTGTTGTCGTTGTTGTTTGTTTTTTTCATTTAGAAATAGGATAGGGAGAAGAACTTGATAGAGAGAGTGACCTTCTCCTGTATCTATAATGTTGTTCAAGCATAGTTTGTTTAAGACCATTTATTGATCTGTGGACTACAAACAGGACAGCACAACTGAGTCCTGTATAACATTTTTATATGCTAAGATATTGCTGGAACCATTAAAGAAATCAATTAACACAAAGCCAGAATAGAACCTTGTGAAATGCTGAATGCGGTTCTCTTAGATGTTAATCCACTTATGACATAATTTTTGTGTACTGTCAGAAGAAGAGTACAATGTTGTAGCTTATTAAATACATCTTACAGAGATAAGACACCTAATGGCTTTGTGAAACTTTTTAAGGCAAGAAATCAACCAGTACCACACAGCCAAAACAATCTTTAATTCTAGATATAGAGTGAGTCAGAAAACACAAAAGAGGGGTGGGGAAGAAGTCTGCAACTTTAACCATTTTAGTTCTGAATGCGGAGAATCAACAGAAAGACCTGGGCTATCAGACATAAGCACAAGTGCACAGGACACTAACAGTAAAGGTTATATTTCAAAAGATTATAACTCAGGAAAATCTAAGTGGATTTTCATTAGAGTATCAGAAAGAAAACCTTCTTCCCTCAGAAATCGCTATGAAATGCATCTCTTCTCAACGACAAAAGCAGATACCTGTGGCATATGGCACAATGAAGGAGTGAAATGCACTCAAAACCAGCTTTCCTAAGTCTTGTTGTGTTATAAAATCTTCGGTCTATACAAACAAACTGCTTTTTTTAAAATCTCAGCTGAAAGACTCAGAGACATTGAACTACTTAAACTGTTTATCTCTATTAAAATATCCCCAACAGGATTTAAACCAAAGAATTAAGAATCTGAAAGTGTCAAATACAATGCTGCAATGACTAAGGTGTGCTATATTGCAACACTTGTGACACATTCAGAGCCTTACTAGTGTCAGAGAACAAAAGGAGCTGAGAAGTGCTTTTATTTTAATGAAATACTGTAGTAACAAAGCTCTATTTCCTTCTAATATGAGGAACTTCAGTCCTTTAAACAGAAGGGATCAGAAAGCTTTCCTTCAAAGCATGAAACATTAGTAGTCTCCTGTCATTTTTCTAGGAGCACTGTTCTAGCAAAGGGTGAATAGAGCTGTTAAAACAGTGTATATATACATGTGACCTTCAGTGGAGTGCTTTTTCCAGCAACCATGAAGTGTCCACAGTGGTGACAAGTTATTTTCTGAGTAATCTTGTGTGTACATATATCACAAGATGCTACATGATTTCATGTAGTAATCTTACTCTGCTCAGTGGAGTTAGCATGACATATGCTGCTTTGTGATACAGAACRGAGTAAAATTGAGTTTTATAATATAAGCCCTGACAAAAATAGCAAGTGAAATACCAGTGCAATGAATATGGGGCAAACAGAGCCACCATTATGCTCTTGGCAGTATCTCAGACACAGTCCTTGATTTTTAGAATTAATTTTACTAGGAAATGGAACATTTGACAAGACACAGAAGTGATTTCTAAGAGGGCCATTGACAGATTTGACCTCAATTTAACATATCAGCTGAATGATAGTACCTCTCATCAAGTAACTTCTTTTAAAATCACTCTTCAGTGACAGCATCAAATACGAGTCAAAGTCCTAGGTCAAGACTACAAACAACCTCATAACTTTCTGCTCCAAAAGTGAATCCATAGTGACAACTAATGCCCTGTGGTAACACCATGGGCTTCATGAAAGAACAGAAACTCATCAAAAATTACAGGTTATGCAGAGAAAACTCTTCAAGTGGGGTAACTTTACTTACAGGTTGTTTAAGCAAACAAATCAGGTAAACAGAGTCATTGCCTGAATTTCCTTCCAATGCTTTAAGAGTAATGAAATACAGTATAATGTACATATACAGACTTATGCCAAGGACCCTTACTAAAGGGTCCTCCTATTTAGAAATTTTCAAAACTAGTCTGCAAGTATTACCGAGATTAAACCCAAAGTTCTTCACACTACAGACCCTCATCTAAAGGCACCTCCAAAGTGTAGGACAGGGTTGAAGGAGTTAAAAGACTGTTCCAGTCCCATTTCGTTGCTTTGATTGCTTCTTACAAACCATCTTCCTAAATCTCCAACAGAAGAGAGGTATTTCTAAAACTCACCTGTTTGTGTTTGGCTTTCCACAGATAAAAGGCAGCACAACACTGATGTAAATTCAGGAGAAAGCAGATCTTCCATGCATTTCTAGCTTCTAGGGCTCTTCAAGGAAATGTGACCCATTCAAGAATCTTACATGGGGATAATTAAACACCACTAGCAGTCTAACTAAGGCTCTTCTCAAAAATAGATTTACTTAGCATATATATTTTCAACACATTAATACACATCCAAGCTGAAAAGGCACAAGAGCACTGTGACATGGAAGATCCACGTCTCATTGGGCAGAGTGATGTTTATGTGCTCTGGTCAGATCAGATACTGATAGGGCTGACTCAGCTTTGCGCAAATATCTGAGGCTTGGCTATTCTTAAGCACAGTATAGAGAAATTTTGCTCAAGCTATAATATAGATGAACTAACAGCAATGTGGAATATGCAAGTCCTAGRATTTGGCATATTTAAGCCATTTCAAAGCAGGCTTTAGGCTTGCTCACTTGCTTAAACAGAGCTTTTCTCTCTTCTATGCTCTATTCTACATCCTACTTCACTCTCCCAAGTTCTCTTCCTGGGACAAAACAGAAWACTTGTTTCTCTCCATACTAAGGAGCATGCTTTCTTGGGGAGTGCATGTTGTGCTGCATGACTCTGATACAAAAGGGAATACTCAAGCTAAAACAGCTTGACTTTGAGAACCACCTTTTCTGCTGCCCAGCCTCATGATATTTACTGGACTATATGACCTGCATATAAATACTGCTAAATAAGCAACTTGCAGAGGAGAGTGAAGGGAGAGAAGGAGAAGTGCACTTTTTCTGTACAGTTTATCAACAGGTATCCCAGTTTAAATTACGATTTGAATTGCTTTTACACATATGCTCTCTAGTGGTATTTGAAATAACTCACCTCAAACTTTGGCTACAAGGCTGTAGTTCTGGTGACTAATGCACTTACAACCAATACATATATGAGCCTGCTAGCAGAACAGTTAGTTTCGTCCAAACATACTTTAGGGTTGCTGAAGTTTCATATGAATGTAGGATCAAAGCCACTGAAGGATTGTTTTTAACTCTCACTGCAAGACATGAGGAAATAACATAATTCATGCTTCTGAAATACTTTGGAGATACAAAGTTACTCATAATTAAGTCCTGAAAATATGCCAGAGATTCATATAGTTCAGTAATTCTGCCTTTGGGTGCCAAAAGCTCCATTAACAATACATGTGCAACTCAACAGTAGGAAAATAACCAGTTTGACAAAACTCAGCCGACCACCCCCAATCCAAAAATACTTTTTTCTTCACCCCCAAAGAAAGAAAGAAGCATCCATTTCATTTTACAAATAAACTAAGAAAGACTGAAAATTAAGAATTTTAGCAATATTAGATGTCTAAAGAGGCATGTTTTGAAGAGCTTCCAGGCAGGTAACTTCCATTGAGCTCAGTGATAAGTTGGGGGACTCCGGTTTTCAAAAATCTGCCTAAAATGACTTATTTTCATTAGCACAGTAAGTTGTATCATAAACTCATGATTTTAAAGTCATAAATAAAACTTTGGGGGGCCAGCCCTGTGCCTTAGGAATAAAAGTACCCTCCCCATCCCGAAGCTGATAAATGTCTCTTTACACTCTCTTTTTTATATTGGATTCAGCTGAGCAAATTGGTCATACTCTAATCTAAAATATTGACTGCAAAAGGTTCTGAAATTTAAAGAGTTTAAAATTTGAACTTTGGATTAATGTCATCTCTAGTACTAACTTTCAGCAGCTTATGTCTGACCTTCTATTGCCTTTGCTTCGTAGTCCCAGTACCCTCCATTTCAATGTCCTTAGGCTGCTGAATTATCTCTACAGTTCCTTCTTTCCAAGGTAAGTTGCTTCTCACATTTTTATGCCCTCTATATAATTTCTATCACCTCAGGAGCAGGAAAATCTCCCAAGCAGTGTTAGCATCTCAGCTACCAGCTTCCCATGTTTTAAATTAATATTTACAATGTTAATAAAAAATTCATACTTACCATGGCAACCTGTATCACACATAAGCTACTGATGAGAGCATCCATTAAAAATAAATAAAAACCAGATACAAAAATAAAGCATACACATTTCTGGACATAAGACATTTCCAAGGAAAGAGGAAAAAAAAAGAATCAGCTTATTAAAAATCCAGATTTGCATGCCAATACAAGGTAGGTTTGAACATGAATATGAAATATGAATAATCAGCAGACAGAGGACTTAATCTGGAGCTACACAACCTAACAGGGAGAAAACAGATAATCATCAAAATATAAGCTGTGTGTCGAATTTCCATTTGGTCCTRTTTCTCTGTAAACCTTATCTTCCTATGCTTCTTTCTGACAATCCTATTTCATTACAATAGAAACTTTGGAAAAACTTCCATCAGCCAATTTTATTTTGTACCACTGKTTTTTTTTATAACTACAGAAATATTTTGATACAGTAATAGAACTTAGTAAAAAACAAAGAACCCTGTGATTCCTGGACCCTCTCTAGGAGRTACCAAACTTTTACATCTCATAGGTACCCAGCAATCTTCCTCTGAAGCAAGATTTACACTTAAGCTTATCTCGGCCACCTAAAAGCCTGAGATTCAAATTATTTTGCTTCTCTATCCAATATTGCTCTTATCAATGATCTTATCAATGTCTACAAATACCTTAACAGAGTGTCAAGAGGATGGGGCCGGGCTCTTTTCAGTGGTGCGAAGTGATGGGACAAGAGGCAACAGGCACAAACCAAAATATAAGGAGCTCTTCCTGTACATGAGGAAAAACTTCTTTACAGTGAGGGTGACAGAGGGTGACAGAGCACTGGAACAGGTTGCCCAGAGAGGTTGTGGAGTCTCCTTCCCTGGAGATCCTTGCAATCCTGGGCAACATGCAGGTGACCCGGCTTGAGCAGGGGAGTTGGACTAGATGATCTCCAGAGGTGCCCTCCAACTCCAACCATTCTGTGATACCATGTGAGAAATGTTTTCTCCTCCTGAAGCTTCCCACTAGCACATAAAATCAGAGTGGTTTGGACCAACATCTCTCTACCAATGCTCCCTACTAATTAGTTCATCAAGAGGAAACGCTCACTGTTGCTATCTAGCTGTACATAAAAAGATCATTACTATAACCCTCTGCCACATACCACAAGCAGTTACCTCTAGCGCAATGCCATAAACTGTTAATGTTTCGGAGATAATGGGTCACAGAAGGGCAGTTTTATCTGATCATTCAAGGAGTGTGTGTGTGTGTGCGCATGTGTATTCAGCTCGAAAGAAAGAAACTCTGAATGTAGTTTCTCCTGGAACAGCAATGTAATCAGAGGCAGAGCACTCTCATGCCTAGCATTGCTGATTTCAGGAAAATTACAGCAAGGATAAATTTAGCTCTGTACAATAAAAATGAGAACTTCATTGCAGTTAAACAATTTCACTTGTAGTCTACCTCCTGTGAATAAAAATAAAACACCAGAGGAGGAATATTCAGTATGGTGTATATATATATATATATATACACACACACACACATATTAATATATATGTGCGTATACACATTTATATATATTACTCTTGATGCCAGTTAGTGACAAAAAATAGAAATATTCTCAGAGCAGTAAAAAACAATCATTCCTATATTTCCTGCTCTTCTTTAATTAGAGAAGAAAGTTTTCAAAACGTCATGAGTTATGTTTTATATACGACTCTTTATCAGCAATGACTTTTTTTCCCCAACATGAATAAATTGCAAGGATGGCAAGCCTCTTCCCAAAAAGAACAGAATATATAACATACAATTTGTTTTTACTGATTTTCAAGGGCAGTTACAGAACACAAGCAAGAGTATAAGAGGAATATATTATTCAAATATTTTCACAAGTAAGTTCCTTTCACCATAGATCTTTAGAAAAATAATACATCTCTCCTATCTGCTGTTCACTCTCTGCCACTTCTATATGGCATAAGGTAACRCTGACTGTCAAATACAATGAGTTTTATTTCCAGTGTGTCAAAGCACCTGGTGAGCATTTACAGTTTAATTATATAAACCAACATTAGCTTTTTTTAAACAAGTGAGAACAAACACACAAATCTTCATGTGACTGAAAAGAGATATAAACTATAATATGGGGATAATACTAGATCTTTGTAATGCCATTTCTAGTACTATGTGCTTTATAAATAATGAAATATATTTTAAGTGTTCAGTTCAGACTGTGATGCACTCTGATATGCAAGTTAAACAGATATGCTAGTATCCTGACAGTGGGTTAACATGACTATTATAAGCATTTGTGTGGTTACCATATACTTTCATCTAGGTCACCAATGTACATTAGAGAGCCCAAGAAGTATCAAGGATAAGCAATGAGCATTTGGCAGATCACAAATCTTGCTGGAGAAGGAATAGCTGATCTGGGAATAGCCACACTGAACTTCTGCTAAGTGAGTCTTCACTGAGGACTTCTTCCTTTCCACTCATCCCAAATAGTCTACTTTACTTCTTATCCACTTATAAGTAACTGGTTGTCCAAACAAGCTATACAAGGAGACTCTTAAGAAGCATCCCAAATCTTCTTAGACTGAGAAATCCTGTTTCTGATGTTTTCTTTGGGTTCAGAGCAAGAACATCATTCCAGTCAACAGAAATTCAACGGGGACTACAAGGATGCACTCAAACGACCAAAACAAAGCTTATGTGGCTCTCAAATTTCTACCCAGCTCAGAAGATAGAGCACAAAACAGAAGGGTCAGAAGACAGGATATCTCCAGAAATAGCAGGTTAAACTGCAGGCAAGAATCATCGTCACAAATGCTGAGTGAAGCAGATGAAAGCAGTCAGGGAAAACAGACTGAAAACCAGGACAGTGAGCCAAAGGCCTCATGATGAGTCTGGAAGGTACACTGGAAAGGGCATAAGCAATTTTGCCAAGAGCGGACACACAGWCACTGGGGGATGCACAAGCAGACAAGGTCCAATGATGTAGAACTGGATACTGACTGCAGAATAGAGAGCTACTTTCTGTGTCCTAGCTACTACTGAAGGCTCTTCTGACATATTCAGAGGAGTTGCAGTGGTATAGCTGAAGTACACGGTGTGAAACTGTGGTTTCCAGGATTTTTGGAGAAATATTTCCTAGAATTGATGTTTTGCAAGTGATTCAGGTGCCTAAAAATAGATATCTAAAGCATTTTAAATAAGACATCAGCATGGGACTGGTGGAAACCATGCAAAACAGGTAAGATCTATGTCCTTCTGGAGCAGCTGGTGGAGGCCAAGTGGGTTATGCAGGGTGTCTACAAATGGGCTACATATGTTTAGTACCTGAATAGCTCACTTTATGCAAAAAAACAAACAAACAAAAAAAAAACGCCACTGAGATCCCAAACAACATATACAGAAATTCCACAGTGGCATCACTGGCTGAACAAAATGAAGCCTGACACTCAACTTGTCTCTTGACATTTTGTAAATTAAAATACCATTTAATTTTAACATGATATTGCTGTTTCCAGACTAATGCTACTTCTGTCTCAAATTGCATGCCATTTCAACTCCTTTACTCCAAATCATTTCTCTTCCAGAAAGAAATACAATAAATTGCACATAAAACAGGGCTTCAAATAAAGTAGGAGCACTTACAAGGCAAACAGAGAAATGCTAGAAATGATGCTCCAGAAAGTCCCTAAACARAGTGGAATTTCACAGTGGGGCACCAAATTTTCTAGAACACATAATGCTGACAGCCTCTGCACTTAGCCAATACTGCAGAAACAAGCTTATCTAAACCAGAGGTTTAGATTTATCTAGGTTACAGATTTATCTACAGATTTAATTGGTATCTACAGAATTTCATCTAAACAAACAATGAAATACATCAAGCAAAAAATGATGAATACAAAACCCCCTTGTGAAATGTAGTGAACAGACAGCTACAGATTTTCTGAAACTGCAAGTGAACAGCGTGTCTCAAGACCAAAACATTTATGTGCATAAATACAGATTAGATTCACAATTTCAACTACTCCATATGAAAATTTTTGCTCATGACTTTCATAACATCTATTTAGAGCTTAAAATACCGGTGTTTCTCTACGTCAATAGTATGTATACTATAACATGAAATGGAGAAAATGATGAAGAGAAGATGCAAATGCAGTCAGAGTGGATTTACAGTTTGCAGAGCATTTAACCCAATGTAGAGCTTATCTAGCATTGTGCCAATGGACAGAGGATGATGCATTCTTCCTCTCCTCCCCTTTAGTCACTCTGCCTGAAAAGCTGAGACTGCATTAAGTCATCACCTAAGTTTATCAGTACTTTGCTCTTACTTAATGATCTGCAGAGCCCTTAACAAAGGCAAGCAGTATCTGAAAAATAAAAACTTGAGTATATTTGTTTGCTGCTTAAGAATTGCTCTCAATTAGGAATGTGTTCCTTAGAAACCAGGAGGAATAACATGGATTTTGCCATTAACATGTAGCTAATTCCTGTGCTGTACTCTTGCTTAACATTGCTTGAAGCTGTGCTGGCCAATTGCTTGCAAGACTACCTAGTTTAGTCAGTGTTTACAGAAATGCTGTCTCTGAAAGTTATTTGTAACATGAAGCAGCATAAGAAGCATGAGAACAGAGCCTTAGGAGTCTTGTTACATGCTCCCTGTCAGAAAGTACAGCATCTACTTTTCGGCTCTCAAAGTGAGCTCTGAAGTCTCAGGTTCTCATTTGTACATCTTTTATGCATCTGGTATTGTACAAACGTATTTACAATTGCTATCAAAAGACAACAGTCAACAGTCCAGAATAATTCCTTCCTTTCAAAGTAGCAGAAAAGTTGTAGAATCAATAACAATCATGTTAGTGTCTGCAGAGCAGTACAGAGCTGCATGAGGTATATGGTGCCTCAGATACTAGTTGCTTTCCAGAACCACAAACAGCTCAGAGGTRATTAGCATGAGTTAATTTACCATGACACTCAAGCAGGGTTTCTAGCATACTCAGAATTCTTGGCTGCTTCCACACTAATATYAGCGTCCAACTTTTTCAAAGTCAACTAGAGTAGATCAGTCCAACAAAGCAAACGTTATCATAACAATAGTAGAGATATAGCCCTTGGTTTACACATATAACATTACATAATTTGGAAGATTAAAACATTAACAGCTTATAATTGCAACAGAATCTTAAATAAAAAAAAATCTACGTATTTATTCCATTTTCCTTAAAATTACTCCAGGATAACTATTATTTTCATTTTCCTCAGCTCTTTCAAACTTGCAAGCTTCATYCTCCAGCCAGGAGTGGATTTTAACAGCTATAGCATGACAATAATTTTATTTATTAAGACTTTGCCAGAGAGGGCACCTGAGGAGCCATACAAAAGTAATAAACATGTATTTAAAGAGACAAAATGGAAATGCCATTTTAAAAACATTTTAAAATACAAATTAAGCAAGCAAAGAAAGCAGGCCTAGTAAACTACAGAATAGTACCTGTCAGACAAAAACTATCAGCTCTTTGAAATRTAAGTATCTGCTTGGTTCAGTGATACAGATGAATTGAAAAAGAAGCCATGAAGGGCCAGTTCTCCACCTTAGTATTTCACTCCAGCTCATGCATAATTATCCACTGTCATTATTATCATGAGCATATGCATCTCCAGAAATGTATACAGTGCCCTTGAAGGAGGGTTTAGTATCAAAAAGGTAAAGATGTCCTTGATCACAAAGAACGATAAGGTCTAAACAAGGATAGCTTGAGCAAAACCTGAGAGTCTAAGTAAACAGAGATTGAAAAAATGCACTAAAGAGGCTATTCCACTCCAGACAGGAGCAGACATGATGATAGACAGTGCAGAGCAGAAAATAGAGGAAGAAGGGATAGCATAAGCCTAGGCATATTCAAAAGACCAAAAGTGGGTTCTCAGGGTAATGAGAAGTAGCTTGTCCAGACAGATCAGAGCAAGACAATGCAGAGWGTGGCAGTGGGAGCTGGAATCAGTGGAAAGATAATATAGTTTAAGGAACAACATTCCTACTCAGCAGATAGCATGGAAGTACTGAATCCCTTCCTCATACTTCAATTTCTAAACATCTAGCGCCAGAGCATTCACAGTACTGAACCAACAATACTCAACAGTTTCGGAATGATTAACAATACATCAATTTGAGGTGATTCATAAATCTGAGATGACTTTTTAAACAGCAGAGAAAATATTTTGAGTGATTAGTACTGCAAGCTTAGAGCAGCCACGCTCTTACTTTCCAAAAAAAGCTGCAAGCAGTGAAGATGACCTGCCAGATAATGACAGTCATGAAGTAGATGATGAGGCACACATCGCTATTGTGAACTTACATAATTTGCTGCTAGTGAAGAAAAATAAAACACTTGTGTTTCTGAGATGCAGCCTCATTAGATCACTGAAATTTGCAATAAATCTAACAATAATTATATTATTATCAAGAACTGTGGATGTAAAACAATGGTTTTCATTCAGATCTGTCTGTACATGTCTGGCACAGGTTTTGCATTCAAATAAACTCCAAAACCTGGGGTTATAACACAACTATCACTGGCAGAACTCAATCAATTTTGAGGAAAATCTGAAACCCTCCAGGTTTCCCGTCTAACTTTAAGGATGACACAAGCTCTTATCAGACGGTTGAAGTCATGACCTCACAGAAATTTGTAGCAAGGGAATAAAGTGTGAAGCACTCATTTAAGGACAGGTTTAAGTTCTGTTTCAGGGACTGTGACTTCTACCTAAAGCACCAAAAGGACATTAGGTAGATTTTATCTAAGTGGCAACTAGGTTTTTGGAAGCCATTCATTCTCTCCCATTCCAGCTCTACTTAGCTGGACTCTTTGTCTCCATTTTGGCCAGACCCACAAAACTGGTCCTGTCTAGCTAGATTAGGATGGAATGGAGCACAGCAAGGGTCCCAGAGGAATGTTCACCCACTCATTTAAGAAAGCACAGAAGCACAGTTAAAAGCCCCAGGGTGGTTTCTATGGGAGCTAAATAAAAGCAGAAGCTAACCGTTTTAAATTTTGCTTTATGCTTCTTGTATTCATAACTTTTCAATATCCTTGCATAAAATCAGCTGTGTGAACATTCCCCCTTTGCTCGACCGTTTAGTGCACAAAGAACAGCACGCTTATAAAGCTGAACTATGAATTAGAGCACTAAAACATCCTGCCTAAACAGAGTTCTGTGGATCAGCCCAACCAACCGTGCAGCTCAACATCCTGTCAAGTCATCAGAARAAATATGTAAAAAGCAAGGGAAAAACATTTGCACAAGTCACACTTGAACAATAAATAGCCAGGCCTCAGGCTTTTACAGTGCTACTGGCAGCCCATTTGCCTAGCACCTGGCCTGCAGTCTTTCACCATACAACACTCCCTTCGACTAATAGGAATTGCTTGTGCACAACAGCAGCAGGAATGGACCCACAGCTACTAATTCATCAAATCCTAAAGAAAATTAGGAAAGAAAGAAAAATGTAGCCCTGAATGTCATAATATCATTCCTATAATAGTACTTCCATTGCTAGCCTTTGTACAAAATGGAGGACAGGAACAACTGCTGTCTTCCTGGTAAATGCGACGAAGAGGAGAGGGAGGAGACCCAGCCAATACAGCYGACATCCAATTCCAACAAAGTCGTTCTGGTAAATTGAAAGACGATAAATTATTTTTAAGAAAAATATTAAGAATTCAATGGCGCCACACTAAGAGTTCATGAGAATCACAGTTGATTTGAAAACCCCTCCCTCCAGGGTCAGTAACACTGTCTCGAGGCACAAAGCCACATTAGCACAACAGAAGATTGTTTCTGTGCCTTGAACAACTTGCTTCTGACTGGGAACGAGTAGCTTCCCTTAAGATAAGATAGAAGATGCTTGACTGACATAATTTTTTCCATCTTTATATCCCCAGGAATGTTACAGTACATTCATGAGTACCTCTGATAACACAAGGACTAAGAGAGCAAATCATAATAGACAGCCAGATTTGTAAATACTTGGGACATCAGATGACTTATAAAAGAACATTATAATAAATTTTCTCTGAAATTGTGGCATGCTGCAGGATCTCCTCCATGTCCTCCTAGGAACAGAGCGTTTGTTATTCTAAATTGTTCTAATTAGCTCTCTTCAGAGCCCTGTGGCTATAACTATTACATTTCCAACACAGAGACAACATACTTCAGGCCACAAAATGGTTACAAAACGTATCTTCCAAATTAGTTAGCAAAAAGCTATGAGAAACAGAYAGTCCTCTTTATAATACTGAATCATATTTTGCATTCTGATTTTCTGCCAGATTTATGGATAAACTAGGCAGAAAGCAGACATTACAAATTCTCTCTTGGARGATATTTCTTAAGAAGTTTGCACTAAAATTCTGAATGTACAGATTCACCGTCTTAGTAGTGATTAAATTAAAGGAAAGTAAGAATCTGTGTGCCACTCCACCCTCCCCCTGCACCCTTACATTTCACTAGATGGCATTTAACATTTCTGGGTTCAAGTTATTATTTACAGTCTTTTTTGTCTTCAGTCTACAGTGGATCCAGGGTGTAGCTGGCCCTCAGTCTCAATAATCCTTCTAGAGGAAATAATTTTTATTATTCTATACACAAGGATCAGTCCCTAATTTTACAACAGACATCCTCCTGCAACAGACTATAGCATATTAAGGGTAAGCAGTCTTATCTGAGATTTTTTCTAAAGGGCACAAGTGTGCATAGTAAGTTCCTCTTCATTGCTGAACAGTTCAGTAACATTCTTGCTGCTAAATTAACATTTTTTAATTTGATTTGGTTATTTCCTGATCACCTGAAAGGTCACAGCCAGAATATTTACAAAGATATTCTGGTATTTATCTTTCCACTTGCACCCACTATAGTTCAATATTTGGTTTTGATTAAAATGACATATAACATATCCAATGAGAGAAGATATGGTATGCTTTTGCTTTAACCCTCAAAACATTAATAATACTGTTGCAGTTCATGTTTGAAACACAAATGTAATGGCATTCTGTTTGCTGGTTGAATATCAATGGACTATATTGTAGCATTAGGAGACAGAACTAGTGTTTCTACCAGAGAAATGGAAATATCTTAAATTTTCATTTAAACTTTTCAAGCACAAATCTTGCACATATGGCATTTTTTACCTCAAAGGAGTACAAGTTTCTTTACTACAAGTGCAATATTAATAATAAAAAGAGACTTATTATTCATCTGACATTTTGAATTTTCAAAATATCACAGAAATTCCCTTGTGCTCTCTAAACAACTTCCTTGTAAAGTACTGAAAGATTGCTACCCTTATTTGTAGTTGTAGAAACGTGAAAATGAGGTTAAATAATTGCATAAGGCCACAGAGGGAATCACTGGAGGAACAGGAACTTATATCCAGACTTCTTGACTCTATCTCTATCATACTAATTAGAAGTTAGAGTCATTTTTAACAACATCAAGTTGAAAAGCAGCACCTGGTTTACATGTTAGGATTTAGGATGAATATTACTTATTGTCAAGTATTACTCAAATCTGGCAATTACATGAAGAGCAAAAGACCACTTGATAGTGAGAGGACTATTCAAGAACACAACTACGCTCATTACCAACAACTGGGACTGCGAACCAGGTCGGGCAACAGACACTGAATGCTCAGTAGTTAAGTATAAAAAGATCAACCCACTAGGTGGCACTACAAGTAAAGCAAAACAGGCTGTAAAAATCGGGACCAAGCTGACAGCCCTCTTAAGTCAGGCAGTTTTGTATTTTAAGCGCAACTGTAAACTACTGGAGGGTGGATTTGCCTCACTTGCACTGTGCAATRCCCAGCGGTATGGGGCTTTCAGCTCCCAGACCTCTCAGTACTGCCTTAATACAATGATGACGCCTGTGAGGGTGGGAAGGTACTTACAGACACCACCAGCCATGAAGCAACAAAGCTCCACGTAATCTTGCATGCCCTTTTTTTCTCTTGCTGCATCTGCTTTTTAGTCTTGATCCATCAGTAGCTGTGCCAACTGTAGGTTTTTCCTGACAGCTGTTGAAGTTGAGAAAATCACACCAAAAGTCACTTTCAGGATGGAGTGACTTGAAAATTTGCTTGCAAAAAGCTCCTCAGCTCTCATTTGGGGTAAATGGGCACAGGAATGCATGTGTTTCACAAGTTATGAGTCCAATATATTTTACTCAATCATTAGTCAAACTTAGTGGCAATGGGTTCTTCTCAGCCTTCTGTTATCAATCATTAATCAAGCACAACTTCCAGAGATGGCAGTAGGAGGGAGTGAAGAAAACCTCCATGCAAAGGGTGTCAGGCAAAGGAAAAAAAAAGGAAAAAAAAATGACAGACAGACTGCCCAGCTCTGTTTTGTAAGGAAATAATAATCTCCCCCAGGAAACATTTTAAAAACATCATATGTGAAGACCTGTTTTCCTTCTCTGTCTC
Organism: Rhea americana; assembly: GCF_003343005.1. NCBI lineage: Eukaryota > Metazoa > Chordata > Aves > Rheiformes > Rheidae > Rhea > Rhea americana. The sequence goes on along the minus strand of NW_028186424.1, from coordinate 2,618,767 downwards.
ATTTCTTCATGGCTTCTGCTGGGATTTGCCTTTATGACTTTCCTCATTTTTCTCCTTGTTCTCTCTGATTCTGCTACAATATTATCTGCATCTTTAACGGATTCTGCACAGGGCTTCTTGTTGTTGTTGGGTTTTTTAAAAGTATTATAAGGACAAGCTTGGAAATTCTGGCTTATCTACTTGCCAGAAAGCAGCAGGTGGATAATGAGAACAGTATAGCCACACTATCATGTGGCATTTACTCTTTTTGTTTGCTTTGTGCTGCACAGGCAAGCACTTTGCCAGTATCAGTGTGGTACCACCAAGCAATGATCGGTGACATGAAAAAACCCACAAACTGCAAAACCATTTGCTCATTCTGATCTTAGAGGTATTGCCTGTTGTAACCCAATAGTGTATACTGGTACGGTTCTGGTTCTTCTAGATCTTCTCACAAGCTAAAAGGAAAAATCCATATCCATGTAACTGGGAAGTGACAGGGTGATTCCCTGGATCCTAACAGTTGACACGCTATGAGGCCACTGGCCCATTACAGTATTTATCCTGTGTGAAGAGACAATCATAGACAAACCCTGCCAAATAAAGGCCATGCTGAAAACTACATGCACTCTGCACAAGTTTCATTTCAATTAGCAAGGTCCTAGCTTTTGCAGGATTCTCATGTGGGAAGCTAGGTATTTCTTCTGCAACTTCATTCTTTTAGTTGTTAAAATAACTTAATTGTGCACTTGAAAATAACACAGTTTACTCAATTTGCGTTGTTGAATCTACATCTTCACAATTCTTCAGATTTCCATTTGGAAAGACCACAAGTGCACACAAAAATCCAGTAACAACTGGAGTTTAGACATCTATGGGGAAAAAAATCACTCTGGGACCGTAGAACAGAGTCCTGTATCCTGCGTGACCTTCATTTTTTCCTTTTAAAATGATAACGACAAAGTAATTGGCAGTACTGACAAAGTTAGAAAGGCAATGGAGTGTCACTGAGCAGGATTCCTGCAGCCTACACTCACGTAGGACGCACACTCCAATGGAAGGCCACGTTCGGAACCATTGGGTTAGGAATTTTATCCTTTTTATGAAAACTTAAGTCTTTTGCGCAGGAATCTCCAGAGTGATGTGTTCAGTAGTTACAGTCAGCACATACACCCATGTAACTGTCCATAATGAAAACCTTCATGCAGAGGCCTATGACAAACCATACCCAGTGCTGACAACGGGGAAAGTCATCTCCCACAGCTTAACCTCCTAAGCAAGTATTCTTTATAACAAGCTTACTCGTAAGTTTTTTAAAGAGTGAGCCACACTTTCCAACTCAGAACTGTTCCCGTCAGGACTCCCAGAAGAAAGATACAGATGCTTAGATTGAAACACTAGCAGCTGCCAAACTGCTTCTGCTTGTGCCAACAGGGAAAAAATGAAATCTCTCGCAGACTGCCAGTTCCCCCATTGTACCCGACCCTCACAACCCCCGACCGCGCGCTCCCCGCACGGGACAAAATGGCCGCCAGGGCGAAGCGACGGCGAAGCGACGGCGCGGCCCCGCCCCCGCCAGCCCCTTCCGCCAGGGGGGCGGACACTTCCCCTCACTCAAGCTTGCGGCAGGGCTCCGGAAGAGCTGCAAGTCCCGCCCTCCGCCCTGCCCCGCGCGCTCGCTCCTGCCCCGGTCATTGGCCGTCTGCCCCGCCGCTCGCAGCGCGGCCGCTCGCCGATTGGCGGGCGGGGCGCGCGGCCGTCGGTTGCGGCGGCCCGGRCGGGGAGGAAGCATGGCGGCCGTGGCCCAGCGCGTGCTGCGCTCGCGCTACCCGCTGCTGAGCCTCTCGCTGAGGTGAGGGTCCCGCGGCCGCTCCGCCCCGCCCCGCCCCCATCCTCCCCCTCTACTTTCCCCGCGCTGCGAGCTGCCCCTCAGGCCTCCCCTTCCCCCCGCAGCCGTGGGGAGGCCTCGGGCCCGGCTCCCGCCGCGCTCCGGGGCCGCTGCTGCCGCTGCTGCCGCTGCCCCTGAAGGGGTCCCGGCGGCGCTCAGGCCCGCGGGGCGCCCTGTGGCCGCCGGAGCACAGGTTCTGGGGCAGTGTTCACGGGCCTAGAACTGCTGCATCAGCTCTTCTTTARTGTGAGGGTTGAGTAGACGTTGCAGCATCAGTATGTCCAGAAATACTGGTATTCTCCAATGTAAACAACTGGGTAAAGTCCCTTTTTTTTTTCTTTCTGGCCTTAGGACTTCGCCGCGACTGCTTTGTGTAGCGACACAACAGAAAAATACCGGCCAGAACTTGGAAGAGGACCAGAGTCAGAGTCAAAATGAACAGAAGGCTGAACCGAGCTCTGCTGAGAAAAGGCTAGCTGAAGAAAAGGCAAAACTGGAAGAACAACTGAAAGAAGTCACTGTAAGTTTCTTTCAGTCAATCAGTGTGCATACCTTACCACCTGCATGTCTGAGAGTGTTGATGACAGTTCTCTGTGTGCCCCTGGATAGGGATGTGTGGCGGCTGTTTAGTTCATGAATAAAAAGTTTGGATGTGATAATTTCATTAAGCTTAAGACTAAATGTACTGCAGTACCTGTGATGTATCCAAAATGAATAGAGAATATTTTTACTCAGTTAGTTTCRTTTGGATTTCTGGATGGAATTCAACTTCCTCCAGCCTGCAAGTTTGTTAATTTAGCTTMACTGACTTCAGTTCACCTCAGTTTTTTGCTCACTGGAGAAATATTTTCTGAAAGGCTTTTGAAGGACTTGAGTGCATCTTTGGGTATGTGTTTGTGTGCACTGAGAATAAGGTTTCTGAAAGCATAGCTGCTGACTTTTCCAAAGGTTGAGGTTAATGATGCTTAGCTTCTATGTGATAGTGTATTTATTAAAGTGCTTAGAAAGTGGGAGTTTCAACTCTTTTTTTTGTTGGAGAGTCTTTTAAACACAAGACTAAAGTCATGCTCCCTCCTTCTGCCCTAATGAATGTTGCATTCTCTCCCATGCGTGAGTTCAGCAGAGGGTGAAGAATGCCCTAAGAAATGGAAGGTGTGGATTAAACTAAAGGTATTGATTTTCTGGATGAGTACACTATGCAGAATGTCCTTTTAGAGCGCTTAAGACATTGAGAAGTAACCCWGAATCTTTTCTAGAATCAGTGCCTATGGATCAAAAGTGGATTGAGATTCCCTTCTGATGTCCTTACCAAAGCACTGATGGACAAAAAACTCAAGTGTTGTTTAACGTTTCTATGGACGGGATTTTCTGTTGGCTTTTTAGACAATTTATGACCATTTTAATTAAATTCTGAGGTCATTAGCTTGTGGAAGTGAAGCATACTGAATGTGGAAGGCCAACATAGAGTTCTGGGTTAGGTCGTGAAACACTCAAAGTGCTTAACTTTACTGGATTTAGGTCTTTGTATATATGCTGCTTTATAGCCATCTTGCTGGAAACACACATAAACTTAACTTGATTAACAGAAGAGTTAAACTTCATAGTTCAGAAGACTTGAAAAAAATGGAGAACACTGGTATAGAGAGGAGAGAGATGGCTTGAAAGGAGTAGTTGGATTGAATCTTGTTTGACACAATTTCAGAATATCTAATGATTTACAAAGGCTTTCTCTAAACACACATCAGAAAAAACAAAAATCCTTGATTCATAAAACCTTATGTATCTCTAGTGCTGAAAATTCCTGCCAGGCTAATTTGTTGCCAAATACTGAGAGTTTGGAAACCTATCTTGCTTCCTTTCCTTTGCTTATCTGCATACTGAAATGAAGCCAAGATTTGCCTGTGTAGCAATGATGCTGTGACGTTTGGCATGTGGTCTTCAAATTAATCTTTAGACTGTGGATTTAGGCTATATTGTTGTATAAAATACTGTTTTATACTGAATGTGCTTGTTTAAATTATTGACGRGTACCCTAACACCTGTAATGAAGTCACTTCTGTAATTCTTTTTTCTTCTTAAGGACAAGTACAAACGAGCCTTGGCAGATGCAGAAAACGTGAGGCAAAGAAGCCAGAAACTGGTAGAAGAGGCAAAGTTATATGGTCAGTGGAGTGTGTGTACTCTTAAGAGCTGGGAATACTAGTATGGAATGCAAAGCATGGAAACTGAGCTGACTAGCCCACAGCTTTAACTTTCTGGATATCATGGTTACTTGATTAAAAATTGAGGCAGAAGGCTTTAAGAAGCGCCTTGTTTGTTTAAACTGATTTTGTCTCAGGATTATAATCATCTCACTAGACAAGGGAGATACTTGGTCTGTTGAAGTCAACAACTTGAAATTTTGATTGAATTTGGTATTTAATTTCTTATAATATCTACCACACTAGTGAATTTTTCAGTAAGATTTTTAGCCTGAAGTTTGCCTTTTTCACACAGTCTGTCTCAAATTTTGAGCTTTTCTTCTGCCTACCCCACCCCCTTTCTTTCCCTTATAAGCCTTCTACATCTTAATGACTTTTCTGTTCTGTTGAAGGCTGTAACTTTCAGAGGTAATACATCTAAGTGGCTGGATTTTTTCAGTGATAGGCTTTGAGGAGTGCTGAAAGTACATCTTTCTTCAAGAGCCAGGCCACCAATTGAAACATCTGAGGTAGCTTTTTTTTATGGTTCAGCAGTGAAGGTGTAAAACATTGTATGTAAATTTTGTAGCAGAGAGAGTGCTGTATCATCTCAGTGTTTGACTGTCACACTGACTTGAAAAATGAATTGGCCTCTGGCTACACACTACAAACAGTTACATAGTTTAATTCTGAATACAGGAGTTCAATTTCTTAATACAAAGTCATCAGTTATTGTCTGAGGAAAAAGCTTTTCTCAGATGCATAATATTCTAACACAGTTTTCATGGATGTTTCAATGCTTCATCTTGAAGTTCATTTTCAATGACTTTTTTTTTTTTAATAATGTGCTTAGCACAGAAGAGCTTTGAGCCATGTCTAGGTCAGAGATGTTACAAGAGAAATAAATACATTTCTTATGGAACTACATCTCAGATCATCATCATGACTGTAAATTTCATCATTCATATGTGACAGGTTTTTCCTATAAAGGAAGAGAAACTGAATTCTCAGACTTCCATAGATCCACGGAGATGCAAAGTCTGCAGAGATAGCTTTTNTATCTGAAGAATTTGGCTATTTGGTTTGATTCAGATGATAACTGGTTAATCTGTGGCTGGCAGAGATGCTTGAGTCCTAACTGTGGTTTTAGGTTTAATTTAAAAGTCTGATTAATTAGTTAATGTTTTTAGAACTACTTGGGCACTGTCAGTTACTGTTTTATGAAGAGCTTGAGCCTCTAAGAAATGTTGAAGTGACTCTTTTTTTCTGAGAACTTGTTGGTCCTTATAAATCTTGCAGTTTAGTTCCCTTACCTTCAGTTTACACAAAAGAAAACTTATGTCCTTTGGTAACCCTCATATCACTTCTTGCTAGGAAAAATACATTTAAAATGTGAGCTGAAATGAAAAAGGATGACTGTGGCTAAAAGGAAYGAGTAAAGCTAACCAAAATGCGGTGTACCTTGTCACTGGCTTACCTCCATGTAGAAATGTGTTGTTCTTACATGTTTTTAGCATTTCATTATTTCTAGAAACAGTTTGCCTTGAATGAGATTAATCCATATTCTGAAGCTGTCCTCTAGCTCATACTGAAAGAACACAGACCTAGTTTAGGAATTACYCAGTTCCTACAAAGTGTGGCTTCAGACTCCAGCTCTGTAAAACTCCTTGTAGTGGGAGGGGGAGAGTTGTGACTGCCTTTCATTCAGGAAAGAATCTCTATTCAACTTTAGAGTCCTCATTAGTCTGATTATGTGCTTTTTCTTCTACATTTTTTTTTTTAAGCGCATCAGATGAAAATGTAGGAATAGGGCAACATAATGCTTTGGATTTTGGGCAAATCCCAGGATAAGAAAAGACRGAAAACATATTCCTTAACAGGAGGGAATGACATTAAGCCATCTGAAGGTTTTGTTAACTTTGGGTTATAAATATAACTGTTAAGGTGAGCTCACCAGCACAGCTTCAGCTCTTCTGAGTAATAAGTTGATTTTTTTTTTCCCCATAGACTATGGGGAGGGATGTGGTCTGTAAGGAATCTGTAATAGTAAAGTCAAATATAATAAGTAAAATCGGGAAGGACATTTTACCTCAGCTGTTTATAATATCATACCTTATTTAAAATCTAAACATATGCAGATTATTGAAGCTTTTTTTTTTTGAACATTTGTTTTCTTCACTGGATGGATCCCATTCCGTCTTTTATTTCTTTACAGGAATTCAGAGCTTCTGTAAGGACTTATTAGAAGTTGCTGACATTTTGGAGAAAGCAACAGAAAGTGTTCCRAAGGAAGAAATTAAGGATGAAAATCCTCATCTGAAGAGCTTATATGAAGGTCTTGTCATGACAGAATTACAGATTCAAAAAGTGTTCAAAAAACATGGCCTGCTCAGACTGAATCCTGTCGGAGCCAAATTTGATCCCTAYGAACACGAAGCGTTGTTCCATGCTCCCATGGAAGGAAAGGAGCCTGGCACTATTGCATTAGTATCAAAGATTGGCTATAAGCTGCACGGGCGTACACTGCGGCCTGCCTTGGTGGGTGTTGTAAAAGACGCTTAGCTGCTTAATTAGAGAATATAAAATGCCATACAACTATTTAACAGCTGGATGGTTTTTCTCTTGCATCATGCTTTCTTCCTTCCTCTAGCCCCTGAGAGATATCCCCAGCTGAGATCTTTCCAATGAAAATGAAGCAAACAATGAATTTCTGCTGCTTAGTGGCCTTCAACATGAGTGTTCTATAAGCTCTGTTATTAAGTGTGGAATAAAAGAAGCCATTAAGCCCTCTGATGCTTTGGATTACATTTAACAGAGTCATTGCTGCTGAAGGTGCATTAAATTGAGAGGAACAAAATGTTCATGAGAATTTTTACATCTTGTTTGTCACTATCCAGAGTGAAAATCCAAACAGTTGTTCAAACGCTTCCTTTTGTTTTGTAGGATCTAGTATTGCAGAAGTGGGTGAAGTAGTACAAATAACCAGTTCTCTGCAAGTGTCCACCAGCTTTCATTTGCTGATGTGATAATTGCCTTTGTTGTTTTTGTTTTAGTAATGTCTATCTAGAAGTAGACCCTCTCTCAACAACTGAAATTGCAACCTTTGTGAATTCTGACCTGTAGGAAAAAGGCAATGGGGAGTAGACATCTCTTTGTAATTGTTCAGTCCTTCTTGTTCTGTATTAAAGTTGTCTTGAGAAAACCATCTAATACTTGTATGGCATTGAAGAATCTACACAACTTATCCTATCTCTGGATTTTTAATTTAATACTGTATAAATTGGTTTAAACAATTTTGGTAGTCTTGTAACTTCCAAGCTTTACAATCAGTTTGTTATGCAAACTGTAGTTACAGCCCTGCTGAAAATCAGAATAGACGAGCAAGTGAATAGCTGAGTGTTTGGTACCTATTATCTTCTGGAACTACATAAATAATTTTAAGTAAGTGGCTCAAATGAAAGTGTGAACTCAATTTCGTCTCCATTTCATGGGTTTACTCTTCTAGGATCTTAAGTTTCAACATAACTTTTCCTAGATGCAGCTTTTGCCATGTTTAATTCTATCTGCTGTTCCCACTTCTACAGAATCAGGCTAAAATACAAATACTTTATTAGTTGMATGTATTACACTACATTTGTGCGGTCACCGTGGTAGGAGATGATGGAGCTTGGCAAATCATACAACTGACRTAGCACCTGTCCTACATCTTCAAAGCTCATCCATTTAAGACAGGATAGGAACTTCAAACTTCTGCATGTTATTAGGACCTGGTAAACTAATAGTGAAGTACATCTGAATTTCCATCTGCCCCACCATTTCCTGATTGTCTTGGATTAAGGTACTTCTTTAAGCTTGAGTATTGCTTTTGAAAAACCATGTGCAAAATTACCAGTACCTACTCATGATGGGAAGTGATTACTTGTTCTTTAAGCCTTTTTTCATGTTGGTTTGTCCCCTGGCAATCAATCAGTTAAGAACAAGTTAAGTAAGCGCTTACTGCTTTCTCTTTTGGGGCTTAATGTATTTTGAGGTTTTATTCTTTCTCAACTCTAAGCAGCAAAATCAATGCTTTGACTAGGACTAGGCAGAGGAGGGAGAATAGTCTTGAAATCTGTGTGACRACAACTCAGCAATGTTACCTTCTTGCAAAATAAGAAGTGGTTTATCAAGTACAGAGATGAAGAAAATGCAAAGACTGGTATAAATAAAGCTAGAGGAAAAGGATTCCACTTAATCTGTAAGTTGAATTTGGAAGCAACTTCTTCCTGTCTGTATTACAGCATGCTGTGGGTGTGTGAAATAGGACTGAGCATATGTTTTTGTTTTTATTGGGACCACTGCTTTAATGTTATGCTATATCATTAATAGACCTTTGCCTTGTAAAAAAAATGCCCCTTTAAAAAAATCTGATTTAAACTAAACTCACTAACAACTCCATTAGTACTGATTTTTTTTTTTCCTGCAGGGCAATTGGGAATAATGGCCAGCTTCAGCCACAACAGATCGAGATTTGTTCTTAGCTTCCCAGTGCCTTACCTGAGTTATCTTTTTTAGATTGTATTAGTTCATTCAGAATGTAGCTAAACACTGCCAGATGCTACTAATCAGACCTTTCTTTTGTAGAAATTGCCCTTCTTTCAAGTTACTGCTTCAGCGCAAGACTCAAACTATTATCTTTAAAATTGAGCAGGTAACTGAATGCCTCATTTCAGTTCCTTCTCCTAGGCTTGCCTTGTTCAGAAAGTCTTCCAGCACAGAGTGCTTTAGCCTTTACTGAGAGCTCAAAACACCTGTATATTCTGCCATACCTAAAAGCAAGAAGCATAGAGGAAATTAAAGGAAGATGGTGGTGAAGTTTTAAGCTTAAGAGCAGCCAACAAAGCTACCACTAATACCTCTGGTTTAGCTATTCTCATTAAAAGCTCTATCAGTCATAATTTAGMTAAAATTAATTGCCTTTTGTTTTGCAAAGGCTTTAGTCATTTTCCTCATTACATAAGTTACATTACCAATTAATCAATTATGGAAAGAAACTTTAATGCAAGTTTATTTATCAATATACAATGCAAAAAAACCCCAGCAAAATGCTGAGTGTGCACATCATTATTAGTTAGATTTTACATGATTCAGCACAGGCATCTGTGTGTCTGGCACAGCTATACCAGTACATTTCAAATGAGTGCAACATTCCCTTTAAGGAAGAAGCTGATGAACTTAACATGCTCACCAGGTCACTTCCTTCACAGTATTTAATTTGTCATAGCTTAAGAGCAACAGGCGCACATGCAAAAACACTTTGCAAGAAAAGTTATTAAACAAAAAAAAAAAACCTAATGAAGTCAGTTACAGTTGCAAAGAAGTTTGTTGCAGCCACTGCACAAGAGAATCATGACAGAGCACTTGCTTCATGTGATTTACAAGGCAGCTCATGGTCAAAGGCTCATGCAGACCCCCTTACACTGCTCTGACTGCTCGCTGGAGCTGCAGCAGAACAACAGGCAGGAGGGGCTGCATCCCGGAGAGCCCGTAACCCGCTCTCCTGCAGTGGGTAGCATGCACAGAGTGCAGACCAAYGTGCCCTTGTTACCTAGTGAGCAAGAATTACTGCAACGCTTCTCTGAGACTGGACTGATTGAAGTAAATTTGCACCCTTAAAGCAGATTTACTGCTGCCTCAATCAGTAGCGGAAGCTTGGTATTTTGAACAGCTGATAGAGCATCACATTTCTTAGGTTTACATCAATGCTGACACTATCATTAGTAAGATCTTTAATTAGAAAAAAGAGCCAAGAGCATTAAGCACATAAAACACCTGTTCATTAGCAACATGAAGGCTATGGTATTTGTACAGTACAGGAAGCACTTCCTGAAAAACACAAGATAGAATTTGAAGAACTCTTTTGCCATGTTATTTTCAGCCCTTTCACCACAGATGAGAAGCAGTACAGCTGTAGTAAACTGCAGAATTAAGATAACTGCATCTCAGTTTAAAATAATAATAATAATAATAATCAGCAGCTCACTCAAAGGAATGCTTGGACTAAATCAGTTCCATCAGAAAATATGGAACAACAGCATCCTCTAGTGCAAGTCATCTTTAAAGTTAAAAGCACAGCTGACAATGAGACATTGCTTCTAGGGAAGCCCTTTCCAAGGGATTAGTATTTGCTAAAGCAAACATTTACTACCTTGAATTTGTTTGCAAGGATTAAATAAATATTGATATCCATATTTCATACATTAAAAATACTTTATTTTACATTCATTTTGATGTTCAATAAGTTACGTCTAGCACCAAGGAAACATCTTGGAGGGGCTGAGGAATTAAGAAACTACAAAGTGTAATGCAGAAGAATTCATTTCTACAGGATTTAAATGATTGACTGACTTATTGGTGCCTAGGATTTTTAAGTTATTGTTTCAATGGGCTTTAGACTATTGCTTCAGTTAGACTTCAATGTGCCAAAGCATCATAGAAATATAAAAATCACAGATTTGGGGAGGGAGGGAGAAAAAAAAAAAGAAGACACCCACAATTCTTTTAAATTCTCAGTTACACGCATAGTTGAGGCTTCAGAACACTCTCAGCAATGCTATGTTTATGGCAGTTGAATAACAGGTTATAGAAAGAACCAAATTGCTTAACCACAATACTGGAAAGAAAGAAAGGCTGAAATTCCTTTCCACCAGAGCAGGACAGAGCGGGGGGGAAAAAGTCACTGGTTTGTATCTTAGGGACTTGCCTTTGTGCACCTTGCACACAGGATGGAAGTGGTTCTTTAAGCAGCTCAGCACGTTGCAGTTAGTTACATTGCTGCCAAGGCGAGAGAGTTTTGTTTCAGGTATTCCACAACAAGCCACTTTTACTTACAAGTAAGCCAAACAACATGTCACATAAGAGAGGCCATAGCCCTTTCCTTTTTTTTTTTTTTTTTTTTTTTGACGGGATGTAATAACACAAGCTCAAAAGAAAAAGGCACTAGAGTTTTTTTTTCCTCAGAAATGCTGGCTTTATAATTGTGCCCTTTTTATGCTAAACTCACTGGTAACACTATTTTGGTAATGCTTGATATATATTAACTAAAAAAAAAAAAAAACCAAACTATTCAGCTCTCATCAGTATACCTCTTGTCAAGTTGCAGAATTAATACTGTTTTAAGATTTGGTGGGTTCCTCACTGACTGCAGTCCAAAGCATCAAAACAGGATTACATTTCCATTGTTTGCATTTGTTCAAATCAGTCAAGTTCCGTATTTCAGCATATCTGTCCTACAGAAAACCCACCCAAGTAGCCGCCAATTTGCCTGCTCTAGAAGAAACTGTGGGGGGGGGGGCGGTCTTAGACCCCCCCCCCAAAAAAAAAAGGTTATAAATAATAACCCTGTGCCCTCTGCCACATGCATTTATTTGTGGGTTTATTTATTTATTTATTTATTTTAATTCTTTCGGTTCAATTCCAGCATAGGAATTGAAGAATGAAATGATTGTAATTTATTTCTACCTCTTCAGCTTCATTCTCTTAATCAGTAGATATTACCAAAAGGATGTATAGATCAGGCATTTTATTATCTGCTCCACTTAAAAGTTTGTCTGCTGCAGGCTAATTCAGTCTGTAAAAAAAAAAAATCTAATTCAGTCTGTAGTCCTCTGACAGAGTTATCATCTGTCAAGGTGCACAATGCACACCATAGAGGACTTTTAGTTCACAGTTTTGCTACCATCTCAGTTTCAAATATTTAGACAAGGTATGTGCAATTAAAACCCTGTGATGGTTTCATTAATAGTTCTGTACTTTAACAGCTGTTTTAACCCATTTTTTTTAAAAAAAAACAATCTTACTGATCACTATCAGTTTGAGAATCTAGCTTAATTTCTCTGTCCCTCCCAAACAAACTCAGAAGGTGGCAGCTACACCTCGCACCACCTGAGCTCAGAAGTTACAGATAGGAAAGGAGGAGGAAAAGACTCCCCTCAACCAGAGGTAATAACAGGAGACAGTGACTTTGCTGCCTRAGGCTCCCAGCTGCTGCAAACAGCTCATTGCATCCTTGCCCAAACCCCATGTCTGGCCAGAATTACCCACTTTATAGTAGTACTGACCCCCCTAAAAATCCCACCTCCAAAACAGAGCACCACAGTTGCTTTGCGCTTCTGCAACTTGCTACTACTTAGTTAACACTGAAACTTCCAGTGGGGGCCTGTATCAGGAAAAACTCGAGTCAAAGCTACCTCAGGATCAGCTGGGTGGGAAGGTAGCTCTCTAAGAGCCTTTCCACAGCATCAGTACCTGAAGGCATCTGATCCACCACATTTGTTGGCTTCCACTCCCTGTCACGGCTCATCCCTGCTGCGCGCTCTACAGAGCCTCTCACACCGTTCTGCGAACGCCTTGGCTGTAGTTACTACGGAAAGTGTTCTGAATGCTTAGCAATGCTCTCAAAAATCCCTGCTTCTTATTGCTCGAGTGCGCAGGATTTTTGTGAGCTTTACTTTGCCACCAGTATTATGTCAAGAACAAAACAAAAGGAGATTAAAGTTTTGCTTGCTGAAAACTGTCGCCCACCTTCAAAAAAAATCAAGGATTACATGGATATTCATTTGTCCAACAGGACTAAAGTAACTACCCTTGGCCTACTGGCCTTGAGTAAGTTTCCATGAGGAAGAGATCTGTTATAATAATGTACCAAAACCAATGAAAACCAATGAATAAGTATTGTTCAGTATTTGCCGTAATCCAAATGAAGAATCCATTTGAACCACGGATCATGAATACTGTGGGTTTGTTTTGCCTTTTTTGTTTTAAGCAGGAGGATTTCTGAATCTTTGGGGAGGGAAGGAAAAAAAAATAACAGAGTCCTTGAGGCCAAAATGCGCCTTTGATGTGTTTTTTCAGATCAGCTGAATTTCATGAAGCATCCCTAGATATCCAACCACTTTCTGTTAGAAAGTTTAAAATCCTTTTCTTCAGTACCTTATCTAAGTAACTGGGAAGGCGACTCTTTGAAGGAATTCCTTGTCTTTTTTGGAGATGGTCTTTAATGATTATAGTTTTCACAGTTACATAACGTGCAGGACTCAGATTTAGAGAGCTGCAGAGCACCTTTTCTCTGTCTGATAAGAGTTCAAACCCAGGCAGGTTTTCAATGGCAGCAAATTCACCCTCTTTACCATCCTCCTTCCCTCTCTTGGAGCTAGCTATGTTTTTGTTTTCCTTTCTCTTTTCCCGCTTATGTCTCGCTGCCTCGTACTCTGCAGACTCTTCCATTTTGGTGATCCCATTTCGACGATACCGCTGCAGTTCCCGAATCTTTGCTCGGAGTATCCTCTCTTTGTGCATGTTCTCAAAGAAGTCTTCAAACTCCTTACAAGACATGAACTGATAGAGAGGCCTCAACTTTAGCCTCAGCTCCTTCTCTTCTTTTGTGATCTTTCGTTTGGGAGCTTTCTCCTTGTCCTTTTTATCCTTTCCCAGAAAGGCAGGCACCAAGTTATAATCACGGGCAATGTTCTTCCGCCGCTGCCTCTCCTTGAGTTTTCTTACGTACATGTCTACGTGAGCTCTTTTTAACTCTATTTCCACGTCGTCGTCGTCGTAGTTCACCGAAAGGCCACTGATCAGCGTCTCAGCGTCCTGATCGTACTCAATCTCATAGTCATCCCGCAGCGGCATGTACCCCAGCTGCTGCTGTTCCGCCACCGATATGTCCAGCGGCGGCAGCGGCGTGGTCAGGCTGGGAGAGAGGGGCCCGCCGCTCGGGCACGTGTGGTCCGTTACTCTGTTGGGGATGGCGTCGGGGATGCAGGCTTTGCCGAGGTTGCCGTGGATGTACATGCTCACGTAGTGCTCCATCACCTCCTGCGGCGTCCGCGAGGCGCCCACGTGCGCGGCCATGTCCTCCTGAAGGGAAACAAGGAGGAGCGAGAGTGACTCCCGCGGCGGCCCCGGGCAGGCTGCGCGCAGGCGGCAGCGCGGCTCCCGCCCGCCCTGCGGGGCTGCGCGGAGCCGCCGGCGGCGCGGCGCGGCGCGGCCCGGCCCGCGGCCGCCCTTACCCAGTTGCCGAAGCCGAACTGCTCGATGGCGTCCAGCAGCAGCTGCTCCTCGCGGCTGCTCCAGCCGCCCTCGGCCTCGGCGCCCCACAGCGTGAAGCGGCCGCCGTCGACGAGCTGGTAGCCGTGCCATCGGCGGTGCGGCCCGATCTCGGCGCCCGCCGAGAAGCAGTCGGGGCAGAGCTCGATGTCGGCGCACTCCGTGCAGCGGAAGCGCAGCGAGCTCACCTCGGCCAGGCAGTACACGCAGTACTTCTTCCCCAGTTCCGCCATCTTACCCCGCCCGC
>NW_028186424.1:2565839-2602357 GCF_003343005.1 Rhea americana | reverse complement strand
AAGGAAGCAAAGTCCTTTTTACCTTGCTGAGGCTGACTGAGGAAAACAAAGCATGAAAGAGAGAAACCAGGGAGTTTTTCTTTTTTTTTTTTTTTAAAAAAAAAAATAAATAAAGAACAGTCCCGGGGAAGATGTTACATGTACTCCCAGAAAGCCTTTCCTAAATTCTGTGTTAACATTATGCATGCAGCAGAGATTGCAGTGGAGTTACTCATTTTGAATAAAACCCCATATACTTTTACCTCGCTAAAGTCATTAAAAAAAAAAACACCCACACATTCAAAAGCTTACATTTCTAACAATACATTTTTAGCATTCAGTCCTCTAAACTCCTGGAAATATTGTCTAAGCAGAACATTTACCAATCATACTCTAGTTCAAATCTTCATTCTGGCAACCTCTATCTGGCTTTAAGAATTCAGTATCAACTCTGTAAAATAAACATATTTGCCTTCTAGGCACACTGTAAGGTTTAGATTTTGTGGATGTGGCTTAGAACTGGAGATAAGTTTATTATTAAAACTTAACATGATTTGCATAGAGCTAATAAACTAAAGCACTAAGTTACATACCCATTTGTTAAAAATAACTGGCTGAAAASACTGTTGGTACACGAAGTTGTTACCTTCAGAATTGCTATTCTTTAGGCCAAATACATACATATAGACATACATTTTTATCACTCAAAACTAGGTTTGTCTCTCAAATTCTGCAGCTTTAGGGAGTGGCCGGCCCTGTCCTCCTCGTTCCCATGCGTGAAGACGTACAAAGYGGCGTAAGCTCTTTCAGCACTCCCCAACCGCAGCGTATCGCAACTCCAGAAGCAAGGCTGAAGAGGCAGCAAAAGCAAACGCGTTGCTGACTGCCGCTCACGCAACTTCAGTTCCAGGGCACAGCTCCCCTTTCAAAACAGYGTAACTGTTCCTCGACCACCAGATCCCCCGTGGCTCGTGGCAGACAACGACCGCAGGGCTGCTCTGCGCCCTGCAGCTCGTGGTACCTTAGGAAAGCCAGCAGCTGTTGGCACTCTGATTTAAGTATGTTCTCATTACCGAGGGAAATTCAGTCTTACTAGGCTTCTTACAGGCTGCCACTAGCTGACATGCTAAATTATTGAATAAATCCTACCTAGTTAATTGTTGGTTTCTGTGATTTTCTAACAAAAATATACCACTACTTTCTTTAGACAGACTGTGAGTTTTTAGCCTCATTTTTGGTAGTTAAATACTGAGGACCCATACTTAAGTGTTACAAATTTTGCAGGAAAGCAGCCCAGGTCCCACTGGCAAGAGCAGAAATTTAAATCTTTTGGTTTTCTCTGCCAGAAGTACAACTGCAAACTGTTTTACCTGAGAACATTATAAAGCAGTATCTTTCTCTTTAAGCCTAGTTATCAAATGTGAGCTTTTCTCCTAAGAGCAGCTAGTGTGCAAGTTGAGCAGTCTCTTGCCATTCTGCTGCTTTGATAATAATTAAGGATGACTAGCAGTCATCTCCCTTTATATATATATATATATATATATATATATATATATAATCATTTACTCTCATCTATTTATCTACTTTGACTTCTACTACAAATTCCTGCCAGGGATATTTTCTTTACATTTCCTGCTGCTTTTGGCCTAAGGTACAGAAATCTTGCCTCAACTTCTTAAACATTATTAAGCAACAAATGCTAAAGGGTAAAGGGAGTGAGAAGCAGGCAAAGTAAATCTTAGATGCTTTTCAGTGCTGCATTTTTGACATCTGGAAAAGGTAAGACTTCCAGTTGCCGATTTCTGTTTCCCTGTCCCTGACCCAAATATTTCTACTGAAACAAATACTATGGAGGAATTTGTTTACTCAATACACTGCTTCCAGACTACTTTTCCCAGAAGCGAGCTGCTGAGACAACCTGTTGTTATTCTGGCCCTCAAAAACTTYCCATAGATGGAAGGATCACAGATTTCTCCATTTTCTACCTATAAACATAGGAAGACATTTCATCAGGAAGTAAGGATAAATGTCCTTCTATTTACCAACCTCATCCACTAGCACTGCAGGAAAATACCTCACTTGTCTTCAAGCAGACTGGAATTAGTACAGAGACAATAGATACAGAAAAGTAAACCTAGTTTTAGACAATTTATGCAACTTCTGTAATATATGCAATATAAATATCAATGAAGTTGGTATAGCCTTATATAAAGCAATTCTGATTTTATGTTCTAACCAAGCAAATCAAACAGACACTTCAGTACAAGGAAGTGAGATAGTGTTTATTGGAGGAACTAGAACAGTATCAGACATGCCTTCGACTGCTTTCCCCACGCAGTTCTGTTAAAAGCTGGGGACAAGGAGACAGCAGCAGTGTATCTAGTTTCCATTTCTATTTGATATTTTAACCCCTCTTCAGCTAATTAAAAGGGAGGAAGCTTATCCATTTAATCTCTGAAGTTGTACACCTACATAAGAATTAATATTGCCTTAGAGAGTGAGCACAACAATACCTTGTAATTATGAGACCTACTATAAACAAAGATTTCTTCCTGGAAACAAAAGGTATTCTGCTATTCCAAAGTTATGAGCGTGTCACAACTACTCAATACACAGTAGTGTCTATTATTATATTTGAATTATATTTTCATAATCTTATCACTAAGATTCAAACCTAGTCCAGAGAAAGGCACATGAAATGGATTAGACCATGGGCTCAATAACAGGCAAATTTTCTAAGTATCACCTTTATACATGACAAAATATGTTTTACTGGGAAGTGTCACCAAAAGAAAATCCTCTCATTTACAACGTATCAATGCCTTGAAAGCCCAGGACTTTGGGCAGAAAAAAAATTAAGAAGCCTGTGATAAACACACAGATTTACTTAAAGTTTTAATTTTTGAATTACACTGATAACAGACAATTAAGATAACTTTACATGACTTTATTTAATAAAACCATATATTTACAGTTGAAAAAAGTTCCAGTTTGATACACATATCTAAACAAAACAAATCAATAACTACATAAAAACAATTTAAACATGATGTACAGGGGATGTACAACAGTTCTCTACACGTCATTCTAGTTTTTAAAACATTCAAAAATAAGCTGTTATAAAGTACCTTTTAAAATGAAATTCTTTACTAAATGACATTTTAATGATTGATTACTGACTGAAGTTGCAGAACAGCTTTATTATAAAGTGCAAGTTGCACAGAATTCCAAACCTGGTTGAAGTTTTCTGGTTTCTCTGATCTGCTGCATGTGCAGTAATAGTTGCAGATTTCTGATGTATTGCAGCATTTTTATTTTTCTTTAAATCCATAAGGAAAATTTGCTTGATGGAGACACTTGCTAAATGAGGGAAAATCTCATGCATCATGTTACAGATACTCTCAAGCACCTGAACAATAAAATTGTCAAAATCTTTTATGCAATCCCTGAATTTGTCACAGAAACTTTTAATAGCTAATTAATAGATTTGGTACGCTGTGAGAAACTTAAAAAGCTTAGTGGCAAGTAATTCTATGCCATTACTACACATCTCTGTTCTTATCAAAATTCCAGCTTATCTTCAAATCAAGTTACTGAAGTCGAAACAATTGCACCTTTAGGCAGGTGAATTTGTTTTCAAACAAAATGCATTTGAAAAAAAAAATGTGCAAAGCTCCTTATTGCATTGCTTTTCTTCATTAAAGAACATATCTTATATACACAAAGAAATCATTTAGAAAATATATACATCTTCTAGGAACAGAAAGATCAAATCACGGAACAAAAATAATCAAATTTGCAAGTAACAACAGTGCACAAGTGCTGCAGCAGGCCTTTTTCCACAATTAAGCCCATTTTCAGTGTTACATTCAGCATTTTGTTGAGTAGAGAAAAAGGAGAACTGGCTGGAGACAGCTGCAAAAATACATAGTGGCTAAAGAATGCATTTTAGCAAGACAAGTGAGCCACACTTGTTGGAGACTTGGTTTAAAAGGAAACACACATCTAGCTGCAATGAAGACTTAAACTACGAAGCTAGTTTCAGTACCACCTAACAAATGTACACTGAGGAAAAAGCTGTCTCTATGCTTAACAAACCATTTAAAAGTATAGTGCAAATGTTTCAGATGTTAGGCCTCTCACGCTTCACAAAAAGGCATGTTTGCTGTAGTAATAGAAAATGTAGTATTAAAAATAAACTAAAAAACCAAAACATCTACTGACCTTCCAGCTTTCTATTGAACTTCAAAGCATGTAGCATACAAGTACTAGTCATTGAAGAACGACAGCTATGCAAATTCTAGAATTAAGATGTATTCATAGCAACATTTTGAAGTCTCTTTTCAGTAAGTGAGGCCTAAAAAAGTCTTCTGGAGAAATTAAGATAGCTAACACAAAAAAAAAAAAAAAAACATTACACTCAGTACACAAAGTAGACATTAAAAGAGGCCAATGAGGTAACAGACTTGCAAGCTGCATTTGCATTACAGATCTTTCAAAGTGATTAGGTATCCTCCAACACTTGAAGGAATTTTTGCATTTCAGTCTTTTTGATATTACAGTCCAAGTATCATTTGCAGATATTATGTTCTTGTACTAAACGACAGTATTTTGCATATGTCCCACAGTTTTTATATTTTTTTGTTTTGTATTTGGAGTTGAGCAATTTGCAACTATTATTCCCATTTTAAGTTATTCAACTTTTGTACATTTACATTTCAGACAATACTAAAAACACCATAAAACAGACTGAAGGGCAATGGGAAATCTAAGATTGTAGAGCAAGAAGATTTAGTAATTCCTGTTTACAGCTAAATACACATATTGCTTCAGTTAGTTTCCCTTTTCAGTGACAGTCATTATTTATAAAATAGATTTTACGCTATACATTATGTGATAAACATTCTTGTAAATCACAGGCACTCATGATTTATACTCAGACATTCAGCTGAATGCAGAGAGAATTTAAGCTGTGTAACAAATATGCAACTGCAGTTTGCCGTCTCTGTAACATGCTCACACGTATTATCAGCTGGGTAAAACAATCCTAAAAAGGACCTAGGAAATGACAGCTTTTACTTATCCTGCTAGAATTTGTCTGGCACATTCCTTGATAAACTTCTCTCACTTGTCACCGCAGAGTTCAGCTCCACATACCCACTTCTACTGTGGCAACAGCAGCAAAGCTGGTCATGAAAGTTCTCCCACATACCAGCCTCCTCAGTTTTGCCAGACCACAGCTGGGTTAAAAGCTACTATAAAAGTTGTGTTCGATCATTTTCAGATGTTTGTTCAGCCCACAAAAAAAATTTATTAGCGTAATTGAGAGGTGGCATATAAGTAGCTGGTAGGCCAAGGCACCCTGAAACGGCACTGCCCCAGAAGAGAGATAGATGGAAGTATATGTTTAGTAGTATATGACCTATTTTTACATAGAGGAAAGCAAGAGTATAATTGGGAAATAGTGGCAGCTTAATACTAGAAACCCTCCTGGCATGTTTGAATCTAACTGGATTAATGGAACATTTTTCATATGCATCCAGATTGAAAACACAGATGCAGCTTGGAGAAAAAAAAAAAAAAGCTTTGCAATGCTAGTGTGACTTCTCTTCCAAGCTTATTTTCTATTTTTTATTTTGTTAAAGAATGGAATGTAGTACTGTGTGCATTTGTTTTCTTTGGTAAATGGGACCTACAGCCTATAAGAAACAAAGTACACAAGAAGCTTTTCTAAATAAATGGTCCTTAACATCATTTAACTATAAACTCCAGCACCAGTTATTTAAAATCCAGATCCAGCTACTGCTATGTGTATGGGAAACATATGCTGCCTAAAAATTAAACTGGGAAATAGCTTTCAAAGCAATCAACATTGCTGAATGCCCAGTATTTTAAAATATGATAGAAAACTAAAAAAATAGTATTGTTTTGTTTCACTGTACTCATCAGAAGTACAGAACAGGATGCTGTCCACTGCAAATGCTCATTCTACTAGAAGTTTAAGGCTAAGCCTAGGTTTCCTTTTTCCTCCCTCTCTCCCTTTTAAGGCTAACCTACTGCTAAACAAAACTCTGAAATAACACTTTGATTTGCAGGCTCATGTATGTCAAATTATACTCAATACTTTTCCCATTTCAGATCTTTTTCCAGTGATTCACTTGATGCAACCATAGCTTTAACGTTTGAGCGAAGGACTTCCTTTTTCCATTTCCCGGTTATCTTTCTGCAGAGCAGCCAATACCTATACGTTTCAGGCAGTGAGAGAGAAAAAAAAAAAGATTTAAAAAGTGACTCAAAAAATCACTGTTTGAAGAATGTATTTAATTGCCTATAAACAATACCATTTTAACTATTAAAAATAAATAAATTTAGAAAGTCGCCTTAATTTCCTACCGGGAAGTCTATCACTATTAAAAGAAGCTGCCTGAAGAGAAGTTTGATAATTATCAGGGTAAACAAACTGTCCAAACACAGAGCAACCGAGCAGCCTAAACAGTATAACGCTATCCAAGAGTTCAGGACAGAATTACCGTAGCACTGATTGGTGCTTGTCCGGATCACATCATTTTGTTTCAGATCTCTTTATGTAAGCTTTACGTAATCAAAAAGATTTGTTTACATTCAGATTTGAAATCTGTGTTCCCTATTATCAGATGCATAACTTCRTTTCCTTAGCCCTCATGACCTATTAGAGCGCACGCTGACACTCAGTTTCTTATGTTAAGTGGAACGCGTTCCCGGCTATCTGGTTACTCTTCCACTGAAAAGGTACAGCAGCATCGCCAAGAATCAGCCTGGAATTGAATGTATTTACAGACATTTCATCTCAGAGAACTGCAGTTACAGGTAAGCAACCTTCTTTCCTTTCTCTGATCAACAGTCTAGTTTACATCTACATTATGGGCAACTTCAAACTTCTGCACTATCAGAATGAACAGGAGGTGGGCCTAAATCATTCATAGAGCAATCATGCAGCTACTGCCTATCCTACTGCAAAAACACCCACAGCTGCTGCAACAAGAGTTCAATGAAGGTATGAACAGAGCTGCAGCCGCTGGCCATTCAACAATTTCTAGAATTCAAGAGATTTTTCACCCTGACACTCTTCAAAAAGGCTCAGAGTAAATCAATGGCTACTCAATCAAACGAGTTCATGAACATTTTAAGTGCTGTAGTGACAATGTTCTTGAATGGAAAAAAAAGCATTTTCAAGAGCTTTCGAATGTCATCGAAATATCCACCTAGGAAAGCATAAGATATAGACCTTAAGCAAGCTAAGAGAAAGCTCAAATTCCTGAGTTATCTAGAAAACTTGTTGGAGCTAAGATTTGAAGCATACAGATCATAGAAATGCTAAGCCAAGAGTGTTATCTGTTTTACCACCTGTATTTCTCAATGAATGTGAAGAGGAAGCAGTGGATATGACAACAGCCATTCACATCTCAACCTAAGATTGTGTTGGTACAAGACCATGGAGTTCTTTGTTGATAACTTCAACAGAAGACCAGAGTCTGCAGACTTCCTGTTGATCACTGAAGCCCTTGCTACTAGAAGCACTGTGGCCATAATTTACCAGGACTCCTCTCAGTCTTCCCTATCAAATTATCAGAGTGATCAAGGGAAAATGCAGTGAGAAGGAAAGTATACATCAGCCTGTCTGAAGAGGGAATCAGGATTTTGGGAACTGTATTTCAATTCACAAGCAGTCCAAACCATTTTAAATAAGGTCCTGCATACATTATCTCTAGACAGCATCATCCCAAAATATGGCTGCTTGTTTATGGGGTACAGTCACTGCAACTGAACAAGATGATGCCAGAGATGGGAACACAAAGCCCACTCTTCTACACTCAAGAGCATTTTATTTCTCTGGGAACTAGTGCCTCTGGGCAGTCAGTCCACCTCAGAGTTTACCTTAAAAGCGGTACACCCATCAAGCTTGACCTTGATTTTGGTAACACAAAGAGGTATTTCCCTACAGAGAACAGGCAGATACTACAACACAACATCTGAATTCTAGAGCAACAGTCACTGTCAGAACTACTTACATGGCTAGGAAGCACACCAGCTGCAGCTATGCTTCTCGTATGTGTGGGTGCCTTCTGCCACAGGCCCCAGCACTGCCAGATACTACTTCCCCCACCCTACTGCTATGAGTCCACCTGAGCAATCATGTCGCACACTGCCTAAAGCCTGTCCATCCTGGAAGACAAAGTTCAGACTCCTCAGTCAAAGTTCATCCTGGTGAACTTTAAAGACTGAAAAGAACGAGGCCAATACAATCAGCATCTTAGAAAAGAAAAATTCTCATATGCTCTTTGTCTTCTCGTTGTTTCTAAGCTGGTTCAGTAGCGGTGTCTCAGCAACTGAGAAATACTAGTGCATACAGCTGGCAAGTAAATCCTTAGCCCTTAACTAGTTCTGGCTTGGGAAAAAAAACAGCAGGTTGAAGGGTAAGAAAAGGCTCTCCTGATGGGAACTCCTTCAATAATGCAACTACAATGACAAAAGACAGTTGGTGCAGAAATCGGCAAGGTATGTGAGATCTCAGGCAGTACTAACCCTACAGCAAGCTGCTTCAGCTCGAGATCTCTTTGCACCACAGTTCAGCAGCATTTTTTCTTTAGTTAGGCAAACTATGTCCCCAAGAATATTAAGATAATGACTTTGTATCTGGTGATCTGCCTTGACAAATTGTCACCGTTTCTGCTTTTAAATATCAAGTTTTACCGYTACCAGCAATCTTTGTAATTAATAAATTAAAAAACTGTATGATATTTCATCAGCTCATTCCAACATTTCCATTTAGAATAGTGGCTGAGCTCTCCCTTTCCAGAGAGAAAAACTCAGGCAATCCTCTTGAATGTGTACTAAAAGCATGGAGCAAGCTACACAGTCCCACCCAACAGCAAAATCAAACTCTAGCTCTGCTAAAATATTCTTCCAGGTGTTGCTAAACTCCATTTTCTTGAGTACACTACAATAATCACTTTGTCAAATATTTCCCACACCCTTTTTACCTGAGCCCATTTTTTGTTTCTACTTTGCATCTGAATGGCAGCAATAGATGTGAAGAATTCTTCTGAAGGCAAATCTTCTGGTAGCTTTGTTAGAAACTGGGCTATATGAATGAAGTCCATTTTGGTCAAAATATCTTCAAAAAGTTTTAATATTCCCAAAGCTGTACGGAATAAGAACTCTTCTCCATCACGGCAGAACACATCCCAGACACGACATGCCAAGTCTAGTGGCAAAGATTTGCTGTACAATGTGAATATCCTGAAAAACAGTAAAAACTTCAGAGTTATTGCATAAGTAAATTTGTTTAATAACCACAATACAGAAACTGCTCCCTAGCAAGTTCAAGGCTTGTCAAAGTTTTATAACTGAATAGTCCTTTTTTACATATAATATACATACAAATACATATACATTTATATGTATCATATATAATATACATAAATACATATGTATACGTATATAGAAAATACTTCTATTAGATGCTGCAAAACAATACGTGAAACAAAACTGTATTAAACTGGTACAACTTTTTTCATCCGTTTGTCTGTAAACTCAAGCCTCTCAGATCACACTGGAAGCAACTATATATTAAGTTTTACAATGGATACAGACTGGGTACAGGTATAATTGAAATATTTTATCATCATTTCAGGAGATAAGGGTTTGTTCAGTTTTAGCTGTGTGAACATAAGAAGCTGAATCTTAAGACACGCTGCAAAGAAGTTTTGTGAATCAGGTGAAGTAGAATCTGAAATTAACTTTGGGTCCCATGTTGGATTAACCAGCAAAATAATAAGAGCATGAGTTTTGGAGAAAAGATCAGTTTAGATTCCAGTGAGTTGAGGGAGATGGGCAAGACATCCAGAGGGAGGGAGTGAATAACAGTGAGCTGTGGCTCAGCATGCTTGAATGGACGGGATGCCTAAAGAGTAAAGGTAACAACATAAACAAGAACCTCCTCCCTGTTACTAAGCCTGAGTTCCCATAATTGTCAGCGCTATGATGAAGGGAGAAGTGTGCTCTTGGCAGCCTTACAGCAAGGAAGAAAATCTTCCCCACTCCCTCCTGTATTCATTTTGCTAGAGGGTAGATCTGTTTTCAYTGTCACTAACAACATCACAGCAACAAGCGAAGAGAGGAATAAAAATTACTGAAATCGTGTCATAGTATTGTAGGAAAATGAGTTAGAGTGAATTTTCYGCTTAGAAGTTAAAGATACGACATTCCCACAGCTACAACGTATAGAGAAACATTTTCTGGCCCTATGAAAACCTGCAAATAATTCTTGCTCCAGCAGAGGTCAGCAAAACCTCTATCATAAATAAAATTTTCTCACATCTTTAACACGTAAATGTGTTTTAAAGTACRCTGAACGTAACAGTTGTTCTCTTGTGTTTAAGACTTTTCTTCCCTTGCCGTCTCTTYCCCCTGAAGAATTCCTGATTTAGGAAACTGGGCTTAACACAAAAAAATTACAATGAAACATCAGAATATTTTTGTATATGCACATACATATTCCCCACTCCATATTCTACACCTGTATTTTCACACCAAGTTCTATTAACCAAAGGTTTTATGCAGTATCTGCTGTTTACTATATAAGATTATTTGAATGATGTGTCATCATGCATCAGGCTTTTTGGTAAATCAACATACCTTAAAATACGAGAAAAATATTATCCTCATTTTACAAGTCACAATGTGAGATTAAACTATTTACACAAAATCAGATGACAAAAAAATCACAGGTTTAGGAACTTCTGTTATTTTACTTTTTTAATATTTACACTTTCAACTTTTTTGTATAGTCACATTCCATACAAAAATGCTTTGCTATAGAACACTAACACAGCAGAATTAAGACTTGTTGACTACATACACGCACACAGGAAGCAATAACAGGTTTTCTATTTCAACAGAACAATGTAATAGGAAGCAATTCAACCAAGTCCTTTCCTAGTCACCAGGTAACAGGGTGTTTTACTCATGAGACTAATCCTGGTTGAAGACGAGTAACATTTTTTTTTAAAAAAAAAAAAACTGCTTTTATTTACAAAAACTTTTTTGGGGGGATGATTCAGACCTAACCTGAATAACCCATGTGTATTAAACCTGCAACTATACAGAAAATAAACTGTCAGAAGAAACATTGACATTATTTATTAGAGTTCTACTCTCCTTTGTAGGAAAAGATTTATTCATATCAAAAGCCCTGTCACTTCAATTGATCTTTTTATAATTTCCAAGGAAGTGCAATTTATTAGAGTTCTACTCTTCTTTGTAGGAAGAGATTTATTCACATCAAAAACCCTGTCACTTTAAATTGATCTTTTTATAATTTCCAAGGAAGTGTAATTTGCAAGGAATTTGCAAGGC
Organism: Rhea americana; assembly: GCF_003343005.1. NCBI lineage: Eukaryota > Metazoa > Chordata > Aves > Rheiformes > Rheidae > Rhea > Rhea americana. Next base: position 2,590,981 of record NW_028186424.1, on the reverse strand, counting down.
AATTAATTTCCATTAATACTAGTGTGGAATTAAATGCATCAAGCCCTAGGAATGGAGATTGTGTCCCCCAGAATAAGGAATRAAACAGTAAGAATCATTGGTGGTAAGAAGAGATGCAGCACATGCTCCTTTAAAGTATTTTCTGCTGAAAGATATTTTTATTACACATCTGAGCTACTATACAGAACCCCAGCTGACGACTATTACAAGTAATAAAACAGCTGCACTCCTAGCACACTACTTGCACATAGTCTGCTTTAACTTTCCTGCAGGAGTGAGCTGCAGTTCTCTTGCAGCTCATTAAGASTCCCAGGTACGGACAAAAGTTAACTAGTACAGAGATGTCCAGTATTGAAGTAGCATAAATGCAGGTTACTGGCTGACATCTGTTCAGATAAGGAAACAAGTATCAGATGCTCCTGCTCTTCCCCGGCCTGCTTACGAGGAAAGCACGCTTTGAGCTAGAGGCATGAAGTCCTGGCTGGTTCAGCACTAATAGGAAAAGTGTAYGACCAGAATCTTACCAAGACAGCACTCCTACCATGATAATCACCTGCACTCTGGYGGCTTTTTGAGGTTTGTTTGTTTATTTTTAAATCAAAGCATCTTCATAAGACATCATTAGCAGCAGAGCTGAAAAYAGTTATGCCAGATTGTGGACCAGCAGCTCATACACACCAACTCTGATGCAGATCTGATCTCAAATATTCTTGCACTACACATTCTTTTGCCATGTCTTCAACAGCACAGAAATATTTCTACAGCTGAGTTCAGTTGTGTGAGCTGCTGAACTAGTTCAGCTTAGAATCTTATTTCCCAGATCGCCTCTCCTTCATCCTGGTACTAGTTCTCRCTTATATTTTGTATCAATTACATCTGCTTTGGGAAAAAGATTGCATCTTTAAGTGTTCGTGCATTACTTTAGTGTATAGTGACATCTCTTTTCTCATTAGCAACTTTAGTGGTACTGGAATGAGCATTTTGGTAACCGTTTTCTTTTCATAGTTTTAGCCAACTCACTACAACTGGTGGAGGGGAAAGAAAAACTTAATTATGTACTATACAGTACTGACTGCAACAGAGCAACTTTTTAATCATTTAGTAAAACTCTGACTGCATTCTAAAAATCTACTAATAACAAATGCTGTACTTTCTTTTAATCAAAAACTTTCATCAAATCATAAGTACCCAACAAGCCCCGTTCTCACCTAGTAGTACTACTATACAATAACACAGTGTTTCAATTGATTCCATCATAACTACGGGAGTAATTATTCATCAGCACAGTGTAAATTGGGCTGAAGACCCTAATTTTGTCAAGAAAGTGCAGTATCAACTCTGATTTACAAAAAGGAGAATGTCACCAAAATCCTCTGGATAGATTTACAGTCTATGTTTCTACTTAATTTTTCCTTTGAGAGGGAGACATGCATTTAAACTATCATTTTAAGCGTCAGTGGGGGAAGGGAAGGAGTCTAAGGGGGGTATAGTATTACTACAATGTCATGGACTAAGTTTTTCTTACTGTAACACATAGCAAGATTATAAACACTTCCAAAGAGGCGCCCACTACAAACATCCACATAAACGAAGTGGCTTGGAGTTTTATCGTAAAAAGCACGTTGTGTCAACAGAAAGTCCGTGTTTACAGAGCATAATCGCAGTCAATGCAATATTAAAGAACCACTGATAAACCAATCAGCACAAACAAAGCCTTTGGCTATCATTACTGCCAAAACCATTTTTGAGTAGGGAGATAAAGAGATTTGTGTAGCAGCAGCAGGCCACGTGTCCTTCCCAAATCCAACCAAAAGAGCTTGTGGTAAATCAGCTGACAGAGYCAAGTTTGCTTCTTCACAGGATTCTACTTGAGATGGCCAAGAACGGGCTATTCAGACACAGTATTTCCCCTCTGTTCTTTGTGAACCTGACTGCACATTGCATTTTACAGCCCTCTCCTGTTTGATTCACTTTATACTCCCCCGAGAAGTAAAAACCTGTCTAACTTTTGAATTTTTACTATGAGATTTAGCACTCAGAATTCTGGCTTGAAGCAAATACACGCTTTACAAAAAGAGATGCCTTATTCCTGGCAGGTATCCACTGAAAATCATTACACTGTACCTTTTAATTAAATTCTTAAATCCTTTAAGTCTTCCTATCACAGAACAAAGTAATGGAAACTGGCTGACAGGAGAGCTCCTAAAACTTCTACCAAACACAGAGAGTGCAAGCAGTGTTGCACCATTTCCATAGCTGGATCCCTCTATACGCCCGGCCTTCCTTTTTCCTGGAACGTATCTCTTCAGCAAATGAATTCAGCACAACAATTTTATCACTATTCCCTGTGGCACTGAAGTTGCACAGAGCAGCACAGAGGAGAAACTAGTTAATTCAACTGTAATTGCAGCAGGAGCAGGAAGGTTTCCCAGCAACTGGTCTGTGYAACACTGGCTACTGGAACCCTTCCAGAGCTGGCACCAACTGAGATTTACTGCATACATGCTTGCACAGTAACCATGCCAGCCACCAGAATAGCAGCAGGCGTCCCTTTGGAGCTCAGAACAAATAAGCATTTTAAAAAAAAAGTGATGTTAGAGCAAGGCTGCTTCACAGAGATTTTTACCTACAAGCAAAAAAAGGCTTGTCTAGTCAGAATTCACTGGGTGCAAAGTTGTACATGCAATACTGCGCAGTCTTCTTCACTAACTTTAAAAATAAGGAAATCTCATTTGCATCTTTCCAGAATGGCTGTTTTTCATGGAGTGATACTTTTACTACAGTAAACTCAGTCTCAAACTTAAATGGCTGCCATCATGAACCACAGGCTACCTCAAACAAAATTTTCAGAACTGCTTTGCCTTAACAGTTAGTCATTTCTAAGAACACAKATCCACCTGACTTTTTCTTTGCATCTTTTCTACATTGTTTTTTCTCCAGTTTCCTACTAATTGTAACATAGCAAAGCAGGCATATAAACTTCAATTCTTTTTCAGGTACTCGTGGCCACAAGAAAGCCATTCTAAATTTGTCTTCTATGGGATTAAAGGAYTTGAAAGGAAAAAGTATCTATATCTAGATATTGAACCTAAATATCATGCAGCTAAATACCAACCCCACTATCTAGCAAAATTAAAGACAGAATGGGACAAGCTGTCTAGCACAGACAAGCATAAAAAAGTTTAATATTGCTTTAATAAGCAGTATAAAAAGTCCTTAATAATAAGGACTGGATAGGAGCTGGAGACCTACCTCAGCTAGTCTACATTTCTGAGCAAAATCATCTTAGTGTTGTGATACTATGGGGGTAGGAGGGAAAACAGGCAGTAGTCCTTGGGACTAAAATACACTCTTTTAATGCAAGTAGTTAGCAAGAAATGCTGAGGGTTGCTGGTCCATTGATTCAAAAAGCTTGAAAATCACCATCCACAATCACTTCTGACAGAAGTTTTTCAAGTATTCTTAACAACACCCGAAGAAGCAACAAAAGAGATGGAGGTCCATTGTGTCCCACAACTCAGACTTTAGCATTTCAGTTCTTTGCTCCTAAATAAGTCTATTTCTTCTTCTAGCTACAAATGTGGTCAGAAAGAACAACTGATCGAATAAAATTTCATTCAAGTAACAAAGACTAGTCTATCAAAGCAAAAATCCTGAGAGGAAATGCAAGTCTTCATTATTTCCGCAAGACTTTGTTTTTCTAAACCTCCAATTTCTGCTGTTCTCTTCACGATCTCGTTTAAAATGCAAAGCTCAAACTTAGAGTGATATCAACTCCTCCTCCACCATGGAGTCACACGTTTTCAGTCTATCCTACATTAAAATCACTTTATTTGCAATAGCTAGTAATCCATTAAGGCAGAAAACGACCTAGTGATTTTAATGTTGTCTCATCGGTTATTCTCCCGCACATTTACAGTCTTCTTATTCTGATATCCCTTTAATTCAAGTGTTTGCTTCATACAGAGGCTATTAGCAACACTGAGGCTTAATACAACTTCAACATCTTTSCTCTTATCACTAGATACACCAGCCTCTCACCCTCTTCCTTCACTCCTATCCCATTCCAGTATTTTTCCAGCATATTCTTGGTCTGTGCATTATAGAGATCTAGTTTATCTCAATTTTCTCAGCATTCAGTCTTTTTTTTTTTTTTTTTTTTTTTTATGAATGTTGGGAGTAATGAGTCTATCCATCACACTTCCCCTCATATCTCTACTCATATCACAATAAAATTTAATCCACAGTGTAAAAGCGAAGTCAAAATCTGTGTTACATTTTCACAGGGTGTCTTGAACAGAAGACAATCAAAGTCATTAAGCAAAGCTTGCAAGAAGCCTGCATGAATAAACAAGCAGCTTCTGACAGAACTCAAATASAGAAAAGCAGCACACAAGAGGTAAAAGTAGGACCAGATGACCTAGAAGGAATAGAGAAATACCGTTTAGCATGAAGGGCCAGGTTTAGGAAAGATCTGGCGAACTACAGACTCACTCTCTTCCCTGGGAAGTCGATGGAGCAAATCCTCCTGGAAACTATTTTCAGACAAATGAAGGACAAGGTGATTGGGAGTAGTTACGGATTTATGAAGGAGAAATCTTTCCTGACCAACCTGACAGCCTTCTACAATGAGATGACTGGTTTGGTGAATGAACAGAGAGCAGTAGATACTGTTTACCTCAGTTTTAATGAGGCTTTTAACACCACCTCCCATAACATTCTCACAGACAAACTGATGAAGTAAGGATTAGATAAATGAAATGGATTGAAAACTGGCTGAACTGGTGAGCTCAAAGGCACACCTTGTCATCAGTGGCACAGAGTTGTGCTGGAGGCCAGGCACTAGCGGAGTCCCTACTAGGACCAGTGCTGCGTTAACATCCTCCTTAAAGGTCTGGATGATGGGATAGAACGCAGCCTCAGCAAGTCTGCAGATGACACAAAACCAGGAGGAGTGGCTGATGCACCAAACAGCTAGGTGATTCAGAGGGACCTTGACAGGCTGGAGAAATGAGCCAAAGGAATCTCATGAAGCTTAATAAAAGGGAAGTGGAAAGTCCTGCATCTGAGTAGTAATAATTCCACGCACTGGTACAGGTTGGAGGCCAACCAGCTGGAAAGCAGCTCTGGAGAAAAGGATGTGGGGGTCCTAATGGACAAGTTAAACATGAGTCAGCACTATGTCCTTGTGGCAGAGAAGGCCAACAGCATCCTGGCCTGCATTAGGAAGCATGTATCTAGTGACAGGACAAGATCAATGGGTATAAGCTTAAACACAGAAAATTCCATTTAAGCATAAGAAATGACTATTTTTTACTGTGAGGGTGATCAAATACTGGAAGAGGTTGCCCAGAAACGTTGTGGACGCTCCACCCTTGGAGATGTTAAAAACCAAACTGGACATGGTCTAGAGCAACCTACTCTAGTTGACTCTGATTTGAACAGGGGAGTTAGACTAGACAATCTCCAGAGGTCCCTTACAACTTCAGCCATTCTATGATGTTATGCAAACTCATGCATTCAGATTTCTAGATGCTGGATCAGACTGAACGACTATTAAACAGAATTCCATGTAGCAGATCAGCACACCCTCAGTGCTAACAACTAAAAATACTCTTCTTAAAAGTCACCAGGTATTGAGAGGTTGGTTCAGAGAGGACTGCATGAACAGTGTGTTTTCAAAAATAGTAGCTTATGAATTTCAGAAAAAAATGCTGTCACTATTGAAAATTCTAGTTTTTACTGGAGGCAGTCAGATACGTAAAACTAAACATTTTCTCCAGTTTAAAGGTAAATCAGTTTTTACAAAAAAAGACACTGTATGATCCCCTAAAAACTGATAGACATGAACTGTTGAAGTCTTGCTTGCTGAGGATAGACATTTTAGCTGCCATCAAATCAAGACCTGATAGGCATAAATGCAGTTATTTGATTTGGAGTGCTTTATATCTTACTGAAATTTGACAAAGCTGCAAATGAGATCCTTAGCTATTTTCTCCTCTCTAAAGAAAGAGGTTCTACTGTCATTAGAATTTGAAAAAGAAGGCAGCTTTGTAAGTTAAAAAAATAAAATTAACCTGCCCTCTACATGGAGCAGCCACAGTTATTCAAAACCACTTAACACCCTTTTGCTGCTGCAATGAATTGTGTCAAGATAGTTTCTAAAAAGCCTGTGCTGAGATCTTCTAAATAGGAACTGAGACCTTATCAAATATGAGTAAGACACTAGCCAAGAATCTTAATTCATTCTGCCAAAAGCCTAGATGTTTGCCCTTCTGTAAGTATGAGGCTTTCTTTTTTTGTGTGTGGACAGAAACACTATGTTTTAACTACTCCTTCTGCAGAAGGATATACGATATGTATTTAATGCAAGTCTAGCATTATTGTTTGAATACATGTCATGGTACACACCTGCACTAGAAGGTAACAGTAGATAAGCTAACAGATTTTCTCAGATCAATTTAAATACGTAGTAAATATGGAATGAACTGATATACAGCTATGTTTCAAAAGCAGCTTCAAATGCAAGGTTAAGTAAATGTTAAACAGATCACAAAAGTACTGCTGTAGGGATTATTTGGATTGACATAAAAACCACAATTACTGAGCAGAAGACAAACACTTTCTTAGAATAATACTAAAACAGCTAATAGCACTCTAACTTATGTTATGAACATGAACACGGGGCTATAAGCCAGTACATGCCTTGGTAATTACACTCTGAAAGTCTTACCAATCAATAAGGTAGATGTCTGGAGTTAGGTTATTTTTTTTGAAGTGAGCAAATAACTTTGGCAGATTTTCTTCAAAGAATACCTCAAATGCGGCAAAGTAAGTCAACATCTGTGAAAATACAATAAGAAAAAGCAGTCAGCTCTATTAATAGGCTTAAAATATTATTTGTTGTTGGATTAATGTTCTTCAAAAATAGGAACATATGAATTACACGATACAATACAGAACTAAATGTTTATGTAAAGGACAGCGTCTGCATGCACACAAGTGTTTAAGATTCACTTTATTATATCCTTCTCATATTAAACAATAGAATAATTGTTTTGGGTCTTGGGCAGCTTCCTCTGGAAAGAAAAAATATCAGTAGGAGAGAAGGTCTTTGCTGATTACTCAAGATAATTATAATAACAAAATGGTGCTTTATGTTTGTGGCAGTAACCTAATACTATGTTGAATAAAATCCAAGACTCAAAGGATTATAAAATGAAATTTGAAGTGAAAATAATTTTACAGTCCACAGCAACAGAAGTGCTGAGTTGTTACTTAGTTACTGATCATAAATCACATTCAAATGATGAAGCTTCGATTACACAAAAAGTCTGACAAAGAGGTAACAGTCTTTTCTATTGCAAAGAGAGACAAAGTGCATGCAGAAAAGCCAAAGATCGGGACAAATCAACTATGCGAGACAAATAGATGCTGACTCCAATCTGATACCTTAACCCCTGAAGCAGACTGTTTTTAGCATGAAGACCTTCAAGTTATTTTAAAATCAGAGTGTTTAGGTCAAATTCCGGAATAGAAGGTAGACAGGAAAAGAAATCATCCTATCCAACTAAGAGCAGACTTTTTTTTTTTGAGAGTTAAGAACAAAAGGCTTTTTGGCTTTTTCCTCCCAGACCTCCCTAAAGGGAGGAAAGTTCAGCAAAATCCTTGAATGACTCAGTATTTTTAATTACAATACCCTGATTAAAGCAATAAAGAATGGTAGTGATTTTCTCCAAGTAGGAGTTTTATCAGTATGCTTCTCTCCAAAATTCCAGGAGAACAAAGGGAGAAGAGCAGGCTGGAAGGAAAATCAGTTTTGTTTGAAGTCTAACAGACGACATTTGTCTCCTTTGCTTTTTCCTATGTCCTTAGAGGGCTTTTCCCTATTTCGTCCAAATGAAGTGACAGGTGGTAGACTATCTTCATAAACAACAGCAAATAAATAAAAAAAATAATAAAAGAGTAGTAGTCGGTACGAGTAGAAGACTTAGAAGCCAATCAGATGGGTTTATGCTATAGAAATAATCAAAGTTATATAAAATTTCTGAACTGTCAGTTACTGAGAAACAGCTTCATAACAAACAAATCCAGAAACCTAGAAACTCGCTTTAGAGAACTGTACAACTGAAAACTTCTTAATACATATTTTTGAATACATGAAATCCAGCACCATGTGAGATCTGTGAGGATAAAGGAAGCAGGTAATGCAAAAGATAGGACTATTTTCTACATAAACTAAATGTTTGGATGCTAATACCACAGTAAGAAATTTCTACTAAAGCTTTTCAAAGCTACTTTAGAGAAGGAATTTTACATATCACTCTGCTCCAGTCACATCTGTTAAAAGTGATGCAGGCAGCTCTATTAAAAATGCAAGAGCGCTTCAGATATTTATTTTGATCAACATTCAAAAAGGCATTTATTTAGTAGTAATTACAATTTTTTCTAGCCTAATAATGTGACCAACAAAACAAATCAAGAGAAATCAGTATATATTACTATCATTTCAGCAACTCTTCTATTGCTTTTACCTTTTGGATTATCTACTTTGCCTTACAGCAAATCAGTATCTGATTATAAGCTGTAAAACTGACACAAAAAAAGAACAGCGTACACAGTAGATCAGTTTTATAAATCATGAGAACTTAGAGTGGTGAGACAAAGTGAGAAAATTCTATCTGAAATACTAGGCACAAAGTTTTTCTTGTGATGAGAATCACAACTCTAATTTCAGAATATGTTCATACTCCTTCATATATCACTTCTATTCTTTGTAAGTATTCATTAATTTCGAAACCATCCTCGCAGGAACAGTATTTACACTCTGAATGCATGAGCAGTGCTCTTTTTCCAAGCTCAATAGCAGAGATGACTGATTCTGCTTCTAGCAATGCTGCCAGAGCTGTGGTACTCCCCCTCAGCATTCACCACTGATGAGTTTTCAAGGACTGCAACGAGGAATTACATACTGGTTTTCCATCAGGAATACTGATAGGATCCCTAATACCCTACTGTTTAAGCAACACAAGTAATCATTGCTGATATTATCTATTCCTCTGCTTTATTTGTCCCATTTGAACTGTTGAAAAAAAGTTATTTTCCTAGTGCTATAAGGTAAGTATAAGAAAAATAAAGAGAATGCTAGGCATTTTAATTTTAAAAATATTTTCTTAATTATAAATTAAATTATAATATGTATATTATATAATAATTACATACATATATGTATTTATATAAATGTGTAAGTAAAAATAAAACTAAGTTGTAACAATTAAAAATAAATTAAAACACATTTCAGGAGATGACTTATTTTGCAATGACAAACAAGTAGTTCACTGACCGTGCCAACAAGGCATTTCAGAGAATCCAGAGAGAATCAGGTACCCAGCTCCCACTGGTCTGCTCATCTCATCCCCCCACCCCCCTTAATTCCCACCCTCCTTTAAAACACAGATGCTACAGTAAGAGATGGAAAACTTGGTTCTTCCTGCAACAGTCTATTTTTAGCAACTAAACAGTTTGGGACAAAAAGTGCCTTCAAATCACTTTTTAAGTGACTATTAAGCTGTTTAAACCTTTGAACTACGCAATAAATATTCTTGTAACTTCTCTGAGCATCATAAAACACTCAGCAGCTGAACAATTTTGTTCATCTGTGTGTTCAAGAAGATTTGTGTGTTTGGTGTTGGGATCGTTTTTTTTTTTTTTTAATGTGATGCTTTAAAATAAATTCTGACTTATTTTCCAGGCTACTGAGCCCATGAAATTTTTTAAACTTTAAGTACACCAATCTACAATATGTAAATTACAGTTTTCTTGCATACTTACAAGGCCATGGTCCACACGGAAAAATGCCAGCTGGCAGGGTTTATTTAAAAGGTTGGAAAAAGCGATGAAGGCATCTGCAGTATCCAAGTTCAAGATCAATACTGCTGCTATGAATGACATGCCTTGCACCTGAAGAAAGAAGTGGTGTTACCTTTCAGCAAGAACTGTACTCCTCCAAGAGCACCACCTCATTTTGTCTCTGTAATAACTAGTGTTTAAACTACTCACTGGTGCTGCCAAATTTTGTGAATCTTTCAGAAAGGTATGATTTTTTTAAACCACACAACCTTTCGACACTGAATGTTCAGAACATGGAGGCTAACAATCCGCATGTTAACTCCTTTCAAAGGCTTACATTAGAACTCCTAGGAAAGGCCAGGATGACAGCATTTTCCAATATTCAGAATAGAGCTTTCTTTWAAAAAAAAACTATATAAATAAGTAGTTACTTGTAAACAAGTAAACTCCTTCCTAAAGATGGCTCATGCACCCTTGTTTGTGGAAAGCTGAACCAGGGCACTAAAGACAAGGCCTGTTCCCTCCTCTTCCAATCACTTACCTGGCAGTTATAAACAACTGCAATGACTCATACGACAAGCCGTAACTGTTTAAGATAATGAAGCTCATGCTTCACTTACCATAAGCCCAATGTATTGATACATCTTTTTCCACACAGCAGGCCATGGATTTGACACTGAATCTTGGCAAGACCAAGCATGTTCAAAGCATGTAGGGCTGCCATCCCCTAGTCACGCAGACTAAGCTGTGACAGTTCTTCCCATGGCCTGAAGAACACACACTGCCATAACACAAGGGTCTCCATGCCACAGTCGAGCACACCATCTGATCTGCCATTTCCCTGCTTTCTTGGCAGTCACATTCAGAAGTTCTTGCCAAGCATCAAACATCACTTCAGAATAGTGAGCAGTATTTTTAGTATTAAATAGTATTTTTCTAGTAACTGCTCCAAAACAAAAAACAAGGTCCTCTATACATGCCTGCACCAGTAGAAAGACTAAAAGCATCCAGAACCCACTCAGTCCTTTCACATTACTACTTTGAGGGACCTTGCATAGCCTTAATGGACATTATTTTACAGTTCCAAAGTTCAGACTGCTAAGGCACAGACATGCTTATCAAGAGGAAGAAGATACTCAATTTAATAGTACAGTTTCAGTAAGACTACCATCAAGAACAGTGCATGCTTCATCAATTTAATAACATTTTCTCTTCAATTCCAATTTTCAGGCAGAACAAATGTATGCTTTAGAGTTGTCCAAAATCTTAACCTGTTAAAAAGCTTAAATCTAGCAATAGAATACATAATTGGATACACCTCTGAAGCATGTACTGGGATAGAAGAAACCCACCTAAAAACCCGCAAGTATTCACTAAATCATTTTATACTGGTCTACAAAGGACAGATTAACATAATCTTCCACCCTCCTCTTTCTCCCCTCCCACTCTCAGAAAAAAACTCTTGACTTACATAGCCTACATCAGGTCTGTAACAAGTATAGGCTCCTAAAATACTGTGCAGCATGTCATGATAAGGACCACCCTACAATTGAACAAAAAACAAGACAATGTATTTGAGCATAACACACAAAACCCCCTTCAGAAGTAACAGATATGGTCTGCAGCGTTAACAAATCATGTTATTTCCCTATACAGCTTTGAACACCTCCAATTCTTAAAAATAGCTTAAAAGGCATGAAAAAAACCAAATTCAGTCATGAAGAAAATAGTTTAAAAATGTCAAGACATACATACACACACGTCAAATGTATCTACACAGCTAAAAAGAATTCACACTGTTGACTGTTAAAAGATGTCTTATCTTACAGTGAGTACTACAACTGGTTGAGAACTTCCAAAGGGAAAAGGTTTTCACCTAGAAACGCTGATTCATCACAATCTAAACTTTTTACAGGCATGCCAAACTCTATGTGTAGGAGGACAAAATGTTGGATTAAAACAAGTAAAATGAGAATGTTATTAAAGCATAACAAAGATATACAAGTTAAGTTGGTCTTGCACGGAACCAAAAAGAGGTCAGCAGTGCTTACTTGGGCCGCATTCTCTTTCACTTACAGCATACTTGCTGCTCACCAACACTGATTCATTGACTTCGAATCACTGCCCTGTATCGCTTCCTCAGACAAAAACCAGCAAGAACTAGGCTAGATGGATCAGCTCGTGCTGATCTGCCAAAAGACTGTCTTCTGCCTCTACCACATGTCTAGTACCTTGGGGTCTCTATTTTCTAGCTGATTTACAATTTTCCAGAAATTTTAGGAACTTTCTGAAGACATCTACTTCCTTCAGATTTGAACTTAACAGGCTGTTTCAACCAAGAGACAGACGAGATAAAGTAAACCTAATTTCGCTAAGAATTTAAGACAAAGTTAACATTGCTCACCTGCTGGAAAATACAGAGATTAGGGAACGTTCTTGAGATATCCAGTTTTATCAACTCTAAACTTGCTTCTCTGTCAGCTGCAGAAAACCCAGCATCTACAAAAGTCAAAGTTACTACATTTACTAAAAGGATCAAACACGAATTAAAAAGGGGGAGGGGGAGGGACAGAAAATGAAATGAGYGTTAGCTTTTGCACAGTTCACTTATTTCCAAGCAAATGCTAGGGAGTGCACGTACGTACAATTCCCTGAATTCAGCACACAGGGTAAGAAGCAACTGTGTTCTTGCCCACAGCAGTCCTGCAGTGCACACTGCCCCTCCATAGATTATGCAGTGAGAGGGAAAGAGTGACAAGAGTTGTCATTAGCAGATGCTTATATCAATCACATAAGGATACACACTCTAGAAAAGAAAGTAAAAGGGGAATGTAAAAACATATCAGAAGTTGCATCTCATTTAAGATGCAGAGAATCTTAAGAGAACAAAGTACTGGTTTTCCAATCAAAACCATTTTTCTTTGTTGATAAATGCGAGTATATATGTTCCCCCTTTTCTGCAAAGCATAATTACTTACCAAAGGCAAATGCAAGCATCTATATGTAGTGTTATATCTGAGACAACTCTTCCCATCAAATAAAAAATAATGAACTGCTTTGTCTGCAACAATAAACTGCTGCTGAGACACACTACAGAGATAGATTCAAAGCAGCACTGAAGCATAATTAACTGCTAAGATTTGAGAGTTTTAATTCCAGAACAACAGATAGAGCAAAATATCTTAGTGTTACAACTCAAACTATAATCCCCCAAACTATACTAATTTTCCTATAAATTAGCATCAAATTTATAAACTATCTGTGTACAGTTCTTAAGAAAAATTAAGAAGTGTGGTGTAAAATAGATTGTAGTTTCATCACAAAATAAGAGGACAATTATTTCCTGCTTCCCAGGATTTTTTTTTTTTTTTTTTTAACTGAACTGATCTTTACATTTTGAGGGACAACTTTCCAAATTCTCTGATTTTGTAACACAGCATAATTCATTCATTAGAAGCATACCTTCACACTCTATTTCAGTCCCTCCCGTGCTAAGTGATCGCCATTTCTCTTTGGCACGAGCCAGGCAAATATCATAGAGTTCTGGAAGAAGAAAAGAAAAACAGAGAAAGTCCATAATTTGCATATGCACAAGCCCATTGTCAGTTACTATCTACGTACCACACCAGCAATGCTGCTCCAATCATTACAAACAACTGGATCTTAGAGATACCAGTTGAACTTTAAGTAGGTTATGGTTCTGAAAAACCTGCTGCACTGAACTCTAACTTAAGATGGGATGAAAAGGAAAGGCAATCTAGGCACAAGTTAACACAGCACAATCAAGTATTTATTTTTCTTACATAACACTTGCATTCAAAAATATTTTCTGAATGGAGAACTGGGTAAGTCTATCAAACTGCATGGAAGCACTACACCTAAAGTAACTAAAATAAGCACAGAAAAGCAGCACAATACAGCAGGAGTACAGGAAATCTATTCAATTTCCACTTTGAAATTAGTTACACATCACAGTACTCTTTCAGAGTTGTATTTTTCTGCAGTCTGAAGTAGTACACTATTTCTATTTTCACTAGCATACATACAAGCAAAAGGACAAGTTTTCCCATGAGTCTTTTAGTCTCTCACAAAACAAACACCTCGCTTAAAATAAAGGAAAATAACATGTACATACCCATAAGCATTAAAAAATTAACAGTAATTCTAAGCAAAAACAAAAACAAAAAAACTTATATCGTCTTATTTAAATTATTAATTCTGACAATCTCCATTTAACATCAAAAGCAAGACACAAAGATACAGAATCATTAACAATATAAAGCACCAGTCCTAGAACATCTACAAGATTAAAAGATATTTAATATTTTTGAACACAAAAACACTACAAAGAAAAYGTAACCAGATACCATCTCTTCCCACTCACATCTCAGGTTCTGAGATCCCATAACAAATACAAGACTCTCCCCTTATTACTACTTTTTGTAACATGCTATAACCAAAATGAAAGTCCTCTCACCATGGGTGATGTTTAACTCATTGCCAATCGCCAAGCTCCAGACTTTGCCTCTCACACTTGGGGGAATGCCTTGCCACCATAACTCTCGAACTTTCCGGGAACACCACCTGTTTAAATAAGAGACGCTCTTCTAAGAAATATTTTATTGCCAACTGAATTGCCAACCTTCCTTCCTACAGAGCTGAAGGGATTCAGACCCAAATGCAGTCAAGAGGTCACAGAAGGCTTGCACATATCCATTCTTTAGTACTATTTTGCTTTTAACTGTAGAGCAAAGTTGCCTTCTTTGCACAGTTAATGACTTGAACGGGAGCACTGCAGTCAGAGCAACCATAAGCTGCCACCACACACCATCAGAAGGAATCGTGGGGGACAGAAATAAACGAGTGAAAGAGATCCATGTCTACACCACTGCATAAGCTAACAGCTGGACAGACTCAATACTCCAAATAAAATACTGGCACAAGTTAGAAAAGTCTATTCTCTCCTCTCACTCAACACCCTTCTGTGCAAATGAGACATGCAGTTTCCTGTTCAGCTTTGCAGTTCTACCTCTCAAGCAAAATGCATGAAGCTGCAAGATTAGTACAGTTTTCAGTGGGAGTATGAAAGCTACTAACACAATACAGATCCTGAAATAGCTTAGGTTGATGTTTATCAATCTGAGGGCTCCAAAGGAAGGAGTAAGATAGCACCTGACCACCAATGAAAGCTTGTGGCAGTGACAAAAAAAGGCAGTAATCTGTGTATCTAAAAGCAGATTCTGAACCAAAAATGTAATATTGAATATAGTGGAGAACTTCTGAATTTATAGACTTACAAAGGAAAAAGCACACTTATTTTTATAACAGATGTAACAGATGCATCTTCAAATACTAAAACCAGACATGTAGAACTACAAATTACTTTTTATAAAAAAAAAAAACTTTCAATTTTCCAGATATGCATTTTCCAACAAATTC
Source organism: Rhea americana (assembly GCF_003343005.1). Taxonomy (NCBI): domain Eukaryota; kingdom Metazoa; phylum Chordata; class Aves; order Rheiformes; family Rheidae; genus Rhea; species Rhea americana. The sequence goes on along the minus strand of NW_028186424.1, from coordinate 2,575,693 downwards.
TGTCCACATTTTTAACATATATCCTCAGGAAAACTGAATTTCATCATTAAGAAAAATGCAGTTTCGAGTGCTGACAAGCTTTTTAGTGGTGGTTTTATTTGCTTTGGATTTAGGGTGACTTTTTTGTTTTCTTTAAGATGACTAGCAATGTCCATGAAAAACTGGACAGTGAAGGTATCTTACTAATCACCTGTGCTATATCTTCACAGGAAGTCTTTTAGAATTCAAGATTTTTTTTTAAGAAAAACCTCTCCTTCTCTACTTTTATTTTCCATCATTTGATTATCCCAGCAGGTAACATATCACTCTATAATTAAAGAGGCTTAAAAATAGCAGGCATGTACCTCAAGCTACATCTGATATTATATTATCAACAGCTCAAATAGTCAAAAAAGTTGATTTTGGATAAACATATGGTATTTGAGCACTACGCTTTCTGTTTTTAAGTTTTCTACCACAGACCACTTTTTGATGTTTAATACTGTCCAAGTATCCTGAACTCCCATTAAAGACAAACAAAAAGAAATAAAACTGCATCACTTTGAGCAGTATAAGCTTCCTTCTTTCTGCAAGGAGGCTATTTCCTTTATCTCGTCTAAAGTTGATTTTCAACTGCAAGTTTCTCCTTAAAATAACACTTCATAACTTTGTAATTTTTCTGTAGGTTATAGACTCTGCATTTTCAATTAAAACACAGTATAACATACTGTCTTACATAGTTTCCCAGTTGGGCAAGATTTCATTGTTCCAAGTTAAAACAGCATTGCCAATATTGTCTTCCACTTTGCAGCGTTCTTCCAGTTGTTTCTTTCTCTTCTGGGCTTCTTTAAGCTCTGCAGAAAAATAATTTCCTTTAAGTTGATAAAGCCAGAAATCAAGTGCTTCAGAGCAAGCTATTTATGACTACATAGCCATATAACCACAGGAAGTTCCGCCTGACCGTGAGGGGGAATTTCTTCCCTGGGAGAGTGACGGAGCATTGGAACAGGTTGYCCAGAGAGGTGGTGGAGTCTCCTTCTCTGGAGATCTTCAAGGCCTGCCTGGATGYAACCCTGTCTACCATGCTCTAGGTGACCCTGCTTGAGCAGGGAGGCTGGACTAGGTGATCTCCTGAGGTCCCTTCCAACCTTACTGATTCTATGATAAAAATCACATTATACATACCTACATTTACAGTGGCCTGTCCAAATGCTAAAACTTCTCCAGGCATTTAAATAATATACAACAAGCTCAGCACTGATGCCAAATGCGAACAAAGTGGAACTATGCATTATGCTCATTTTGGATGGGACAGGACAAAAGAGGAGTTAATAATATGTGGCTCCTTTTACCCTTTGAATCTAACCATAGTAGTAACTTTTAATTATTGTCTATCTGAAAGCCAATACAGAACAAATCAGTGACCTAGTAGAGCAGGTGACAGTACTCCCCAGTAATTCCCCAGGCCTTTTTCAAGAGGATCTTAAAAATACAGGCTAAAACAACACAAATTTTGCTTCCTGTTTTTACATATGTCTTTGTAAATTATCATTTATGCATATTGTCAAGAAAATCACAAGAATCGTGGTTTTGATGCTAAACTTAGCATATTGTTAATATAAACATGCCAAACATCAAGAAAACATATACTGGAAACTTTCATTTCACTAAAAAAAGTTATATACCTTTTCATAATATATTTAGTTTAAATATGATTTATGTTTTTGCATTACGTTTCTGTACGTCCTCTCACATCCTCAACTACTATTTTTTCCACAGGTAAATTTTTTAAACATGTTACTACACAATTTAACAAACATAGGCAGACACTCCTTACAGCAGCACAGAGAAAGTGAAGTACAATCACACACTCTACGACACAGAAAGACAACAACGTGGTAGAGAAAATGGCTGGAAAGACAGCAGAACCATGAACGAGGTCTTTGGAACAAACACGTACAACCTGATGGTTCCACTTTAAAGCCCTACAGAAGCTATGCCTGAGCAGAATCATACCAGCTGCCTCCTAGCATTTGTCAGCTTTGACACCAGCTCTTTGTGAACCTGCCTAAACATATGCTTTGCATTTTTCTCTAAACAAAAGAAAGGTTTACACTCGCTGCTTTCCTGCCCTCTGCACAATACATCACTCTGCAAAATAGTTCATCTGGAGTGGCTTTAGGGGAAATGGATTTGTCAGMGTATTTATCTGGAGAGAATGACATATTCCAATACAGTGAAGTCAGAACAAGACCTTGGCCCACTGCCTAAACCTGAGCATCATTCCATTTCTCTCAAACTATCTACCCTACAAGGCAAGGGGAGAACAGAGAATCTCCTTTGAACTACTGCCTGTTACATGGGTGTACTGAGAGGGGAATCACATGAAGGGGGACAATAAACTTCACCAGTAGGAATATCATGTTCAAAACCACAATATGATACTTTTATTAAAACATTAACTACAGAAAGAAAGCAAATCCTCTGTTCATATCACCTTTTCACCATCTTATATGGCTCAGGGGTCTGGCCAGCTGGAAAAACATTTATTTCCGGAATCTCTCACTGGACACAGAACTTTCATGAGTCCAAATTTCCTCTTACTACAACGCCTGTTTTCATTAGAAAATCCAGATGGTCAAAAACATCTGCAGAAGGAATCCACTACTTACTGCCAGCTCCACCTGATGTGCATAGTAGTGTTACTGAAACAGTTCTRTGAACAATGTCAGACAATAAATCACTAGCAAAGTCTTGGGAAAGCTGTAAATTGTAAGGGGAAGACAGATCATCATATGAGTGTAATTACATACATTTTCCTCCCTGGAATTACAGCCTCAGGAGGTCATGCCTGAACTAAAACTATCAAATATCCTGCAGTTATCAAAAAAAAGTCTTAACTAATTGGACTCACATCTACTTCAATACACCAACAAGCTTCTAAACCCACAGACACATACCACTTAATTATTTTGAGAACCATTAATATATAAGTAAATAAATAAAATATAGGGACTTTTTTTTTTTTTCCTTTTTTTTTTTTTAATRGAACTACCTTTGTCCTCCTCTCCTTCCTGGATTGACCCTGTGAAGGGCAGTACAAGCCTCTCATGTAACAGGGCAAAAAATTTACAAGCACATTAGAGGCTTAGAAATACCCCGTAACTTGACTTTCCTCTGAAAACAAGAAATTCCATCACCTCTTTTTTTCGCTTGAACCACCATTTCTTCGTACTGCTGTCTATGTTTCTGAGCTTCTTCTGCTGGTTTTGCAGGGAGGTTCCTTGAATCAAAAGAAAAAAAAATTGTATTTAAAGTTTGGCGTATTTGTGTAAAGAAAATTCTAGACACTTCTAAAAGAAAAACATAATATTGCTTCTTGTCAAAATGTTTGATCAAAGCATGGTGCAACAGATTCTTGGAAAGATTTTTTTTGCCAGTGTCAGCAGACAAGAAGGAAAAAACACTGACCAGCTATGCCTACTTTTATACACAGAATATGCTGAGTAATTTCCTTTTGTTTGGTAATTTCAGCATTTTTATTTTAATGAAACCAATTGAACCCACATACTAATCTTTATAAATAAACTGAATACAGTGGTACATACCAAGCTGGTAGTTTTGATTTAGACTACCTTCTACAGCTAAGAATACAAGAGCTCTCTTGCTGTGCACCCCAAAATGAATTGTACCCACAACTGTCTTTACTCAGGCAGTAATGACTCACTACACCAGCTTCCTTTTCCTTCCTGCACTTCAAGACTCTGTTCCCAATTTAGAGGGCTTAACTCCTTCCCCTCACTTCTACAGCAACAAGCAGCTCTGCAGTCATCTTCTGTATTCTCCATTTACCAAGCCAAATACAACCCTTTTGGTTTGAGATTGGGGATTAAAGCCTGGACCAGCCACACCTCTACCATACAAATAAACATGCTCATACATCAGACCACAGCAAGTCTGTTATTAACATAACCACTACACATCTCACACAACTGTAGGATTACCAAAATGGAAAGCAACTAAGAGTTGTCTTTTTTGTTGTGTTGTACTTCTAAAACACCTTAGATCTTTGCAAGTGAAGCTTTGTATCTTTTTTTTTATTATTATTAACCACATTCCTATAAGGCCTCACACGAGGCAGCTCCTAGTTGTCAGCACAGTCATCATTAACAGTAGGTATGCTTTACTATTTACATAATCATATTATCTGCAAAGCACTGATAGCCCTATGATATGTCTATGAATATTTTTAAAAATCAAGGCTGTTACAAGAATGAGGAGAATGGATTTTCATATTAATGTCATCTTTAACCACAGAGAATAATCTACTCTTCCATTTTTTATTTAAGTTAACTAGATTCTTCTTTTTGTAAAACCAGGATCGTCAGAAATGGCATAAACTGTGGAAAGTTTAGAATGGAAAAACTAGATGAAACATTCTCTTAAGTTCCACTACTTAAATGATTTGTCCTATCTCTTAATGATATCATCATATACTTGAGATGACATTTAGTATCTATTAAGATTTAACTGACACCTTTTCCAGCTAAAGCTAAAAAAAACTACAGAACTTTTTTCTAGAAAAAGTTTTACATAAGCCCAGCAAGTGAGTGCAAACATAAAGAGCAGTCATTTTGAAAACATCTCTCTAGATTTTTACAAAGTCTTAAGTCTTTCTGATAATGGAAGTCATTTCTTAAATCATGAGAAAAAAAACCCTGTAAACTCAAAGTAAATAATATATTTTTAAAATCTTTTAGAGACATTCATTTGATGACAGCACTGTTCTTCAGAACAGTTTCCTCCATTAGACAAAATAATAATTCAATTGTCTAGAATATTAAAAATATCCAGTTTTTGCTAGGAGTTCTTTAGTCTGTCAATACTAGGGAAAAAAACTGAATGTTATCCTGTGGTRTATCACCAATTCAATCTAAGTGCTCTATTTTTCAGAGTATCTTACAATAAAAGATTACTTTTAACGGATAGGTTTGAAATACAACAGATAAGCGAACATACATTGTTTCTAGTTGTACACAAATAACTGCTATTGCAAGTAGTTATAGTTTGGTGCTCCATATATTCTGGGAAATCTTGTCACTTAAAAAAAAAAAAAAAAAAGTCAACGAAAAAGCATCTTAAGTGACCCTGCAACTAAATCAACTTGATATGAGTATTCTTCATACAGCTTCACTAGTGAAAACACACACCTACATTATGCCAGCTTCTTGTACCAGCACACAGCTATATTAAAACAGTGTTTTCTGTCCATGCCTGTAAAACTGGGTACCAATCATAAATTGCTTAAGCATGACCGAATTTGTGAAGTTCGGGAGTAAACCATGGTAAAGCTGCCAGTGAATCTCTCTGGGGTTAGCCTGTACATGCAAGAATCTGCCCGCAGTGACAGAGGAATGAAACAACTAATCAAGTGCTTTACAACTTTGACAAGGTGATACTGAACCCACTACAGATCAATCATTACAGTGTTTCACTATTTATGGCAGTTTGGACTTTCTCTGTGTAAGCAGGACACAGTATCCTTGCTTCTCAATCTCTTAGGCATATGCCAGCTTCATTTTTATACCTGCATTCTCTCAGGTGACAAAAATCACTTGCTCATACTTACAAGCTAGATTTACTCACAACCAGAGTTCTGCTCTCCTAATTATCTCCTTTTGTACATAAGCTAATTTTATAAGAAAAGCAATGGCTATCTTTTAAAATAATTTTCCTCATAATCATCTCACTTGCATATTCAGTAGTCTGAAAAAATATTTTACATTTTAAGTCATCTGTTTAATTAAGTTAGAGTGATCAAAGGCACATATTAAGAAAAGATCTGCTAGTCAAAGTTTAAAGAGACCCTTACTGGGGTACTTCCCAGAACTTACGCTGGTCTGTCCTCTAAAATAAGTGCTGTAGTGGAAAGTGGTTCAAAATCAAGATTCTTCCTCACATTCTGTTTGGGAGAAAGTGGCCTGTGAGCTCGTCCAGTTTTTTCTTCATATTCCTATTCAAGGAAAAGATAGGACAGGTTACATCAATGGAGAACATAAAGTTTAGATTGTTTTTCATATTAACCCTATTGTAGAAATAGATAAAATTATTCTGGCTGTAAGTATGCTTCTCGCAAAATATTGCTAAGAATGAGCTTTGAAACAGAAGATACTATCTGAGGTATAAAATAAGACTAATTACAGAGTTTGGGGTTTTGGTTTTTGATTTACATAGCTTTGTAACTGAAACCAAAAACTACCACAGGCCTCTCATCTTAAAATCTCATTGTAAGATTTCTCCTACTCAAGACACTCGTAGATACAATAAAATCCAATGACGGGCAAAAAAATCATGGTTAGACAGAAACCCCATGCTTCTTAAGAGGTCTTGAACTGTGACAGTCCTACATCTTAACAGAGTATAACATATTATCTTGCTTTTATAATGTAAACACACTGGAACAAGCCCAGTAAAGAGCCACTAAGACAACAAGGCACTGGAGCACACGGTGTACAAACAGATGCTGCAAGAACCTTGCTCAGCCATAAGAGCAGCCAGGTTTGGAGGGATATAGCGTAGATATAGAGAGTAGTAACAGGGTAGTAAAGCCCAAGCTTTGTCTTCTCTGAGGTGCACATGCAAAAAATAAGACAAAAATGGACAAAAATTGCCACAAGGGAAATTTTATTATCAGGTAAACAACCGCCAAAAAAAAAAAAATGGAGTAAGTTGCTTGAGACATTGTGGCATCCCCAGCCTTGAAGTGCACAGGGTTCTGAGGATCTGATTTAAGTAGGGCCTGCTCTGAGAGGGGTGTTGAACTCTCAGAGATCTTTCCATCTTGAAATACTCTATGATTAATGTTAAATTTGAGGACAAAGTATAACAGACACCATACAATTTCTGTGTATTTTCTTCCAAAACAATGTTTGTAGGAAACACTAAACACAACCTAATGGGGTAAAACAATCTATACACAACTCTGATCTACACACAGATGTGAAATACTGGACAGAGCATTTGATACTCAAAGTACCAGCTATATACAAACAAAAAGCATAGTCAAACGACCCTACATAAAATCCATGTTACAGATATTTTCATATTCCACTTTATCATGAATTTTGCCACTTCCAAAGAACACCTGTTTTTATGCATTGCTTGTTTATACCACTTCTGATATATATATATATATATATATATATAAATAAAAAAGTAAAAGCTAAGCATTATAGATGACCACTATGAAGTAATCAGTAGAGCTGAACCTCTAAAACAATCAAAATAGCCTGGATCACCTAGAAACTAAAACAAGATCCCTATCATTTACAGAAAGGTACTTCCCTTCATCTCCAACTTAAAAAAAAAAAAAAGAAAAAAAAAAAAAAAAAAAAAAAAAAAAAAAAAAAAAAAAAAAAAAAAAAAAAAAAAAAAGGAAATACAGTGGGGAGGGAGGGAAAAAAAAACACACAGAGGAATGCAGAGTAACATGACAGTGCTACTTTTTTACACTATGTAGCCCAATTTGTTTCCAGTTCAAGCCAGTTTCTGGAACAGAAGCAATTACGCTAAGCTCTTTGGAGAGAGAAGAATTTTTTCCTGGTTTATTAACTGGGCACTGGCTCAGAGATCAATTCTATGATGCCTGCATCTGTGATGGGAAACACTGTCATGAATTTGGAAAGTCAAGCTCATCAACATCAGTCAACACTTATACACAATACCAGTTTGAAAACAACCAGAAGAACTGAGGGAAGCTTATTTAAACTACTGAACAGCACCTAGCTCCAACTATTGAAAGGAAAAAGCTCATACTGACAAAGCTCTTAATTTAAATAGGGGGAAAAAAATGCATCCAGAGAAAATCATGCAAAGAAATACAGTAAAAGCTAAGCTGATATTCTTACATTAGCAACTCCTTGAAAGCAGCTGACAGTGAGCAGCCTAAGAGTGTACCACTGTAATATGCTTCAGTTGCACCACGAACTGCGGGGTGTATTACCTTGTCCTTCGAGCAATGAAGTCAGTGGTTATTCCTTCTCCCAATTTCTTTTGGGACACTTCTCTAGCTATTTTTACAAATTAACACAGTCAAATATTAACCCATATTATTGCTTCCACAGACAAGGTGAACCTTGTCCCTAAATTTAATGGTTTTACTCCTTTGAGATACAACTTGTGGGAAAAGGGAAGAAAACCTCCTGATATCCACAAGGAACTACCAATACACAGAAAACACCCTAAAGCATCAAAGAACCTGATAATAAACCGCATGTAAGAACACAGTAAAACCCAAAGTTCTCCAGTCCAGCACTAAAAGCATAGCATTCTTCCATGAATTTCTTGATGAAAAGGGTCTTATTTTGATATACTTCAGAATAGGAGTAGTTAGTTACAGTGTTGGCATGTAAGGTCAGCTATTCTAACCTTTAAAAGTGCAAAAGCTCACCCTGCATTTCAGAAAGTGATCACTGATACATTTTACTCAGCATTATCCCACAGCAAAGAAGCCAGAGCAGCAAGCAAAATGGGAGTGGCACGTTTTATGAGATTAGATGTATGAGTCCTTTGTAGTAAATTCATCCATTTCAGTGGTAGCCAAAAAGAAAAAGCCAGTTRCTGACAGGCCTTATCTACAGGACTGTTTTTGAGTTAATTAAAAAAATAGGAGACAGAAGCTCTTTAAAATAACATTTTACTCCAAGACGAAGAGACTGCAGCTTTGAACAAAGCATAATATACAATACAGAAGTGAAGTAGACTGAAGCCTCCACAAACTCATGTTAAGAATATCTGCTGAGTGAACAAATAGTAGTACTTAACACACATAGGCATACTGCAATAGACTGAACCACATGATAGCTCAAGTTTTTGTTTTTTTTTTTTAAACTAGACTCACATAAAAGTGACAAATAATCACCTATTTAAATGTTATTTTGCAGTTAAGGCGTACTAACCTACTGTGGTTCCAAAACAACTTAAGATGAAATGATCATTTATGATTTAGACTATATCCTTATGACTGAGATCACTTATGCTGTTCCAGGCTTTGCCTTAACCTTTTCCACCACCAGCCACAAGAGCTGAACGAGGACTTGAAGACATTCTGAGAGAGGGGGCTGTAGATTGAACTCCAGGTGGAACTGGAAAGCTTTGCACTAGGGACACAAAATAGCTCAAATTTGGGTGCTCCTTCAATCACTCCCTGCAGTTCTTCAAGGATGATAAGCTAACTTGCAAGGGGATCCTAGACTATCTCTAAGGAGAAACACAGATAACCCTCCAGAACACAGGGCGAGTGCCAAAAGAGCAGTTACAGTAACCCGGAGAGGGCTCGGTGAGGTCTCACACACACCGAGCCCTCCTGGGGACCAGTAGTACAACACAACTGAGTCAGCAATACACAAACTGTTATATCAAGGTCATCTGCGTCTTGTTCCATTTGTTTAAAGGTAACCACCCCCAAATGAGGCTGAACATAAAATATTAATGCCAGATGATGTGGCAACGACAAAAAAATAAGATTGCTCAACATCTTTTTCCACCACCAGCAGCCTTTTAAGCATGCATCAGAGCTGAAATTATTCATAGTAAACACACGCTTAAGCTCTTAGCATAATAGCGTTGATAGCAAATAAAGGCAGCAGCTGGGCTCAGCTCAGAAGCGCAAGCCGTTCCGTTCCACCCGCGCCAGCATTTCGCCGCCGCGCTCCGCACAAAGGGACGCGCTCTTCCCGCGAAGTTGGTTCTCCATCTTACTCCAGCGGCAGCTCCGCCGGCGGCAGAGGCTGCGTTCGTCGGCGCGGCCGCGGCGCCGCTTCCCTCGCTCCCACCGCCCCGCGCCGCAGCGGCCCCGCTCACCATGAAAGCTGCGC
>NW_028186424.1:2531688-2565488 GCF_003343005.1 Rhea americana | reverse complement strand
CGCCCGGGTCTCCCGCTGCCCGGCGGCTGCCCAGGAGCCCCTCCGAGTCCGCTTCGGGTGTAACCGAGGATTTGTTACATACGGACGCCTGAAACCTTCCACAGCAGCACCAATCATCCCCCTTACCTCTGCCCAACACCGCCCAGAACCGCACACGCCCTCCCACAGCCTCGCCACGTTTTCGGTTAAGAGTACACCAGCCTCTCTCCTCACTAGCTTTCAGCTCCCAGTTTACAAGGAGATTTCTGACAGTACGCTCACTACCCCGCGCTGCCTCTTCGTTTCCATCCCACTTCCCCGGCTTCGAGTCACACCGCTCTGTCTGCGGGGAGTGCACACACTCTGCCTCACTGAGACGGCCCCCCACGCTTGGGACAGTCCGTTTCAATAGCGCAGCGCAAGAGCAGCTAAAATTCATCACTCCTTAAATCAGTCCTGGAGAAACAGCACAAGTATTATGCAGAAATACTTCTTCCAGCACCATTATCTTTTCAATACAGCTCACTATTCTATCCTCTTCCGGCAGCTCTAAAAGAACTAGATCTCCATCTTCTGCAGTTCAGACAGCTTCCAAATTACATCTTATTAAATACTTCACTTAAACCCAGACAAATTAAGTTTACCCTTTTTCTTCTGTCCAAAAATCCCACTGTCTTACTCTGGGGAGATACTCACATTGATCTGGCACCATCTTTGGCAGACCCACACTTTATCTGATTATCTATTCATCTGCAACCTTTAGTTGTCCTTTCCTCAGTATGTTGTATGACTAATCTGACTGACTAAGGTCTGCTGCTGCCAGGCTGTACAGCTCACGGCCTTACCAAGGCCATATCCCAAATCACAAAGTGAACAGCAAGGACTGACCTGACTACAACGGAAGTCATCTAGGTATTCTATTCCCCTGAGATRGCTTTGCAAAAGCTGAGGTAAGTTATTTGTCTCAAAGTTGTTAGCTGCTATATCAACTAATAWTTTAACATATTACTTTTATCTAATTCACTAGCAACCGCTCATTAAAAAAAAAAAAATCCTACCACCAATTAATTGCACACCCACCCGCCATCCAAGCATCTAGTAGCAGAGCACTAGTATTTGCCACAACGGCGTATCAGTGTTGCTCATGAAAAGCACCAGTCTCAAATGCAAACAYTTTTTCATAACCGAAGCAGTAAGTTATCACACATGTCAAATAATACATGTTAAGTTACAGCTATTAACAGAGAAAATAAAACTTCAGATCACAAGAGCAAGCAACATTATGTGGACAGTAGTATTCCTGTGGTAACCTTTGTGGTTTCACATAAGGAAAGCAGAGCAACACTGCACATCTTCCAGATACAGGAAGCAGTCCTTCATTAATTCACAAAAAAAGAGGAACTCAGACAACTATGCAATTTGCAAGAATTTTGTGAGGAGAAACCGAGAGCTGGTGAAACTACAAAATACTTCTCCGGATTAAAAAGAAAGCAAGTTGCATTTTGTACTTCAAACTACACAATCTCTACAAAGTTATAGAGACACTTACTAGTTGTCTCTATTTTTAAGTTGCCTTCAATTATAAGAGCACTTGAGGCTACTCAAACAAGTTATGCACTAGCTTTAATTGTGTCATTTTTTTCTTCACTAGAATTACTGCCCCATTCAGCACACACAATAGGAACCAGACTAGGATTGCACAAGTAAACTGAAAATTATCATTTCCTGGCTTTTGAGTCTGGCTGTAACTTAAATGTTGCTTCACAGCTTTCTACTATATATCCATTTGCAATCTCTCATTTTTCATTTATCAGAAAAATTTAAGCTGACACACATCCAGCATTTAACTGTTCTCCATGCAGTCTCCCCACCCTTACTTCCGGCCCTTGGCACCRTTCCCTTGTACCACAATAAGTAGTTGTGCGACTGTATGATTAACTAAATTGGGGAAAGTGATCCTGCTGAAAAATGAATTTTCCCTTTTGTTGTATTAGTTTCAACTCTGATAATTCCTGAAACTGGTTTGCTGTGAGGCAATATGAATACATGTGCTGACACAAAAGAAAAGACTACATAGGAAAAGMAGCAAGCAACAGGACTATTTATTGCAGTAGACCAGTTGAAGTCAGCTGATTAYGAAACTATGATGGTAGTTTTTAGGTTAGCAAACTGAGATCTGATTCTAAACAAGGTACTTTAAAAAAAAATCATTGCAATGGATGCTCTTATGTATATATCATCACCACAGCAATCAGAGTGAATGGAAAAAAGATCATTGTGTGTCTTCACTATCACAGGAAATGTTGAAGATACATTATCAACAACAGAAAAACCTTCAGCCACTGGAAATAAAAACACATTAATTGTCCAACCAAAAAGTTACAGTACARCCACCCTGCTTTTTTGAAAAGATGCATTGTAACAGAACAAAACACAATTCTAAAACACTTCTCAATACAACTCAGAGTCTGAGCAGGGTGGTATTATTGCTCTAAGTGATTCAGGAACAGGTTCAGATACATATACAAACCTTCATAAACTTTCAGATTCTTAATATCTTCACAGTCAGAATTAAGATGGCAAACTCAAGCACTTGTAGTTTAGTGCAATATAAAAATCTAAGCACAGATGCGCTGCAGAAAGCTTTTAATATACTTTCAGTATTTTTACATTTTTCCTTAAGATGCAGAATTTTTATGTTAAGGTTTCAAACAGGTTGATTTTGCCTCTTTCTAAAGGGTATCAAATAAGACTTACTAGCCAGTCATTAGTGCAAAATTCTTTCTGATAATTTAAAGAACAATCTGGGTTTGCAAGCTTTTGAGTACAAGTTTGTGTCAGAATTTAGTGATTAAGAAGATGTTAGAAAAAAATCACACAGACAGAAATGCTGCTACAGTATCAATAAGGAGGAAGGACTGACTTCGATTAAAAAAATCAAATTAYTTTATTTCTAGTGATGTTATTTTAATTATTTACTTAACAATTGATGTCCAGGGGCATTTTGGGACACCTACTTTAGAAAACAGTTCAGACAGGAAGCTACTGTAAGTGATGCGCCAACCTAACTGCTCTTAGAGGAGAATATAATGAAATAGAAGAAGTTTAGGGAGACTAACACTGCAGACTAAAAATTAATTAGGAGAGTATCTTCCAAAAGCTCACAAAAAAAGATAGCACAAATTACTGAATTCAATGAGTTGTTCGAAGAGTTTTAATATTAAAAGTGAGTGCGTGTGAGAGAGAAATTGACAGAGCTTTTTATAAAGTTTTATAAAGTTTATAAAGGACCTTCAGCTTGCAAATTCCATCTCATTAAATCACACTTAAGTTAGATGGAAGTAGTATGCATAAAAAGTTAACAGTAAAGAGGCTACAAGAAGCCAAATACTATACTTTGCAGCCCCTGTGCTCCACTTTAATAACTTCTACATTTATGTGTTTTATAGTATTGTATTTTAAACAGAGGAATAGAGTTAAATAACATTTAAAAGTTAAGCCTAGATAAGACCAATTTAGTTCTTTCAAGAACGAACAACAGTTTGATGTTCTGGAATCTCTCTCATCTAATCACCTGATGTGCGGCAGATGGTTCTTACCCTCAGGGTTCATCTTTCCCTTTGCACTACATGTAAATAATTAAAGCRCTTTTGGGGGTCATATAGCATCAGACATGCTTCATAAAAAAAGGCAGAGAAGCTACAGCAGGTCTGTATATTTAATATACATGACAAAAGTGACAATGAACCATGTGGTTGAAGAACAGTTTTTTTTTATTGTCAAACGTAACTGTAACTAGATTGTGCAGCACGCTTGTAGAAGCAACTCCAATGAGAGTCACAGGAACCAAAAAAAAAACACCTAGTACTTAGAATAATGAAAAGGATGTAATTTAATCTGCAGTATACAAACCTGCACAGTTTCACTATGCACTGATACCATCTGATACATTGCAATATCACACAAGCGGAAACATCTACAGGAAAGGCTTCCTGCAAAGCACATACCTGATAAGAAAACTCATCTTCACTATCTAATCTCAAATAACATGCTCTTCAGCCTGGCTACTTATAAACTGCCCCCTTCAATCTGAGCAAGAYATAAACATACATATTCTTCCATGTTTCATGCTGACGCAGTTCTGAAACAGCCAATGCACCAGGGTAACTCTAGGCTATAGAAAAAGAATCACAAGAATATGACTTTTTATCTTGCAGATCTCTAATCAGYTGCAAATACGGCCTTGAACACTTGTAATCTTAAAAATAGCATAAAAGCCACCAAGGAATGCCATCTACTTTGCAAATCACAGCAACTCAAATATCATACTGCTCAGATAGGCACACTTCAATGAGGAAGCAGAATGGAAATTAGCAAGCAGATTTTAAGAGGAAAAAAGTGGAATACAGTAAGAGTATCAAGCAAATTACTTTTTTCTCACACTAATTTGGTATATATGCTGAAGTCAAATACAAGCCCACATATAGACATCTAATGGCAAACAAAAATAGTAACTGAATACTGATGTGGATCTCTGACCTTTTCAAGCTTTAYGCTTGGGTCTGCCCTTAGCAATGATAAAAAAGCAAGGCAATAGATCTACTGCACTAAAGTTTCAAGTGGTTTATTASATTTATACTTGATGCTCTGATTCCTGAGATTATCCTTTAAGCAGTAACTGGTGCCAGTTTCATATGTCTATATTTATACAATTTCTATAATGCTCCTACAGATGGCGCAGTCCACATTCTCCCTCATCACAGATTCAGTAAGGTTGGAAGGGACCTCTGGAGATCATCTAGTCCAACCTCCCTGCTCAAGCAGGGTCACCTAGAGCATGGTAGACAGGGTTGCATCCAGGCRGGCCTTGAAGATCTCCAGAGAAAGAGACTCCACTACCTCTCTGGGCAACCTGCTCCAGTGCTCTGTCACTCTCACAGGGAAGAAATTCCCCCTCACGGTCAGGCGGAACTTCCTGTGCTTCAATTTCTGCCCATTGCCTCTTGTCCTGTCACATGGGACAACTGAAAAGTTTGGCCCCGTCCCCTTGACACCCTCCCATCAGGTACGTCTACACATTGATCAGATCCCCCCTCAGGCTTCTCTTCCCCAGGCTGAAGAGGCCCAGCTCTCGCAGCCGTTCCTCACAGGGCAGATGCTCCAGCCCTCTGACCATCTTTATGGCCCTACGCTGGACTCTCTCCAGTAGCTCCATGTCTCTCTTGTAGTGGGGAGCCCAGAACTGGACACAGCACTCGAGATGAGGCCTCCCCAGGGCTGAGTAGAGGGGCAGGATCACCTCCCTCGGCCTGCTGGCAACACTCTTCCTAATCCACCCCTAATGCACCTCATCAACTGTTCAGACTACAGGATCCTGCGTATTCCACATTTACATGTTGATACAGCTTTATGTAAAGTTAAAATCTTCCTGAAGTCATCTGTATAACTTAAACTTCAGTCTAAATATGAAATCATGCCTTTTAAAAGATACACACATAAATATAAAYAAAACATAAATGAAGGCAGCATACCTTCATGGCCTAACTTCAAGTGGTGACCMTTTCTTCCAGGCTTCAATACTCTTGAACTAGTTTCCAATGAACTTTTTCATGTCAGAGAGAACTTCACAATACAACAAAACATTTTTTCTAATGCAGAAATTACTAATGGGGAGAAAAATTGTGTAAATTTCCATGTAGAAAAATGGGTCAGGTGTCCTCTGGTTGCTGGTGTGCATATATATATATAAATATTTCTTTGTTCTAAAAATGAGAGAACTTAAAACTCAAAGAATTATTTTCATAGTCTTTCTTCAGAAAGCCAATTTAAGGAAAAAAATTGAGGTTAAAAAAAAATCTTTATATCTGTATCCTTGGGGTTTCCAGTAACACACACGCACAGTAATGCTATTCATTTCGTAGAGAACATCGGGTGGGTTTGTTTTTTTTTTTTTTTTTATTTTCCGCTGATGGTGAGCATGGTAAGAGTCAGCCTTTCAAAACCTTCACCTCCCCCCCCTCATTCTTTAATTTTAGATGAAGTCTGAGATGTATAATGTGGAAGACAAACAAAGAAAAGCTTTAGATCAGGTTTCTTGGGAGCTTGCATCTGTTAATACAGAAATAACATGTGGAAGTCCCAGCAAAGCTTTCCCAATTAATATTGTTTTTTTAACAATGCAAGTTCTAGTCTTCTGCTAGGATAAGCACTTCTCCCACAATATTTACAAGTTGACACACCTGCTTTTAGAATTTTATCTCCAATGCTGCTTCAAGGTAAGTTTTGCCAAATGTAGGTGTACAATGCAACATTCAAATACACGTGTCACTATTTCTAAGCTCTTTACACATTTTTATTTTCATTCTAAAGCCCATGGCGTGGTGCGAGGGGCAGGTTCCTGTGTCTTGCTTACCAGCAGGCATGGTGGAAGATTACTACACTGCAGAAAACACAGGCTATAGATAGATACACAAACACCTACATCTTTCTGTAAAAAATACTAGACACACACAAATGCCAACTACATGCTGGATTCTCATTTACAGAAAAACAGAATGGTTGAGGCTGGAAGGGACCTCTGGAGATCATCTAGTCCAATCCTCCTGCTGCAGCAGGGTCACCTACAGCATGTTACACAGGATCATGTCCAGGAGGGTTTTGAGTATCTCCAGAGAAGGAGACTCCACCACCTCTCTGGGCAACCTGCTCCAGTGCTCTGCCACTCTCACAGGGAAGAAGTTGTTCCTCATATTCAGGCAGAACTTCCTGTGGTTCAGTCTGTGCCTGTTGCCTCTTGTCCTGTCACACAGGACAACTGAAAAGAGTTCAGCCCCATCCCCTTGACACCCTTCCTTCAGACACTTACAGATATATAAACATATAGTCCATATTACATATAGACTCTCAGTCTTCTCTTCCCCAGGCTGAAGAGGCCCAGCTCTCGCAGCCGTTCCTCCTAGGGCAGGTGCTCCAGCCCTCGGATCATCTTTGAAGCCCTACACTGGACTTTAACAACAAATGCAAATTTATGCACACAGATCAGGTTTCCTGGAAAGTTG
Organism: Rhea americana; assembly: GCF_003343005.1. Lineage (NCBI taxonomy): Eukaryota > Metazoa > Chordata > Aves > Rheiformes > Rheidae > Rhea > Rhea americana. The sequence goes on along the minus strand of NW_028186424.1, from coordinate 2,558,451 downwards.
TCTTCCCTGTCTTAAAATCTTAGAAGTAAGAAGTGTTATGTAATTCCTCTTTTAAAGTCAGTCATTTTTCCATGAGTTTGTACTTTCTGTATTTAAAGATGATCTTGTGCAGTGTGAATTTATATTCTATCAATGCTAAGCATCAGCTTAGGTTGTAAAGTGCTTGTTTCTGTTAATGCAAACAAACTCTATAATCTCACCAGACAATTTTAAACACAGTGCATTTCCCTAAAGATTTATCACTAGTATTAAACACAGCTCATACAACTATTCAGTATTATTTCTTCCAGAAAGCTAAAAACCTATCTTCACACACCATCTCTTACTCTTGTTTGATTCCTCAAGCTTCCAGAGCTTTTAACCAAGATAATTATTGAAGAATTTTAGAGAGCAGTACAAATAAAATAAAAACTTTAAAAATGAAAAATGGAAAAAATATTTCTTTCAAAATACTTCATTGCTTGTCAGAACTGTTAAAACTAATATACAAAAGCTATTATTTTCTATTAGCCAAATATTCTCAATATGTGCTCTGTCCTTCCAAGTGTTCATACCATACAGCAAGAAATTCTGTGAAAAAGAAAAGGACATCAAAAGCACTGCTTCGGCAGCTACTGTTTGCTAGATTATGATATCTGGGTGGGTCACATTAAATTCTTTTATTACTAAAATATACAGTAACAATCCTTCTGCTGTTGTATTACATTACCCTTTCATTTAGTGTGGACAGAAACTGTTAGTCTTGCATTCTCTGTTTAAATAAGATTGTAGATTTGTTTGAGGCAGGTAATTCTTAAGTCAGGACAAGGGCAACACACTCTTTGTAGAGTAATACAGTCTACTGGAAACTCTGAATGATCCTTTTAGCACATTTTTACATGCTTCTGGGTGGGACTGGGGGGGGGTTATTTTTATTTATTTATTTTTATTTTTTAGGACCTAAAGTTTTTTTATGGGTTTCTTTTCTCCCATTTTATTTACTTCTCCTCCCCCCCCCCAAAAAAAAACACAAGAAATACTAGATTCCCTTCAAGTACAATTACAAATAAAATACAAATATTTTGAACAGAATTAAAAGGAAAGACACACGTAAGTGTATCAGTGCACTGCTATTTCAAGTTTGGGGGCTTGATTCTTAACTAAGAGTTACGCCTTTATTTTCACATATTGCAACAGGAGTGAGCATAGGTTAGTTTTAGATTAAGACAGCTATGCCTAGGCACTGCAGTTGCACCCCCCCCCCCCAACACACACACACACCCCTTCAGTCACAGATCTAACTCCTGCTTCCTGAAGTACAACAAATAGAAATGCAGTCAGAGGAGAACACAGGAAATGACTCATTTACACCCTCTGACTTCTACTGTGGAACAGGAAAAAAAATGCCTAGTTTAACGCCTAGGACACTTTCAAATGCAAATGAAGTCTAAACACATTAAAAAACCCATCAACAGCTTTAGCCATCAGACACAATGATCTACCCAAAGATCTATGGAAGATAAACAGTATGAGCAGAGGACAAGGCTTTCATCCAAAACTGTAGAACTTGCCYCTGCAGGAGTTAGCAGCCAACCTGAACTAACCACTTCCTTTTCCACAGGCACTGAATGGAGTATCTAAATACAGAGTAAAGCATGTTTAAGACAAACCTTTAGAAAAAGTTAAATATTTTTAAATAACTGCAAGAGCACCATGAGAACCTCAACAGATCAGAATTCAGTCCACTCTGTGGAGTTTTCTCAGGTTCTTTCTAAATAAAACACACCAGTCTCAACAGGAGCTCCTGTCACTGGCTGCCGAGAGCATGGGTTGTAGTAACCTCTTTGAAAAATTCCTGCTGGTTGGTGGTGTTCTGCAACTCTTTTCTACAACTCTTATATTCAAGCCAAAAATAACATTTAAGTGATTATTAACAAGGATTATATTTTTTAAGGGGATCAAATCAAATCAAGACTGACTTGAAACTAATGGACCCAAACATTTTAACATTTTTTCCTCAAGTAGTGTTTATAAACTATTCATCTCATAGAGAAGCATCACCTACAAGCCAAGCACTGTGTTCAGCTGTTTCAAGAGGTCATTTTCACATTATCATATGCTGCATGTAGAAGAAGCCTATTTTGCACGACTGATTTTAATTGAAAGGAATGYTGATCTTACTTAAGAACATGATCTAATTAGTACAGAAAAACGTACTTGATAAATCATGATGACTTTTCTTTTACTGTATCACTTCTAGAAACAGCCCAGATGGAACATTTTATCATCAATGCCAAAAACGAACCAGATGTTTTGAAAGAAACAAATACAGCAATGAGGAAAATAAAAGTTTGTTAGGAGGTGGGAACACTCTGCTTGAAGCTTGTATGGCAAAAGCAATATGGTACTGACGTGTTTAGCATGGCTGAACACACCGATTCAAATGACTGCGGCACCAGTAAAGGCAAAACAAACAAGGTGAACTGAAAAGCCTGGCTATCGCCCTTATGTTATCACTGTACCTACAGTATACCTGCAATACGCTCCTTGCAGGAACAGACTTGTTGTTCACACTCATATATAAGCTGCTGTAGTTTTCCACTGCATCTAAAGTGGACCGACTSCTTTTTATCATTAGTAGCTTCACAGTAAGAAAACAACCCCCCAGCAAAATTCACCTAATGCAATCCCTCCTCTATTAAAATTATACATACATACATATTTAAAGCACACAACACAGCACACACAAATACTATGGCTTTCAAAATAGAAACCCTTCTAGGTTTGGAAAGATTATAGTCTCTGGGCTAAAAGTCCTAGCTACCTTTTATTATTTTTTATTATTATTATACTTAAGAGCTCATCTGGCTAGTTAAAGAGATTCTCTGAAGACTGACCTTGTGAGACAACTAAATGATACAGAATGTTATCTCATCTTGAAATTTTAAAGGTTATTTATTTTTGCCAAGAGTATTCATTAGCCAAACCACTCAAAAAAACCTGTGAATATGTGGTATTTACATTTACCATTCTCATCAGTCCTGAGGAGYTCCTGAAATAAATACTGACCATAAAGCCTATTTCTGGTTTTATAGTCTATTTAGAGGGCAAGAGGATTTTACTTTTATTATTATTCTCAGTTAAGTACTGTCATCTGACTTTTAGTGCATTTTGACACATCAATTACAAAAGCAACTAGCATAAYCAGTTCTGCTCAAGCAAGATTCCTGAAGGTAATTGATATCCTTCCCCCTTCCCCCCCGCCAAAAAAATATATATATATAATCACCGAGGTCTACTTTTTGAATGCACTGACAACTTCTCAGACAGTATTACTTGTTCTGGAGAGTTTTAAGCTTTAAAACACTTAGCTGGATACACACTGTACACAATCTCTTGGTGATTAAGCAGAGCAGCCAACTCTAGCCTACAGGAATATTGACTCTTTATCAGGAGTCCTATCTCTGTGTATTGTCAGCAAGAATCCTAGAAGGACTTCTGTTATTCAAAAGTTGGCTRTACGCCAACCCAGCTGCAGCATTTAATTCCCACATTGTTAAAAATGCAGTATGCTGCCAAGTCTTACAYACACAAGTTGAACGAGCGATGTTAAAACAGTATTTTATAGGACTTGAGAAAGGGTTTAAATGCTCATAACCTGTCTAACCATTCTTTTTCCCAGTTGAGGTCAGAGAAGAAAGAAAAGCTGCTTCTCCTCACAAATTGTGCCCAACTTACTTGTAGATGTACAATCATCTTTAGTTGCAGTATATTGAATAGCATTCAACTTGTGAACTGCAACTAAAGTTTGAGGGAACCAAGGGTTAGCTATTTATCAGAGCAAGGCAGGCAGGAAGACTCGTTAATTCTAAAAACAATTTTAACCACTTCACAGTTCAGCTACTWCTTTTTCCTCTCTCATATTGCAAAACAAATACTTCTCTCAATCACACTCATTYGTGTAAGGTTTTTTTAGTCCTAAATGAGATTATTATGGAGAGAATATCAGAACTATGTACAATAATGTTTTTAAAAACAATATTCCTTGTATACAAGTGCGCACAATCATCATCCTCTTTCAAAAGACTGTTTACATCTGCAGTTCACCATAGTTCATCTAGTTTTCTAATTTTCAAAAAAAAAGAAAAGCCATATAGTAAGTGTATCAGAAAGATGGAACCACATACATGCCAATGAATGTCTAGGTGCTATTTTCCACATGGACTATACTTCACTCAATACACAGAATTGACAGCGTTCAAGTAACAGTTATGAYGATGTTGTCACTGTCCATAGCCTTACAACTCACTGACAGCACAGCACACAGCCCCAGCTCTCACAAGTTTGTGCAAGTGTTCCACAGATGTTTACCCTAACATCTCCTATGACAGCACGGCAATCAAGTGATGAACCATGTGATGACGGTATCGAGCCTCAGCCTTCAAAACAGCTGACAACTTTGCATCCACAAAGGGTCCAATTCTCAGGACACCTGGCATACAGAAGATTTCATACAGTCCAAGTATAACTCATTGCATTCAGCTGCAAGGGAGCCCCAGCACCTCCAAAAATCAAGTTCAGTTTCAAGTAAAGCACACAGCACCAACAATTAATAGTGCCCTATAAAAAAAAAATGCAACTTAGGCATCTTGTTTCATGCCCCATAGGAACTGTGTGGCAACTGCATACACCAGAATCACTTACAGCCCTTGTGTGACATCCTAATAGCCACACACACACACACACACACACACTCATTTTCTCCACTCGAGTTCTTCGGGTCCAAGTCCTGTGCTCAAAAGAGATCAAAGCATAGGGCAAAAAGCATGCCTCCAGGTGGGCAAAAACCTCTGCAGCTTCGGTGCCATTTCGTGATTGCCAGAGTGACCTATATGGGGTAGCCTAAGCTGGGATGTCGTTTTGGGTGTCGGTGAGATTGATTCAGTCATTTACAGCATTATTCAAATCTAAAAAGTTTTACATTTCAAAAACAGCTTCAGGAAAGCCGCAACRGACGGGCTATCATAATCCAAGAGGGATTAGAAGAATTGTTTAATACTTACAATCTTGCCAAAAACTCACTAATGGTTGAATGCCATAGCACATAATTCTTTAATAACCACTTCCCCTCCCCCCAATGTTTTAGSAACACTATATACCCAAAATGTAAGATAGTTCAGATCCTACTGGAAAAATACCCACAGTAACAGAAACTACCACAAAACATTAACAACTTAATAACCATCAACTCTTCAAAGAAAAGGTCACTACCATGAGACACATTSTTTAGTGTCAAAGCACTGCAGTTATCAAGCCTCTTCAAATTTGTCATCAAAAGATCTCTGGTGAACACTTCAGAACTGTTTGTTGTCTCAAGACAAACTATAGATAAGGRTCTTAACAGTTAATCATAAAGAAAACTTAATAAAGGTGCTATTCTTAATTTAACAGCCCAGCTACAGTTAAGAACAGTTACATGAGCCACTTGGATTTCCAGAGCACTTCACTCCAAATTAAGCAGCAGTGCCTTTCAAATAAGAATTCTGATTTCACAAATAGCAGCTGTTTTTAAAGTTCTACCTAAATGGTCTCTCTCCCTGTAAACCTGCTTATTCCTACACTGGTCTGAACAAAGGGAGAACATTAAGCTTAAAATACTCCTAAGAACTGAATGAAATACAACAAAACTCCAAACACAAARTATGAGCCAACATATAATCCAAATATTCCAGATAAAGTGACAGAGCTGGAGAGAGGATGTTTTCTTCGTACAGAAGAATAGCTTACACGCTATTGATCACATACTTTGATGTCACAATTTTCTTCCTCATYGGGAAGACAATTTGATTCACTGGATAGGTACTTGGGTTTGTCTGGAATAGAGCTAACATTTACATAACATTTTGTTATATTTTCAATAACATTATAATTCTATAGCTTTAGAAGTTATATGCAGAGAAAAAGGGATTTCACTTTATTTTTATTTGCTTACAACCAACTAAAGGAAAGCCTGAAAAGATTCTATGTACTCCTACCAGAATAAGCAGCCTATTTAAAATAGAACAACTCATGGATTTAAGAAACTCACTACTGGCAAACRTAAGTATCATGCACACATACAAATCAGCACCAAACCTAGTTAACCTGCAACAAAGAAAAGGAGAAATCTAAATGTAGGGGGGAGGGGTTCTGATGCTCCTTAAAGTGGTTTCCTGAATAGGAAAAAACTTTAATAAACAATTTCAATATATACCCTCTTTTAAAATACGCTATACAAGAAAAAAGAAAAACCTATCCCACTTATTCTCCCCTGAAATATATTACATTAATTCAACATTTCAAGTCAGCAACCAAACTTGTGGCCTACACAAGAAAAATTTCAACCCCAAACAGCAAACACTCCAGAAAGCATAGAATGTCTGAAACCAGACGTTAACAGCAGAAATCTCTGGCACTTTATCACATTGAAGCTACACTGATTCTGCATATTTTAAATTACTATGTAAGCAAGGCCCAGCAGCAGAACACAATTCCTCTTCAAACAGTATGCAATATATGGGCATATGATTCAATGGCTATAAACTATTATTATACTAGAATAAGACAGAAACAAAGAAAATTGAAAGATATTCAAAATAGATACCAAGTTTGACTATAAAAAATAAACATGCATTCATATACTTTGAATCTTCACATCAAATGCTTTATACCCAGGTAGTATGTCTTTTTGTGAAGTATTCTATGATTTTGTAGAATACATACTTTTGAATGGCACTCTATATCGCAAAGGAAGCAGAAAAAATTAACAAAACCCATCTTTGATACTGTCTGAGAAATTCTGCAAAAATCCTCAAACAAATGGRCTTCGCAGTCAAATACACAGATCATAAATTTAACTAGATTCTGTATTTACTATTAATCTTAAAACAGACTTCAGTAAATACCTTTTGCATCCTCTTTGGATCTTTCTGTGAGTTTTCTCTGAGGGGTACTTTTCCAAACAACTTCCATCCCACATCATTTTGTTTTTCAAATCTTGCATTTGGCTTTCTGGTAAACAAGTTCCTACAAATAAAATAACAATTATATAATAAGAAAAAGGTTTACTTAGTTCTAAAAGAGAAGGACAGACAGTTTGCCAACCCGTCCTTCCAGCCACATATTCCAGTTGCTTTTGCAGTGTGCTGGCAGGAACTGATTTCCATCCTCAGAAGATGTATTATGCAGTGTTACCACCAACAGGCAACAGAGAAACAAGAATTTCTAGCAGATAAAAAAAAWATATTTGTAACTTCTCAAAAGTAACCTTCTATTTCTTCTCTTTTGATCATTCAACCTCTTACAGAAATGACTGTTGAACTAAATCACTTACTGTGTAAACATTTTCTGCTTGTCTTGCTGTGACAAGAGCACTACCAAAAAAAAGAAAAAATAGCTACTGCAGACATAGCAGTTTTTCATATATTTGATCTGCTCACATAAAAAATTGTTTTTCCTGAATAACCTTTAAAGCAGCTGTTAAGATGCATGAATTTTGAAGTCTTTCTTAAATGTCTCAAATTAACCCACTTATACACTGTAGTAACAGTCTTAAAACAACTTTCTTAAGCAACTACACAGTATGAGCTGCTGAGGTCCTAGCAAAGTAGACATGGCTAGATTTTAGATAAAATAAAACTGCAAGCCACTGAAAAAAATCAACTTATTTATACTCAAGTTGCTAGTTTTTAAATCATAAAGCAATGTGCCAAACTTCTATCTTCAAACAACTGTGTTTTTCCAAAACTGGACATATGGTACAGACCAATCTTTAGCTCTTGGTATTACTCAGCTCCTCCTAGAGCACAATAGACACCCTACATCTACAGCACGTCTGGATCATTAAAATAGCAGATTTTCCTTTGTCCTGCTAACTAGTTCAGAGACTATTCAGATATATCCACATTAGATAATTTACTCCCATATCTTCTGGTAGCCATTTGACAACTTGAATACGCAATTTCATTCCCTCATTTAAAGGGAAAAAAACAGTTTCACTGACACAAAAGCTTTTTSACTACTTCAATCTGCAATCACCTATAGCACATTCATACTGCAGATGCTTCCAGTCTAGTACTACTGTTTTATCTTACTTACAATTACTACCTTAACACCCAAAGAAATTACCTCATCAAGTATAGACTGTTTCTTACTTATGAAGTGTGGTGATTTGGAAAGTAAAACTACATTGAACTTCATGTTCTAAATGGTCTGAATACCTACCTTCAACAAGACAGACATGCACACGCTTTAAATCAACTAACATGAACAATATTATACATACATACATTATATATATATACACACACACACAATCAGCGGAGATGATATTAATATTGGAATGCAGTAGAAATGTTTAATACGAGGAAAACAACCAGGACAGAAACCTCAGAGTGCACTGGAATGTATTTTGAAGTTGACAGGGTAAACTGCCACTCTTAAAAAAGGCATATATTTACACAAAAGATTACATACTTCAATATCACAAGGGCACAGTTACCTTGAAACCAAAACCAGATTATCATATTAAGAGATAAGATCAATGAGTTGAAGTACAGAAATCAGTAAAGTACAGAAATCAGTAAAGTAAAAAACAGTTCATGCTCAGGCTAAGGAGTAAGAAAGAGAGTAAGTATACTTCTACAAACCCATTTCAGTACACACATCCCCAACTCCCAGCATAAAAATGTAAGATAAAGGAGTGGGAGAAATAATTGTAGGGATAGCACTAAAGAAAAACAGCAAAGAAAATGTAGAAATCTACTGCCATTTTCCCCTTATTTCCACTGTTTCTTTTTCAAAGTATGAGATCATACATTCCATATGGAAACAATCAGATCAACACCAAAAAGGTTTGCTCTGTCTCTACAAAAAACATACTCAGTTTCACCAACAGGAAACTCTCCAATAGTTCATTGTTACAGCTATAAAAACTACTTAAAGATTCACAAGCCAGAGTATTAATCAACAAATTTGACTACACTGCTACAACTGTTACTACTACAAAAGGCCTTCCAATAACATTATTGTTATTGGAATATTAAATAAAATTTAAATAAATATTAAAAACTTCCAATAACATTATTTCAGTTGGATTTGTTTTCTTTTCACCGGTAATTTCTTCAGCTAGGCAATGTTTAATATAAAGAATCTACTTTATCTGAGATTTTAATATTCTGAAGGGCATATGCATGTGAATATAGAGTTGGGGTGTGGGGGTAAGAAGATAACATATGTATAGATGAGATCATCAATTTACAGGACTGAAACAGCTACCCACGAAATTAAARACAGACAAACACTAGATGTTATTTTTATGTTCAATTGATTTAAGCTGTATAAGTTTTACACATGTCTTAAAACACATCTAAAATCTGTGCACATTCAAATTTTGTTTTGTAAATGAAAGGTTTCCAAGGTCTTTCCCCAGCACCACAGGATACTAAAACTGTAATATGGAAACAAAAAAACTACCACTAAAAAAATAAAACAAAATTCCTCCTCCATGTTTAGACAGCTCCCTACAGTTTTCAAAAACAGTACTAAGCACCCTTACTTCTGAGCAAACAATGCACACCGAAAAAAAAAATCRTTTCAAAAGGTAATTTGTTTAAGGAGATCTTAGCTGATGCAAGGAACAAAAATTGTCTGTTTAGAGTGAAAAATCTATATTTTCGCAAAGTCCAGCTCAGAAATCCTAGAAAAAAAAAATCTTAAAGTTTAACTACAACAGTTTTAAGATACAGAAACAGAGTTCTCAAATTTAAAAAAGGCTGACACACCTGGAAAGCGAAAATCACATGCTAATCATTACCTCAGTCTCATCTTCTTCAAACCATTACAGCATATCATCCTGATTACAATACAGAGATTAACAGGAATATCTGACATGATACATCATGTCTGCTGTATCATTAGTGCGGAACCATTAAAGTGTCATGGGTTTCATTTACATTCCTATTAAATGTGTGAAATATTTTATGCTAACTACCTCCAGCTGCTTATTTTAGGAAAACGAAGCACAAAAGTTAAGTTGAGATCGCACTTCAAATGGTGATTTTGCACAGTCCCCTAAAAACAAGATTTGGTACCAAAGGGCCATTTAACTGTATTATTTTAATGAAGCTGTGGAGAGAAATTACCTACGTGATTAGAATTTAAGTATAATGTCAGAGTTAATGTTTACATACATACAAACAGTATATAAGAGACACAACAAATAGTCTTTCACTTGATGCTGCACCATTACTGTATGCCAATCTGCCCAACTTCCCCATTTGTGGGGAAGGTATCACCAACATCTAAGCTTGGTAGTGTCAGGAAAATCTTAKTTCTGAATGAAATTTAAGAACCCCTTCATTTTGGTTCCATAAGCGAAGTTAAGATACAAAGTTAAGTTACTGAACAGCTGCAATATACGCATGCTACATGTTCATATATTTGCAGTATTTATGYAGCCATGTGTGCTCTCATGGTCATGCTGAAGCTTCAATCAGATTAAAAAAAAACCAAAAATACTCGAGCCAGATCAACAAGAAGTAACCAAGTCAAATCTATGCACATTATATCTTTCTCAAGCTTAACATTTTTAAACAATCTCCACCATCAAAGCAGAAAGTTTATTTAGTTCTGTTCAATTCTCCTTCTGTAAAGACAGGAAGCCTGTAACAGAACTGCCAGCAACACTGCCACTTGAAGAGTTTATGTTGCTGTTCCAAAAGCTTTAAAGTACCCAATTTTTCCACATTTCAGTTGTGGCTTATCCTAAAGCAAGGTTAACCAGTTATGTGAAATTACCTCCTTCCCGTCCATCCAAGTTTTGTATACAAACCTATCCACTGAAAGGAGCATACACAGTGCTGCCATGGGCTCTATTGCCAGTTTAGTCCAGATCTTGAAGTCAGCTGTAAACCTCCTTGAAAAGTCTCAAGATCTTCTAAGTCAAAACCACAAAGGTAGCCAGACAGACCCCTTCGGTACTGTGGCCCTCCAGACACCTCTGAAGCTCAGTGCCACCAGAGTCAAGGAACTGTTTCTCTGCCAAATGCCACTCACACAACAGGAAAAAGGATGGGCTCCAGCACAGCAGCTGTCAGAAGGTGGAGTCAACAGAGGCAGGCACACAGCCACTGGAACCCGTCGGGGCGCACTCGCGCCCTGCGCGTGGCCTTCCAGGCACATGCACAGTATTCCTTTCAGAATTCCCAAGACAAATTGTTTGCCTGCGATAAAGGACATGGCAACTTCAGACTTGGCAAGCTCCTTCTCGTCTTAATTGCTGCCTTCACACCACTGCCTACTGTATTAATGGAAGTGTACCAGATAGGCAAACTCCTGCCTATAACCATTCTTATTTTATCTCCCCGCTAGCTTATCTTCTTCTGACAGCTGCCTTCTCCAACACAGGAAGTGGAATTAGTCATGAAATTTGGAACCATGTTTCATTTGGGGAAATACCCACCCAACAATATTTATAATTTCTTTAGCTATTTATAAACTTAACTACTGAAGGTAGTGGTACATTGAGAACTTTTACAAGTCAGAAAAAACATGCAAAAAAAAACCCAGGGATCATAGGATGACATTCATTGTTTTCATTAGCAATAACTACTAACATTCAAGGTTTCATGATTAGAGTTCCAAATTCAGGTTGGAAATCCTTTTCTTTTTTTTTTTTTTTTTTTTTAAAAAAAAAAGGCTCCTTAGACAGCACTCTACAGACCACTCCACATGAACTACTGGCATGCAGTATGGAATGGTAGTTATGAACTAAAGAAAAGAGATGGTACAGCCTACACTGTGGCAGACTAATTTAACACTAGATTATTTTTGCAAGTATACTGGAATTTAAATGAGTTCCCTACTGTTAGAAAGACACCTGCTATTAAAGAAAAAAAMAAACAAACAAACAAAAAAAAACTTCTACAGCCACTTTAATCCAACTTAAACACAAAGGAGAGTAGAAATTCTATGTCCCCACCATGTCCTGCTCATGCTTTGGTTGCTTTAAGTAATTATGAACATGCAAAGAAGGCTACATCTACAGGCACACAAATTTTATATTTTGACTGTCCCATACATTCTCCTCAGAGACTTAACTACAGGAGCAGACATTTTTAAGAAAAAAATGTTCCCTTTGCCCCTTCAGTCAAACGGAAGCCGGAATGAAAAGCACACAATAACAGAAAAAATAAAATAAAACAAAATAAAACAGAACACCAAGAAGTCCAGATATTCGGCTTCAGCAAACACTAAAAACTAGGCTTTGAATAAGATTCCAAAGCCACATACAAAACAAAGCCACACACAAAGCCAAAAGCAAGACTTGCAGATTTTTATCTCAAGAAGATTGCCAAGCATCAAAGTAAAGAATGAACAATGACTGGTTTATGGATTAAAAAAAGCCAACAGAAGTAAAGCCAGGTTTAGCTGAAGTAGACCTTCCTATGGAAGAAGTAACTAATGACAAATCACATTACATAAATCCCTATCACATTTTATAACTGAAGTTTTCCAACAACATGCATTTCAGCACACTCAGTACATTCGGTAAGAACCGAGGATAACAACACTTCACTTCTCACAATGCAACAGCTTGTGAGCCCAAAAAAAGATTGCCACAGTAGCTGAGGGACACAACAATACAATTCAATAAATCCTTTGTAGTGCAGGATACCTGAAAGCTTACAATTAGCTAACTTGGAATTCTCTCTTTCAGTTTCAGGGGGAAAAAGGCAGGGTTTCGCATATTCATTATCAAAAAACGTTCACCCTTTTTCTTACAGGAGCCCTTCAGTTCAGAAAAGAGCAAGGTGGAGTTGTCTATGCTGAAGTGTCAAAGACTTGAAGACAGCCTGCATATTTAGCAGTTAAGACTGGTCACAGCAAATCAAGAACTATTTTGCATATAGATATACACAGTGCCACTTTGCCATCCTCAGAGTTTCTGCAAATTAGGACTCCATATAGAAGCAACATTTCAAGTGCAAAGTATTAGAATAAACCACACATCATAGTCCTTTTCTAGTCAGCAAAATTCCCAGCAGTAGCCAGTGTTACCAGAATAACCATAAATTCTAGTCCAAAATCCAAAAGCAGATTTATTCCTTGAACTGAAGTGCTACAATCACACAAATCAAAAACAGAACAAATAGATAGAATCTTACCATGAACAAAAAGATGAATCTCAGTCAGCAGTAAGACATTGCAGCAACAAAGACTACACACAAACTATGTTGTTATTTATTAGGAACAGTATAGCCAGCAGGACAAAGAAAAATGATTACAAGCTCAACATGGTACCTGTGACACTGTATCTGTGTCCAACTTTGAGTCTCTGCAGGGAGATACCAAAAAAAACAGATGCAGTCCAGCAGATGGCTGCTAAGATGGCTGGGTGCTGAAATTTAGGACATACAAAGAGGAGCTGAGAGAGCTGGTTTTGTTAAGCCTGGATAACGGACAGTTTAAAAAAGGGGAGGGGGGGAAGAGAAGCACTACAGCACTATACAGAAAACAGAGCTAGACCATTCTCAGAAATGCATGTGGGAAGAACAAGWGGAAAGCAACAAATTGCTGCAAGGTTAATGTCAACTAGACAAAAGCAAAAAAATCCCAAACAAACAAAAAACCCCACAGCAGTAGAGGCTAAATCCCAGACCACATATGCCTAGAGGGGTTGTGACAATCTTTGGATACACTCGCATCTGACTGGATGAGGCCCTGAGTAACACAATCTAATGCTGAAGTCAGCCCTGCTTTGAGTAAGAAAGACGGTGCACCAGATGGCTCCAGAAGTCCTTTCCAACCTAAGTTATTCTGTGATTCTATACTTAGGAAACACTATGGCTCACAAACGGGAGTCTAAGCACTAAGCMAATACCTCGTCTCACCTCACATTTGTTACCATGTTCTTGTATGTATCCTGTCAGTTGTGAATGTTGAGTGAATGGGATCTTAAATTTTTTTTAATTATTCTTATTATATGCTTTGAAAACTTTTGCTATTCTCTTCTTGTAGAGATATTTAATATGGATATCTTCTTAAAACAGCAATACAATTAATATCCAAATTGAGATTAATAGCTCATAAAGAAGTATTCATATTTTTTTGTTTGCCATGCCCACAAACTCAACATTTAAAAGCATGCAGAATATCCAAAGTAAGGTATAAAAAGATATATATTTCTTCCTCAGAAAACCTACAGTCTCCACGTACTATCAAATAAGTCTTATCTATTCCCCATATTCTTATGGTATAGAATTTTATTAACAGACTATTCCTCATTTCAGCCTTTATAAAGACATTTAAAAAACAGGAGCTAATTTTGACTTCAACTTCCCCACAGATTACATAAGACAGGTAATGGAAGGAAGGTAGCACTCAAGAATCAAGATGAGTCAGATTGGTATAACTACTAATTTTGAGATGAAAATCCAATAGGTATCTGTTCTGTATCACTTCAGCTTGTTCACATCATTTTCCAGAATCACTAAGTGTACATAACATTCTTTCACAATTTCTACTCTGAATTAAGTACTCTTAAAGGTCAGAATAATGCTCTTTTTACGATTTCTGTACTTGCAATAACTTACAACAGTTGATATTACTGATACAGGAGAGAGTCAGCTGAAGATTAAATGGCATTTTGATTATCTAGAAACTGTCACATGGCAGTGATTGCGCTGATAGTGTTATTCTTCCTCTTCCCCAACTCCCACCCACTTCTGCTCACAGCTTCTTTGTAATGCAAGGAAACATCAGGAAAGTTCATATGAATTAACAGAAGATATGAAGTCCAACTAATCCACTCATTCATTGCACATTCATATAGACAATGAATCAAAATGAAGACAGCCTTAATTTCATTCATCTGAATTAGTTCCTGAAGTCTTGTAGACATCTGTTAAAATGTATACAATCTTTATTCTTTCTATTCCAAACCCAAGATGTAGAACGCTTAGAACTGAAATCCTGCAAGCTTTCAGCCTCACACAGAAGGTAGAGAAGATGTAATGTAAAATGAGTAAAAACACACTCATTATAGCTGAA
This sequence comes from Rhea americana, assembly GCF_003343005.1. Taxonomy (NCBI): domain Eukaryota; kingdom Metazoa; phylum Chordata; class Aves; order Rheiformes; family Rheidae; genus Rhea; species Rhea americana. Next base: position 2,543,382 of record NW_028186424.1, on the reverse strand, counting down.
TGTTTCAAGCARTACGCAACATCCACCTGCAATAAAAATCTCACTGACTCCCTCAATCTGGGACTTTTGCAATGCTTCCAGCAAAAGAGAGGCATACATTTGACTTTATGTGATCATGAAGAAATTATTTTAAATAAAGTCCTCACCTACTACAAAATTTTGTACTGTTACTGAAGGGAAAAACCCTCAAAGTACTGCTGTGGAGATTATCATTTAACTTCCATAACGAACAAACAGTTTTAATCAGCATCTTCAGTTTTGCTACTGAATAACTGAAAAGTTTCTCAAAAACAAGAGTTCAAAGTGCATTTTTATCCCCGAAAGCAACTTCCCTTTATTCTGAGGACCAGCACTTCAAATAAGATAGAATCAGTGTTCTTAAATTTACATTCCAAGTAGAAGTTATATTATTCCATACATAAAGGAAAAGGAAGGATTTGTGTCCAGTTGAAGTTCAACATCTAATGGAGAACTAGTCACATGACAAAGTTCATAACTTCATGCAGTGATTCTGTAAAATTCTGAAAATTGTATTTTTAATCAAAAGAAAAGGTTTAATATCCTGTTACCTTCAAATAATTCTTACTTTGCACATATACAAGATTTGCTTTACAAATCAGTCTTTTTTTTTTTGGGGGGGGAATTTTCCATAACTTTTGTTCAACACAGACATACAATTACAAGCACAGACCACAGTGGAGCACTAGTCTTATTGTTAACAGCAGAYGGAAGACGGCTTCTAAGTAAGCCGTCACCAAAACCTGATTGTAAGGATTGAAACACTTGTCAGATGAGTATAGCTGAGCACCCCATCAGCTGCTGAAATTTTGTTCCCAGCATGATCTGCTAACGTGGATCTTCATGGCCTATTTATGCTCCCTGTACCACAGAAACATAAGCTTATTTGCTTTCCTCTCTCCCCCTAACCTCTTTGCAAATGTTTTAAATCCTCATTACTGACAATAGACAGCTCAAAAGACACCCAGAAACATGTATGTATGCATGTTAAGGGGCAGGAGGAGAACTGCAACTCAATTCCTCTAATCCCTCTGACAGGAGAGAGAAAGAGGAAAGCTCTGGATGCAACTGCAGTCAGTAAGTAACACTGTAGAGTCAGCCCTAGCCCTCCTGCAGGTCAGTGAAGCAGCCCAAGGTAGCTTTATAGTTTTCCTCATTGAGAGGTTGGATTTCTCGAGTTCCTTCTTTCAACTTTTTGATAGCTCCATCTGCAGTTCAGCTATTTTTTGTTCATTTGTGTTTAGAAAACAGTGCACAAATATTGTCCCCCGCACTGTATCCAGCTCTTTCTGTCCTTCCTCCYACACACTTCAGTCCTGTCCTCAGATTGCCTCCTCCCCAGTCTATACTTCATTTAACATAAAACATGCATAGAAGAGACATCATACATAAGCAGTTTAAAATCATGAAACTCTCAATCATAACTATTTGCAGACTTTATCTTTCCTTTCATAGTAACTGAATTCCCTTTCTAGAGAGATGAAAATGGTAAATTAACACTATAATATTCTTGGTTATTCTGCCTTCTTTTTAACATAAAAATTAAGAGAATAAAAATATGCTGTTCTCTCATTAAAAGAGATAAAGGACATTATGAATAGTTTCCACTCATTAACACAGGGAACTTAAGGAATTAAGTTCAGAACTCCACATTATGTGACCACTTACCTCAAAACACACATGTATATATCACATGATTTCAGACTTAGCACTGAAACCAATGAATATTAATTTTAAACTTTAATCCCTGGGCCACAGCCTTCACTAGGCTGGAGTATAGTAGTTTTTTTTTTTTTTTTTTTTTTTTTNGGATGCCAATCCTGTGTCAGAAGTTTTCCTTCAGAAATATAAAGGTTCTTTTTAAAGAGTAAAACATACCATCCCTCTTAAAGTCGTTTCTATAATGTATAGTCTCACTCTCTGCAAAATTTCTTAAGGTGCTACTATTTAGAACATCTGGATTAAAAGTTTTAGGAGTAGTTTGGAAAGACAAAGATCTAGATTCCTGAACAAATAATACCTACACCAATGGACTAAGTAAAGACTTCAGATTCTTGTTTTCCATTAAAAAGGAAAACTGTACAACTACACTGCTTACTATTTAATCAAACACAGTCCTACAAAAACTGTGGGGCTATAAGAAGCATCACCTTCACTTTCTGAAACAGTAAAACGCACAACTTAGTAAGCTCATAATGCTCCTGACTCAGCAAAGTTGTTTAAAAAAAGGGGAGGTGGGCATTTTAAAAGTGTATGTTTCAGCAGTACTGCCCAGAAGCAAAGTCCAAAGCTAGAATTCATTAACCCACGCCACTGTGGGTCACTAGCGTAAAGGGAGAGAAAAGCCATTGATTCTTCAGTCTCCAAGCCAATAACTTCTTAATGCTTTTTTTCCCCTCAAACCAAGCTCCTACTTATATATAAAGAAGAAAATTAATTCAAACTCACACTCCAGGTGGAAAAAATCTGGCCTTTTAAAGCTGATTCAGGTACACTTGACATATAAACTACCAAGTAGTCAGTTAGCTTTGTCAGCACTTTGGCTGCTTTCAGAAGCAATATTCCTTTTTCATGTATTAACTTGGAGCCTAACGATAAAACACAAATACTACACCTAGCTGGTACATGTGATGTCTTAAGCTCTTCAAGGAGAAAGCTACATGTAAACAAGCAGGAGCAGCCTCTTTTTTTTCACTTTGAATCTTCCTGCCACACCCAAAGAGGCATGAAACAACCTGAGGGAACAACCAAACCTTTCAAAGTCTCAAGCTGCTGAACAGACAGCAACTGAGTCAGAAAAGTAGTCCAGGAAAACTTCATCATAGTGTCTGAGAAGGTAGGGCAGGAACACTGCATTCCTAAGCACCCCTGAAGGTGTCAGAGACTGATGGGCAACTAACAGAGTTCTTTCTTCAATCTCTACTTAATTCAATTTTCAGCTGCAGCCTCAAACACACAAACATTTTGTAACAAGTTACAAACATAACTGACACAGAACACAAAACACCATATGCATTGGCTGTGCATGCACACTCTCTCACAAGGAAAAATAAATCTACGAAGTGCTAAGAAATCATTTTACATTCCAAAACAAAGACTTCTCTAAGCATTTTCTTAACATTATGGAAGATTCAGTCTTAACTATTATCTAAGTGTCCCTGTGATACTCCAGATTTCTCCCTAATTCTTACCAACCACTGCAAGCATCTGATTTTTAGCAGTATTACATCCACAGGCAGCAACAATTCTTAACTGACAATGCAGAACAAGCCTAGTCTTGACAAGTTCAGAGAAACTAACAAATTCTCTGATGATGGATGGGGTTCAATACCAGCCCAGACATCAGATCAAGAACAAGGTTTCTCCTTGTACCAAGTATCAACAGCTGAAGCAAGAACTGAGCAGATTCATCTAAGCTCAAAGTGCATCCCTTTACTTGAAGGAACCCCACAGAGTTGAGCCTGCAGATCAAGGCTAAGACGACCTGCATTGCAGCCTTGCCACACAACCATCAGACTGACAAAGGGTGGCAAGATTGCATCCAAATCCCTCAGACGCTGGCACTTTCAGGGTGTACACAAGCATTCCAGCCAACAACCTACTAATTTGGTACCATTAATTTCTTCTGCCATAGTTCTGATGAAAGGATTGACTTCATCCTTAGCTTCTGAAAGGGAAGGTTTACACATTTAACCAACACATCCATGAATCTCAACGGAAACTCTTCTGCACAAAGTGCTAAAAACATGCTCCCTCCTGGTATTCTGTTTTCACCTGTCACCACAAGCTACTTTAAGAAACTCCCCAGCTTTCAAAGACACTATTCTAAATACCTTGCTCTCTTCCAGCACTGTACACAAAACCTGAACACTCAAGTCAGGTCCAGATGGGTGGGAAGGCCCTTAGAAGTCAGTAACTTTCAAACAAAACACTGCAGGGCCCAAGTTCATTTCTGAACTATTCATTTAGCCCTGGGAATCTGAGGAGCACCATAAAGCCAGAGGAACTCAACAGAAAAGGGACTATATAGGAACAACAGAGGAAGCAAACAACGGCATGAAGAACAGATTTCAAATATCAACCAGACAGGCAACTGTGTGTTTTGATCCTCGAAACATCCACAGATTAAGTAGTACACAGTATTCCCCATGGAACAGAAAGAAATTCAGGAGTTCTCTGCTTGTTTAATYCTTGTGAAACTCACACCCAGTTTATATGAGATAAGAGAATGGATGTATAGAATGTGGGTACAGACAAAAAGTGAGTAGCTCCATTGTTTCCAAAACAGAGATCAGAAAGTGGAAGTTAAAGGGAAGGATGGTAAAGGCCAGGTTATAGACAGAGCAGTTCAAACTTTAAAGCTGACAACCTAGTTTGAACTGAATGCAGAGTATCTGCAAATATTCAGGTTAAAAAGCTTCATCTAATAAGTACCTCAGTTTCTGTAACATCAGCAAAACACCCAGTGACTATGCTAGAACAGAACTTGGACAGATGGTTTTATTTCGTTAAATGGGAAAAGTTGAGGAGTGGTTAATTATTCTACTCTGAGTGGGGTCTTAACATGTCTGTTCTACTGTGCTGTCCCCAGACTGCAGGACAGCATCTGCCTGAGTTACCATTTGTGCTAGCAAAGTAGGAAACAAAAGTTCACGTTCTGCAGGCTTTGAAGTGCTAAGAAGCCTCCTGCTTTAGAATTAAGTCTGGTTCCATGACAACAAACAGACAGAGGGCCACAAAAGCTTTAACAGCTCAAACATGACTGATGAATTAAGTCCACTGCGCAGTATTCTCTACTGCAACTTGAACCTAAGAATAAGAAATCATAAAAAAAAAAAAAAAAAAAGAAAAATCAAGGCTTCAGCCAGTTTAGAATATTTAAAGCAGCAGTTTCTCTTCAGCTTTGCAATTAGCACTGCATTTCAAAGAATAGTGTTTGCCACTTCCCTAGGTATTTTTAATCAGTCTGTTCACCTCATGCAAAGAAGATTTTGCAATCGAAAAAAGAGCTTAGCTGAAGTAATTACATGCACAGAACAGGTTAGCTATAGCCAATGCCACTTGATGTTTTAGTTTATTCCTAGACCCTTTTCTATACTACAGAAATATATTCTATATTCTTTTCTAACTCTATGATACCTTAGACATTATACCCTAAAAATAAGAGGCATTAGCAAGGCCTTAAATGAAGAAAATAGATTAATTCTGTTCCTCATTTACAACTTACATTTATCTAATTGGTATCTGCACCTAAAACACATTATCAAAAGCTATGTTTAGAGAAGTCAYGTAACTGCTTTGAGTGGTAAATGTTTTCATTTCAGAGTGATAAAATTCTATGTTCTAATACCACACAAAAATCAAAGCAGCAAAGTATTAACAAAATTATCACTGAGATCTGGAAAAATCACAGTAGTCAGGTAAGCGTTTGCCAAGCATTTGTATTACAGAAATAATATGTTTGTATTAATTAATAAAATATTCCAGCACCACTAGAACACTTCTTAATTCTTACGTGTCAAAACTCTTCAGTATGTATTCTACCTATATTTACCTATTTACAACACATAAGATTAAGGATCTTGGCCAAAATGACAAAAAGCACCACTCAAGAAGTCAGGAAGAAAACCCTTGCCCAGGATTCCTTCTATGCTAATATAGAAGAAAAGTTTTAAGAAGTTTCCATATATCCTAAAGATAATACAGTGCAGCATTCAAAGCCTTAGTCTCTAGCAATATTTGCCTACTTACTTGGAACAAATTGTGTTAATACCCGCTCAAATTATGATAAGCTATTATCTCTTCCAGAGTGAAATATCACACCACATCTTTCTCCTATGGTTTTACTCTCATTGTTAAAATATATTTTATAGAAACATTACCTGGCAAAGAAGTTAGTAAAAGGTCCCAATATTTTTAGTTTATTGTCCACATCTGTCTCCTGACAACACTCCTGCTGGCTTTGATCATTGGTCTCTTTAGTGGAATTCAGGGTTACATCTGAGAAGTGCGCTTCATCAGTCTCGAGATTCACAATTGCACTTGAACTGCTTGTGACCACAAAGTCCAAAATGTCCTCGTTGCTAACCGATAAAGTTGTTGACAATTCTGTGCTAAGACTAGAAACACTGCAGACCGAGATATCATCACTTCGATTCAGAGCTTTGGTAGTTGGACTATAAAGTTTGACGCTGTCATACCCCGTTCTAGGAAAAGTTGAGGATTTTCGCACAGGATGGTCATGTTCAGAAGTCAAAGAATGTGGAGGCACGTAAGATGGCAGTGTGCATGCACTCTGAAAAGCTCTGTCAGGCACAATTTCAGGTTCTGACTGCTTTCTCTTCACATTTAACACATTGCAATGAACAGGCTCTGGATTTCCTATTTCTAGAGTTGGAATACCAGAATCCACAGATTTAAGGCTATGACAATCTTCTGAAGTACTGCAGTGTTGGCTAGGCCCATACTCAGGCAATGAGAGAGATCTTGGGGCCCTTGAATTGAAGTTTTGAAGACTCTGGATACTGCTGCCCACTCTTGCATCCAGAATTCCCATCAAGCTCAAACCATTTAAAGAGTTGGATAAATTTACATCAGCTGTCTTGGACCAAGTAGTAACTGGTTAAAAGAAAGAACAGACAGTATTATGAGCTTGTGAGGAGACTTTTAAAAATATTTTATACACACACACTCAGTTGTATCATAAATTAGAAATCATCTGCAAGATAAGATTAATAGTTTTAATTGAAGAGCCTTTCTCTCGCTTTCAGCACACAGAACAATGGCAACTTAATTTCAGCTTCCAGAAAACRGCAAGCATGGAAAGTCTTTTCTTAAGCCGTTCGTTTGTTTCGTAAGCCTCTCTCGAAGGCAAAATTACTTAAAACTGCAGTATTTTAGTGTTACATGCCAATATTAAGATAAAGATTTGAAGTTGATTTTTTATATAACTTTGAATGCATACATAGTGACATTGGGGAGACTATAAAGCTTGTCTCTACATACTTTAAATTTAGGCTAAAATTTAAAAGGATTCATTCAAACAGCAATTAAATTCATACAGCCAACTTTTTGACAATACACACGATGCACTTGATCAGTGCATGCGAGGTTAAAACTGACACTTAAAAATATGCCATACTTACTGCTCATACGCAATACACATTTACATCCTCCCTTCAAGAGCTGCCAACGGGACAGTTAACCCAAGCAATGTCCCCCCTTCTAGCCTACATCTGAGTGACCTTCAAAGAGCTGCACATTAAATGCACTGTCCTGCTGAGTAAACTTCCACCTGACATAAAACTGGATTATCACTGGGACTGCTGCCCTGGCTCCCACAACTGCTACTGACCCTTTAAGACAGTAAAKGATTATTATTATGACACTACATACATCGCTCTTTCCATACAGCTTCATACAAACAAAATGGTTAAATTACCTTCTACTCAGCTGAAGTTTTCAATGAAATTATTGCAGTTGGCAGAAGAAATACACACATACTGGTTCATTTTCTTCATTCTGAAACACTTCCTGTGCTAAGTATGAAGGAATGAAAAATACTCTTCCCTTCTTGCAAATGGCTTTCTTTCTAAACATTTACTTCCAACTCTTGGAGGCCAGCTTTCTGGTCTCCTATTCTCACTAAAGTACAACACTTAATTAAAAGGTGCCAGTTCTCCACTAGGAGGTTCACACACTATCCATTCTCAGTCCAGAGCCAATATATTTTGGAACTGTAACACAGGCAGGAGCTAAGACACAGAAGACACATTTCAAACATATTCTATTTGTGTGAATCTTAAAAATTTTTTTGATAAGCTTCTAGTCATAGGAGAAGGTCACAAATCCAAACGGACTTCATATGCTATGCCAACTCATTGGCTTWCTACATAAAGCAGGCCTATTTGATCAATCATTCCAGTTCAATCCACTTTAAGTTTAGGAAAAAGTAAAAACACCTCAAGTTATTTCATCTTTTAGTCAATTAAGAACTTTAAGGGCTAACTAGGTATTACCCACACAAATCAATTACTGCACCAATCGTCTAGTCCTTTGGATAAACAAGGTTTTAAATGTATTCTCTTTTCACTAAAACATTTGTGAATATGCACACTTTTCTTATAGAGTTGCTATAGCAACTTTTTTTTTCCCCGCATTACSATGGTTTGAAAAGCTTACGTGCTCTGTAATATAAAGAATGATTTCTTTAGATAGTTATCATACAGATTTCATACATTAGCAACCTCTTTGTTCAGTGCATTAAAACTACAATGGTCAGCAAAAAACAAACAGAAAAAACTACAAAACACTTCTGGAACACAAGCAACAAATTATTCTACTTCATCAAACTGATTATGAGAGTTAAAGTGTATAAATATGATGTAACAGGAAGCATGAAATATACTTATTGTTGCAAACATTTGCATCTCTTGCTCTTTGACCTTCCTCTTTGGATTTCCTTATTTTTCTATAAAGTCTGACTGCTCTCTTCTCCACCCTTTCATACACATTACATTGCACTTTAAATGAACAGCCYATCCAGCTCCAATGTTTCTCTAAAGCATATACACAGCCTACAGAATTTTAAAACATGAGTGCAGGTGTTTGCTTGACCACAATTCACACTTACTAACATATCTAGAAAATACAGTCCAGAAAATCAAATTCATAGATTTAAATAGCCAAGAACAACTTCGATGGTGTTTCAGTAAACAGCACAGACATAATCAGTTGCTTTATTGGCTGCCTTCATTTCTGGTCAATGATTTTCCTAAGCAGTAGCCAGTCCTTAGCTTAATCACATGGCTCTTCTCGCCTAAGYTTACAAATTCTAAGCATTCAAGTGGCCTTGGGAAGAGCGAGCAGATACAGTAGCTCAAAATGTCAAACAATTCTGTAAACAAGAGAGCTCAGAGAAATAAAAATAAATTCCCATGCAGTGCTGTGAAACTTTGGACTTGGCTTGGTAATTTTTTAAGCAGGAAATTTAACAGGAAGAGATCTTTTAAATGGGCAGTCAGCAAAGGCAGAAGTATGTAACAGCTATAGTCTGTTGGAATAAATTGTGCAATAACAAACTACAAAGGTTTTACACAGTTTAGCGAAATCATGGGTATACTTTGAAGTATACCATCAAGAGCTTTAAATGAAAGCTCGAGAAGTCATCAGCTGCCAAAAACATTCTTTAAACTACTTCATTCATTTTGCATGAGACTGTTGTAGGATTGTTCTTTAAAGACAGAAAAGTGTTACTTATCTTCCTGGACTTATTTTAGCTGCCTCACTGATATTTGACATAATTCTGAAGTCTACTTAAGTGTTAACATACTGTAATACTAACTTCTTTCCATAAATCATTTATTAACATAATACTGTTGTAACATCATTACAGACACATTAGCATAACAAACTATTGAGCAAAAATAAGCAATTTGGTCTGCACAGCATTCATAATCCCCGCAACCTGTTTAAATGGGAATATATTTAAATGAGATTTGTAATATCATCCAGAATATCCTATGTCTTATTAGAATCATTATCTGATAAGAACTACTGGGGGGGGGGGGGAGATGGCAATAGGAAAGGAGATATAAGAATAAAACAGAGGTCATCAAAGCCAAGGAGATGGGATCATTTACTCATTATCTCTTCCAACATAAGAGCTAAGGGGCACCATATAAAGGTAGTTGTAGCCAGGTTCAGAACTAACGTCAGGATATAGTTATTCACACAACGGCAGTCAAGCTGTGGAACTCCTTGCCACAGTACRTGGTGGATACCAGAAGTTTACATGATCTTAAGTTCACAGAAGGAAAATTCACCGAGTATTTTCAAGTGCAAAAAAACCACATATAACTCAGGAAGTCCCAGAACTGCAAATGTTAGAGCCTCAGGGAAATAAGAATAYACATTATTTCTGATTTTAAGCATCTCCTTCTTGTCTGTAAGGAGGAATTTTGGTCTCATCCAGTACAGCTGCCCATAGAGTTTTGCATTCCTGAGGGCCTGATCATGGCTTGTACGAAGGCATGTCCCGACAATACCAGAGCAGCTAAGACAGATTTGGACTTTTTATGTGACCCAACCATGCAGAAAGAAGAAATCATACACAATCATAGTTTCTAATATAAAGAATAAAGTGACTTTTTTAAAAAATACACATTTTACTGTAAATTTAAAACTATTAGAACAAAGATCAGGAAGAAGTCAACAAAAGTCACATTCTTCTAAATTTACTGTGGCTTGCATTGCAACTTAGGCAAGTAACTTATTTAGAAGGAAGGTTTAGATGATTATTTACAGGCAGAATTTTTATCATCTTGTCTCTTCGACACTGCTATTTCTGCTTGCAGAAAAATAATTTATGRTTTTTAGAACAAGGAATTTCTTAATTATGATGTTTTAAGATTTTTTTCTCATCAAGAAGAAAATATGCATTGAAGAAGAAAGTGAAGGGTTTAAACTCTTCATGCACTTAACAGTATTTTTTATTGCATGTGGCAAGAAACTGAGTACAATACTACTACCAAGTGCAACTGCAGGTGACCTCGGCATACATGAGCATGCATCAAAAACAGTTCAATTTATTAAAGCAGTTCTTATTTCAAATTGTTTACAGGTCACATGCTAACAGTCACAGCATTTTCAACAATTTCCCTAGGTTAGAAAGCAAAGCACGAGATACTGTGATTAACACTATGTATGTGATCACAGCCAAAACCTTATTAGCAAACAAGAAATACTTGGGATTTTTTCATTAAGAAATCGTCTATCTAACTCCTAACCAGCTGTCTTCATAAAGCATTAGCTTTACAAACCTAGCTGTCGAGCAGAAAATTTGGAAAGTGATCATAAGTGAACTATTCACGGGTTTTCCACTTTTTTGCTATGTCAGGCAGTATAAATGAGTCACAGTGTTCTGCTAAGCCTCTGTTCTGGAAGCAGTTTAAAGAGCTTCTTTTTCCCCTACCAAGGACTCAGAAAAATGCGAGATCACGTCAAACTGGGTGCAGTATCATAAGAAACTGAATTCATGCTATTTTCATGAAGTTTCCACTGAAGTTTTATTCAGTCTTTGGGGATCACCTAAAAGGATGTGGACTAAGAAGAGAGACTGCGAGAGGGATGAAAGTTGTTTCCTTCACGCAGGCTGTAGGCAGAAAGCCTTCACAATGTTCAACCAAGCTTACCTCGTAGCCTTAATTATAAAAAACAAAAAATATTATTTAACAAAGGCAAAAACCGACCAGCGCCTCCTCAGAAGGCCGATCAGGAAGCGGCGCTCACGCTCGCCTGCGGTCTCCGCAGCACCCCAGCGGGGCCGAGCGCTCTTCTAACTTTTTTAAGATGGTCGCGGCAGGTCTGAGCAGGAGCGGCCGAGGCGCCGGGGGCAGCTGCCGTCCCCCCGCCGCCCGCCCCCGCCGCCCCAGCGGGGCTCCGACCGCCCCCGGCACGGGGTGGGGGGACGAAAGAGCCCAACAGGAACCCGGACGCCTCACCGGGGCAGCGCTGCCCTCCGCGGCTCTCCTCGTGCTGGGCCATGCCCAACGCTCCCCGCGGCGGCTGCTCCCGCGGCGCTACGCGGCGGCGGGCGGCGGGCGGTCCATGTCGCGCTCAGGTGCCCGGGGAGGAGCGGCGAGGCCGCGGGTTCAGCGGAGGTGAGGCGGCGCAGCC
>NW_028186424.1:2471518-2531488 GCF_003343005.1 Rhea americana | reverse complement strand
CCGCTCCCCGTCCGCGGCGCGGCCGTCGGAAGCCCCGCCCGCCGCGGAAGAAACGCCTGCGCGGCGGGGGGCGGGGTGGCGCGCGGCGGAGGCGGCCGTTGGGCGCCCGCCGCCATTTTGGATCGCCTCAGCGCGCACCGTGGGCGGCGGGTGGAGTGGGCTGCGCTTGCCTGGTTGCGGCGCGGAGCCGCGCTGAGGGGGCGTCGGCGACAGGGCTGCGGGTTTGAGCGGGGCGCGGGGCGTCTCGCCGGGCGGTGCTTGGYCCCCGTTACGGGGCGGCTGCACCTCCCCCCGACCCCTCGGAGGCCCCAGCGCGCCGGGCCGGCGGCCCCTGGCAGAGCAGGCCCTTGCCCAGTCCCCGGGATGGTTTTATTTTATGTTGAAAAATACAGAATTTTAAGCATGTTCAGGCTGTGCGAGGTCTCAGTCTGGGGCATCAGCTGAAGATGTATCCATATTTTCATGGACTTCTACCCCATTGGTGAGAACATTAATGCCCATAGTAGAGGCTCTAGAAGGATCAGTGCTCTTCTGGTGTGCTTCATCTCTCTTCTCGATTTTTACCTTTCCATTCTCTTATCTTTGCCTACTTTTATCTCTTCAGAAATGTTCTCTCTYGTTTTTTTCCCTCCTCAGCATAGGCACATCCCTTCTGTCCACGCTCACATTGAAATCTAAGGAGTCGGCCCCTCACCGGAGCAGAGCTCTCACCTTCGAAATTCATCCTTGCTTTTTCTTCAAAGATAAAAATGTTTTGCTTCCCAAGCCTAGTGATCATGTCTCTAGAATATACTGAGGTATAAAAACGAAACTGCTTTCCTAACTTGATGAGTGTGTAAGTAGTTACTGCTTGTTGCAATTTCATGCAAGTTGCCTTTGCCTGGAAGGTGGGAGTGTGAGTGTAGCAAATCTTGGAATATCAAAGCGTGTAGTAATATACTTTCTGATATCAAAAAGAGCAAAGCCATGCTTTGATACGGGCAAATTACMCAAATTGGAAGAGGCTGGGGTAAACTTAAATGAAGTACATGCCACCATGACCTCATTAATACTGTTTCCCTGTTAGCAATGTAAGAATTAAATATATCCATGTTGTAATCACACCACTCGCGTATATTTGTAGGTTACAGGGTCACAAGCATCTCATCTAAAAGTTTTTTTTTCATTGGCTCTAATTTTGTTGGTTTAAAGATGCTGACTGAAATATCACCATACAACATAAATACAATTTTTACTTCCTCTTGGTAGTTCAGCACATTGGTCTATATTGATAAATGTTTATATGATATAATTAAATCCATATACGGAGTTGTAATACTACTATTTTAGTTAAAAATAGACATGGCAAATCTGCTGTCAACCAAAAATTACACCTCTACAGATTTTCTCTCTGGTTCAGAGACATAAGTTTAAGCTTCTATTTAAATGGTGGGTATCAAAAAGAACATAAAATAATTAAGGCTGGCACAAATTTCCCCATTTTTTTTTCTATTCAAATTCTTTTCAAGTCACTTCTACTCTGTTAGACAGCTGGCATATTATTATTAAAAGAGGGTGAATAAAAGCACAGCAGCTCTAAAACATTATAAGCTTGCTCATATGCAAGAGACAAATGCTATTTTCGAGCATTCACTGTAATTTATTTTTTCAGTATTAACATTTTCCTTTGGCTTTTGAGAGTAGGAATTAATTCCTCTGTTGGAGCAACTAGAACCTTGTATCATTGTCATGGTATCATCAAGCTTATGTCAGAGTTGTTAGGTTCCTATGATAAATAACAGGATGAAAATACATAGTGAATGAATTTTGTGATTCTGTAGAGCTTCCCCAAAGAAAACAGTGATGCTCCTATCTTTGTAATTTTACTTAGTGTGAAGAAACTATTAGAAAAATCTGCCATGGGAAATCATTCAGCAGGGTGCAGAGTACAGCTAAAAGTTTCAAATCAACCAAGGGCACTTAAACACCTTTTGGACAGTAGTTATTTAGGGATAGATTTATGCCTAATACTCATACTGCCTTTGGGATCCCATCCTAAGTAGTTTGTTTTCCATTTCCAATCCACAGATGACCCTTCCTATTCTGCAGTTAAGCTCTTTGATGCTAGCTCACAGCAAAATTCCTACTATTCTTCCTACTGAGGAAACGTAAGAACAACTAGGATGCCACAGTGCTAGGTACTGTACAAATACCAGGGTCAGCCTCAAATGTTTACAGAAAATCATGGCTTAGTCAATACAAAATACACTCTTAGTTGCATGTGAATGACAGTGCATGTAGTTGAAAAGAGTAATACTATTTCTGCTATTAGCAAAAGTTGACTTTTTGCAGCAGTAACTAGCATTAGTTCTGTTAAAGGCACCTCCATCAGAGATAACATAGAGTCTATCTATAAAAACTGAATATTTGTTATCATTCCTCTGTATTGATAAATACTGAGGGGCTGAAATTATATAATTAAATACAGCTTCACATTTTTATCCTTGTGAAAGTGTGGAATCTCCTAATTGCTAAATAAAAAGAAAATATAACAGCTATGGGAAGTATAAATATATAACTAAATGCACAGGGGTGCTTTTAGAGCCTTTGTTTCCCAGCTGTGCAAAATTTAAAGGAGTTGTTGATACAGAAGGGCATGCTGAAAAATCAAGCATTCCTGTTATGACATACTGCCTATACGAATCAGCAAATCTTCAAAAATATGATTAAAAGGTTGGGTTTGTGTCATATTTTTTCCTTAGCATGAAGAGTAAATGTTTACAGAATATTTACAGGGAAAAAAAAATTTGCAATACTTGAGCTTCTTTGGTACCACGTGAGATATATCCTTTCTCTTCTGAGTTCTTTAGAATCTGCTAAATGCTTCTTAAACAGTGAAAGATGATATGAAAAATAAACACAAAATGTTACTCAGCGGTCACCTTAATCTGGAGCAGTGCAGTCTGCAAAATGGACAAAAATGAAATAAAAAATCCCTGAGAAACATTTATAGTAATGCTTACTCGGTGTAGTTATCATTAGTGCTCTGCTGCTGATTTAGACTCAGGTAAACCTGGAAAATAAGTAGCGAATTTTTTAAAAACTTCTGGGGCTAAATCTTGATGTCTTCAAGAGTGTCTTGCCCATGGCTGTTCTGCAGAAATGAATCAGTACATACAGCTGTCTGAAGCTGGCAGGTGAAGCTCACCTGCTGGGTAAAAAAATCTAAGTGATCTAATAATAGATCAATGCTAGAGAATTTGATTTCCCCAAAATGTATTTTTCAATGTCTTTTTATCATACAAACTCATATTCGTGCTAGTAGAATTCAAGACACCAGTTTTATGGTTACTCTTTCCAGGAATGCTTGAAGAGTTTGGTATGCTCTGTTCTGTCTCACTCATTTTTCCAAAATATGCATGCATATGAAAGAAGTACATGAAATGACAGTCCTTATTTTTTTGCTATAGGAAAAACAGGAGTTCAGGAACAGAAATGCAAGCTTCCTTCATGCTTCTTGTGTCTAAATGTGTGAAATCCATTTTCTGCTTAGTCCTTTACTTCTCTTTTGAAGCTACAACAATTTTGCAGGTGGTGTTTTAATTTTTTTAAGGGCTGGATGAAAACATCTAGATTGAATTTTTATTTATCACAGAACAAGTATGATGCAGGCAGCTTTCAGAGACAGCCAGACTGAGCTTGATTTGAATCAGCTTTGCAGTTCCCTATCTACCTTTAGATCAGTAATTCTCTGTCATAAACTAGAAGACACTTAAGTATAATATCTTTTTATATAGATAAGTGAATATTTGCATGTTATGAACAGACAGTAGTCACACATCACTGAATACTATAACTAGCCTATCAGTATCTGCTGTCTGGATTTCCTGTAACTGTCATTTAAAAGTAGTTCTAGCTCAGGCAGGCAGGGGAGTGAGTGTGCTGAATATAACAAAAGATGGATAATCTGTGTTCCAGTCTATCATGCTGAGAGACAGAAAAGTTCACTCTTGAAGCTAAGTGTTAGAGATCAGATATTGATCTTTTCTACTTGCTTTACAGAATTACTTACGGGAAAGTAACTAGTGCCCATTGGTACAGAGGAAGGGAATGCTACTGATTTGTAACAATGAGCAAAATCATGATTTGATGAAAAAATATCAATACCTGTCAAGCAAATGGTGGTGTTTTTGACAAATGGAGAATAGTTATGCTTGCCTACTTCAAATTCATGACCAGTAACTTTGTTTTCAAAACTAGTGTTTGTCTGTTTTTTGGACAGATGTTTCCTGCACAGTCATCATTAGCACAGGCTTACCTACTAGCAGTGGAAAGTCTGTGCACCAGACCATTTTAATAGGTTTGGGATGAATCAGGAATGGCTGGAGAAAATAACATTTCATTTCATTCTCCCAAAAGGCTGCCTTATTCAGTAGAATACAGAAGGTCAGCCAAAACTTAATCCTGATAAACACAAAAAGATGAGGAAAGTGAAATCAGGTTGATAACTATAATTACTGCTAACTTCTGTTATCATGGGGTAAAAATTGACTTAAATGGCTTCAGGAAGMTTCAATGTTTTCCCTCATATGGGCTGCAAGAAAATGAAGAGTGGGAAATGGTAAAGGRAGACTTACCAGCACATTTGAATTGATATTACTGAAACCTGATGCATGTGTTTGGAATGTTTATATTACTGTCTACAACCTATTTAGAAAAGACAAAATGAGTAAAAAAGATGTGAGGGAATAATGTACATACTACAWATATTGGTATTTGTATTAATATTGCATTATGGAATCTTAAGTGCACATGAATGATTGCTATCAACATCTCTGTGGTAGTTCTTTCTCAGACCTTAACTCTTTGCTAAATCCCACCAGAGAAGGAAACTACCTACTTACGTACATCTGTATAATGAAAAATTGGGATGTTATAGGAGATCTGTGCTCTTAAGCAGGCAGAATTTAGATTGTTTCGAAAAATATATAAATATATAAATATATAAAATATATTACTTCTGTAACACAAAAGATACTTCACCCAAGTGAAGTGAAGTGAAGAAGTGTGGCAACTTCTATTGGAGCTTTCTAAGGAAGAAAAGAATGARTACTAGATTCTTTTTTTGTAGGATTTGTGATGGTGAATGGATGAAACCCAGTAACATTCAATTTGGGCAGAGAACACAAGTAATTGATATTTCTCTGTATATATCCATAGCGCTTCAAAGGAGTTAATATTTCCACTTTGAAGAAAATTACAGGAAAAAATGGAGGGGAAAATTTTTAAAAGCATCAATGAAAACAGATTTCTTGAAGAAAGTTTCACAGTCAATAAAATATGGGCTAAAAATCCATCACAATGTGAAGACAATTTTAAAAAGATTAATATAAAAATGAGAAGTTATATAGAAAAAATGTAAGAGGAAAAAGGGAAAAATCTTTTTGAAAGGGTATTACAACAAAAAATACTAATAATCTTTAAAATTCACTATTGCTTGAATAACAATCGAAAAAATAAATGTTCAATACCTATTTCTATCTTGTACATGGAAGGGACTAGGGTTGCATACAATAGCAGATAAGGATGGTAAGACAAATTATTCTTTGGAAGATGATCTTTAACCAAACACAAGTTGTATTTTTTTCTAAGACCAGCTACTGGGATCCAGAAAGGAAAAATTGTAAAAGATTTAATGGCCTACGGGCAACCTAATGGTTCATTTTTTCTTTAAACTGTATAAATCAATAAGCTCTTCCTGTATTATGAATAATGGAAAACAGGATATGAAGTGATCCGGAGATCACGGAGTTCAACCTCTTTCCCCAAGGTAGGATCAAATATACCAACATTATTTCTTCTGATTTGTTCCTAAAACATCTCTAATGGTGGAGATGACATCACTATTTTAGACAGTCTATTCTCGGGCTTACCTTCAGTAGTCCCATTCTATTCCAATTTCTTTTACTATACTACTTTAGCACTATTTTCAGCTGTGGTATTCTCTAATTTACTAACCATTTCCTGTGGCTATTAGCACAAAAAGCATTAAAATGAATATAAAAATACTTTTTTGAAAACAAATTTGATTGTCCAGATTGATTTTAGAAGAAAGAAATTCAAGAATYTGAGACTAATCTGTGATATAAGGAAACTTGCTAAATCTCACCATGTCTCTGTTTTCTTGTACTGTAGGAAATAAGGTCTGCATAGAGATGATGGGCAGTTAAGCTTTCCTTATGATAATGGTAAAGATTTCTAAGATCCTTATATAAAAGGCAATTGTGGCAGTATTACAGAATCACAGAATGGTTGATGTTGGCAGGGATGTCTGGAGATCATCTAGTCCACCCCCCTGCTAAAGCAGGGTCACCTAGAGCATATTGCACAGGGTCATGTCCAGGCAGGTTTTGAGTATCTCTAGAGAAAGAGATTCCACTACCTCTCTGGGCAACCTGGTCCAGTGCTCAGTAATGCTCACAATAAAGAAATTTTTCCTCATGTTCAGGCGGAACTTCCTGTGTTTCAGTTTGTGCCTGTTGCTACTTGTCCTATCACTGAGAAGSGTCTGGCCCCATCCTCTTGACAACCCCTCTGTAAAACATTGGTAAGATCCCATCTCAGTCTTCTCAAGGCTAAACAGGCCCAACTCTTGCAGCCTTTCCTCATAAGAGAGATGTTCCAGCCCACTGATCGTCTTCGTAGCTCTATGCTGGACTCTCCAGTAGCATCATGTCTGTTGTACTGGGGAGCCCAGTATTGCATACAGTACTCCAGGTGTGGCCTCACCAGGGCTGAGTAGAGGGGCAGGATCACCTCACTTGACCYGCTGGCAACACTCTTCCCAATGCACCCCAGGAGACCATTGGCCTTCTTGGCCACAAGGCACATTGCTGGCTCATAGTTAACTTGGTGTCCACTAGCACTCTCAGGTCCTTCTTGGCAGAGCTGCTTTCCAGCAGGTCAGCCCCCAGCCTGTCCTCGTGCATGGGGTTATTCCTCCATAAGCGCAGGACTGTGTGCTTGCCCTTGTTGAACCTCAGGAGGTTCCCCTCTGCCCAACTCTCCAGCCTGTCCAGGTCTCCCTGAATGGCAGCACAGCCCTCAGGTGTATCAGCCACGCTTCCCAGCTTGGTATCATCCGCAAACTTGCTGAGGAGGGACTCTCTGTCCTTATCCAGGTCATTGATGAAGTTGAACAAGGCTAGACTGAGTACTAACCCACTCTTCCTCAGCTTGCCTATGAGGGTGTTACGGGAGACTGTCAAAAACCTTGCTAAAGTCAAGRTAGCTCTTGCTACCTTTCTTATCCACTGCTCCCCCATTATCTATCCAGCCAGTCATTCCATCATAGAAGGTGATCAGAGTGGTTAGGCATGATTTCCCCTTGGTGAATCCATGCTGACTACTCCTGATCACCTTCTTTTCCATGTGCTTAGAGATGACAGCCAGGACAAGCTGTTCCATCACCTTCCCAGGGATGGAAGTGAGGCTGGCTGACCTGTAGTTTTCTGAGTCGTCCTCCTTGCCCTTTTTGAAAACTGGAGTAACATTGACTTTCTTTCAGTCCTCAGGTACCTCCTGTTCTCCATGGCCTTTCAAAGATGATGGAGAGTGGCCCAGCAGTAACATTCACCAGCTTCCTCAGCACTTGTGGATGGATCCCATCGGGGCCCATGGATTTGTGGGTGTCAGGTTTRCCTAAATGTTCTCTAACTCGATTCTCCTCGACCAAGGGAAAGTCTGTCCCTTGGATGGTCCTGTTGGATGGTTTCTGATTTGCTCTTGGTATCATTAGTGCCCACATGGAAGAGCAGCAGAGGGTAATAGTCTGACATGTCAACAAGCCTAGTTTTTCCATGACATCTTGTATTTGAGCCCTGGCAGCCAGCAAACCTCTCTARACAAGAGGTCAAGTGGGCAGATAGATGCCTTTGTCCTCTCCAGCAGGGAGTCACCCTCAACAATATTATATAGCTACTATTATTATCAAAAAGAGTGACTGTATTTTTAACTTCAGTGACTGGGGAAAATTTTTTATTGCTTTTGTACCTCCCCATGACTGAGGTGTAGTTTTGTTGCACAACAGCCAGTACATTGCAGTAACAGATGTAGTTTTTACAGAAGCACTTGCCCTACGGGAAGGCTGTTAGGTAGCAAAAGCCACTATACCTGGAAGTCTTTCATCAGACCCATGGCAGATCTGCCAGATTTAAGCTTCTCAGAAGCCCTGTTATTACCATATTAGGCATATAGGTAACTCATTATATTTATACACACTCACATGTTAAAACTGTATTTTAAGAACAATTCAAACATAGGAAAAAAGGATCCTACTGAAGAAAGTTTAATGCATTAATTAGGTTTCACATGCCTCAAATCTTTGGAGTCTTGTTGCTCTTTACAGAGTCTTTACAGTTGACAAATAAGTATTATCATATATATATCATATATGACAAGTATTATCAAATACTGTGTGTGGCAAGTAGATGATGAATTCATTGGAGTAATATTTAAATATGCAGRAAGTGCCATGAAGAGAATGAGTTACTAACTGTGAAGCAATCCTGGAAGTCTCCTGAAGTCATATTTTGACATGCATTTAAAGCCTGCCCTGCCACTGACAGTGAGTACCTTTGGGCAGTAATTGCTTCTGTTTTCACATGATAAAAGCAGTGTTTGTGTCTAATACTAATTCCAGATATCCTAAAGAATTAGTTTCTATTGAGACACAATTGAAAGGCATGGTTGATCAAATCTCGTATTAACATCTTTTATTAACACAATGAAAATGCACTCCTTTAATTATGCTACATAATAAAAGAATACTTAGAAATCATTTATGCCTTAGGGTACTTGAATGAGTTTGGAAGTTTTAAACACAGGAAAGGTTGCTAGCTACTCATGAACAAAAGTACTGACCCAAAGACCTTACAGAATAAATATTTTCTATTATTTCCTCATGGAGCATAGAGGGTTCCAACTATGTATTTATGTACTGTTTCTATTGCAGTTCTAATTCAGAGGAGTCAGAATCATTCCACATTGAAGCCCAAGTCCTACTTTTCATTATATTTCATTCATTATGGTTGCAACCTTACACCCACATAATGAATGTTTACACTAAACTGAATGTGAGCTGTTGAGAAAATGAATCTTTGTTTGTTTGAAGGTGCCTAGCTATGGATTTTGGATTTGGTAGCAGCTGCATTTTGCTGTCATATGTGCAGTAGCTCTTCTAAAAAAGCAGAAATCAGCCATTGCCTGTGTAATGGCCGAGCACAGGTTGAAAGCAGAAACAAGATCTGCTACTACTTCAGATCCACTAGTAGGTTAAAAAAACAAAAACAAACAAACACACACTTATACAGCCATGTCAGAGGGTCTGAGTTTATTTGTTTTCTAATTCTTTTTGTATTTTGGAAAAAGAATTAATGTGTTCTCTAAACATGATATTATAAATTAATTTTAGGACTGAGATCATCACATTTTTTACAAATATAAATAAAGTGGGGATTCAGCTTGTTAACACTTGTTTTGGTTGTCTCTTCCCCTCCCCCCCCCTTTTTTTTTAAGGACACATGCAGTGTACTTAATTGTTTTTTGTCTTGTATGGAAAAAGCATAGAAGTAGATGCTAAGAGTTTATAGTTAGGAAAAAGACTCCCAAATTGGAAGTCTCATAGTAGCTCTTACTTAAGAATGTTTATTTCTTAATTACTGTTTTCTATCAAAATTATGTAATTTAGCTAAAAAAAMCCACACACTCACACACCATCCAATTGTCCTTTTATATTTTTATTTGGTGTTAAGTAACTCCACAAGAAAACAAAATCAGTTACTCTGGTGTACGTGAGATCAGAACAATACAACCACTTGAAGCAAAAAGTAGAAACAAATTTCAGCCCAGGAATGGAAAACTGATACTTCAGTGCTATGGATATGCAATGCGCTTCATACCACAGTGCGGTTCAGCGTTTGCCAACCTTTAATGCTTTTGTTGTTGTTGTTGTGTGTGTCTCTATCCGTACAGAAAAACTAAAAACCACACTTCAACTCTCACTGAAAGCCTTAGAGCTTTAGCCATTAAACTATGAAAACAAGTAAAGACAATTTGTTATTGCCCAAGCTCAATATACCATTTTATTTTCCCCAAAGGTGCTGGAATATTACATGCCATAATGTAACTATAAGCAACACCTTTGCTATTTTTGAGCCCTTTCTTGCCAAAGAAGCAGCTCTCTCCAAAATAAACTGAGCTGAAGTTTGTGTTTGAAATATATCCATTTGGTCATTTCTTATTCTAGAATGAAGTTCTATTCCATTCTTCACTGTAGTGATTAGAAGAATTTGTGTGTAAAGTTCTTTTTTTTTACTTTCATGTTTACAGTTAAATAGTTCTCAGTGCAGGTGCTAAACAACCTCTCAAGGAAGCTCCAGAAGAAAGTAAAATATATAAAAATCTATCCAAAGTCTGCAAATAAATTAAGAAAAAAACCTGTAAAGTGTCAAAAGATTTTTTGTATGAATACAAACCTTAAAACATACAGTTTAATAGGAGGACAAAAAAAAAAAAAAAAAAAAAGTCCCTGGGTAAGGACAAACCAAGCCAATTTTAAGTAAGGATTTCAATAGAAGTGTTGCACAAAGAATGGCATGGTTTTTTAAACCATGTATTTCAATTCTTATACTATCAATTGAATAACGGCAACAAAACCCAGTTATTATGAAAACCTTCCTAGCATAGAAGATATTTCAAAGCCAGTTCAGCTCACATTTCAAACAACTAGTTCTCATGAGGTTTATTGCCTGTCAAAATTAATGGTTAAGCTTTTCAAGTCAGTATTGGACTTTCTGCACTTCCTGATGTTATAAACATGCTGCTATTGTATAGATTAGTTAGTTTGTTGTTGTTCTTTAAACTATGAGTCGGTAAAAACTTAGAATGTTTAGTTTTGCAAATATTGCTCCTCCTGGCTTATACATTTTGCATAATGTGTTAAAAGCACAAGGAGTTGATAGTCTTGTACAGATGCAACTTGACAATGTATTGACTTTCTAAGTTAACAAAATAAAATTTAAAAAGCAAGTCACATAAAGCAACAATCACTACTGCAATCACACATGTATGTTGTAAGTCATCACTTTCCCTACCCCCACCCACCACACACGTAACTTGCCCCACACATTCTCTCAGAAACACAAAATGAACTACGAGATTTACTAAATTACAGCCACAACAGCAGCTAACTGCAGCAGCCACAGGATTTCTTTCAAGTGAAGCACTGACCCTTTGCATATAAAACATTGAACACTCTGAGCATTTTAGATAGTTTCAGTCATTCAGGCTCAAATTCAGTATAGGATGCTTTTGCAGGTTACATGAATGCCATCATTTGCAACAAGACAACATTCTCATTACTTGTTACAAAATTCACAACAATCCACACATCACCCCAGTGGTTTATTACTTTTTGGTGCTCCTTCTTTTTAAACTTCTGCCCTGTATCGGCAACTTGCTAAAAAAAAAAAAAAAAAAAAAAAAAAAAAAAAAAAAGCCCACATTGCCTCCATACCTACAAAAAAATCCTTGGCTTCTCCAGTTAGCAAAAATACAAACCATGGTATCCTCAGTGTTGGTTTGCAGGAAGGGGAGAGGGGGAATCATAGGATAGAAAACACAGTTTCTGTAAGTCTCTAAAGCACAACCCTGTTGTTCCTACTTCAAAGTTATGAGATTTACTGAATGAAGACTGGACAAGTCATTCATGCTTTTCTCCTGCATTCAGAAAGGCACTGATAGATTACAGTGTTAAGTATTTATCTCCCAGTTCTTAAAGAGCAAAGCCTAATGTGCCAAAAGCTAAAGTCTCTGAATAGCAGAAGTAGTTGTAGACACTGCGATGCTAAGATAGTAATAGTGGTATGGCTACAGTTACGAATGAAAATAACTGCAATTAAGATGCAAAAAAGCAGTGGTACTACTAAGACAAGCACATGCACATCCGTTCTTGATTTGACAACACAATCTAGTCTAGTTCAAATAGCCAAGAATTTAACAGTTTTGGGGGGAAAAAAATCTTCAACAGGACAGCTGTGTCCTCATCTATAAAATAAGCAAGAAGAGAAAGATAAATACACATCTGAATCCATTAACTGAAGAGGAAACTCAAGTTGTTGTTTTAGAGCTACAGACCCTCAAGAATAGTTTTCCATCTCATGTTACTTTTAAATCATCTGTTCTACTCTGCAGTTTTTATAGTTGAGTTCGAGAAAAAAGCTCCTCCTCACAAGGATCAGCCCATTCACTTCCACCTTCTGAAGCTGTGTCTTCAGAGCTGGAGCTATCACTGGAGTAGATGTTCTTCCTGAAGCCATTTGGTTTTGCTTCAGAATTTATATCATCTGCACATCTTGCTTCATAAACAGAAGAAACCTAAGGATGTAAACTAATAGTGTTGATTGGGAACAATAAAAAACTCAACCTGTTTGTTTGCTTCTGGGCTGGTACATATTACAGCATTTTTACACAYGTTCAGAAGAGATGGCACAGTCACAGTGCAAGCTTTTCTTTTCTCTGACTTAGTCCATTATGTATAAAGGACTAGAGAACAGCAAGAGAAGAAATAAAATAAAATAGAGTATTTTCTCCCCCTATTCCTTAATTATAGGGTTTGCACAAAACAGCAAGAGAAACAAGGGTGAACTAAATTAGAATGCAATATCATCATTGATAATTTAGAAAATTATTCCTAAAATTATCTCCAAATTTTGGGAATAAATATTATGGAAATGCATCACTAAATCTGCCTGAACTTCTGGCAAAACCAGTACATTGTCAACTGAATCAGTAAAGTTACAGAAAGCACGTCACAGTGTAAGACTTAAGTCTTGTCATCAGTATAAAGTTTAAAAGCATTATCAGTAACTGCATGTGCACATGAATATTTTCCCTTCAGCAAAACAAAACAAAACACCAAAAATCCACCCCACTAGGTACATCAGCTTTTTGCTTGACAGGAGAGAAGTGAGCATACATTATGTTCGCTCCTTTTGGTTACTGGCCCCTTCTGCCTTCTACAGTGCCCATCAGCACACACCCTGAATTTAGTGAAGTTAGAAACTGAGGAAAATAAGATAAATATTTTTAACATGCTTTGCAAGCAAAAAACAAGTATTCCCAAAGGAACTGAATTTGCATAACTACTAAAAGTATAAACCTGAGTGCTGTGAGGAGTTTTCAGAAGAATATCCAAGACAAAGAAGAGATTAAAAAAAGCGATGAAAGAAAAGTTTTGAAGGATTTTTGTTAGGGATTTAATTTAAGGCCATTTTCATTTCATTTTTTAATACTGAAAATTGTTATGAAAGATGTGGTGGCGCTCCCTTATAAAATAAACACAAAACTCCTACCCCAAACCAATGACAAACTTACCATATTAAAATCTAAAAGATGTTCATCACCATTGGGTGTTTCCTTTACATCTGCAAATTCTCCTACACCATTCTCTCCCTTGGCATTTGTATAACACTCTTAGTGTTTTTTGTTTGATTGTTTCAGAGGAGGAAGAGAAAAAAAAAGAATTCAGAAACATCATTATTTATGTTTAGCAAAAAAAACAAAACAAAACCTAGAACAGTAGTCTTAAAATTCACATTCTAAGCCACATAAACTCTCTGCTCATTAGACATTCAAGTTTTACATTTTTAAAAAACTAAGCATAGTAAGTATCTTACTAAAATATCATCAAATCTTACCTGGATGACCAGAAAAAAGCAAGAGCAAGATTTACCTTGTTTTATTAGAAGGAGCTCAGTAAATTTTTTAATTCTGATACCACATGCTGTTTTAGATCACTCATATTTCTATACTTATCTAAAATCTACTGCAACAGCAGCCTGATCCTGACTGAAGTGCAAAACCATAATGTGAACTGCTATGGTTTCTGCTTCTACCAGAATAAACCTTCAGTATATTATAATATCCATATATAAGTATGGATCACACATATCAGTATCCATAAAGAAAACTGGATACAATTAAAGATTTGTGAAAGAATAACATTAGCTCTGAGGAAAAAAATCCTGGTTTTGTTAAATCTAGTCAAAGATAGATGAAATTCTGGAGCTACTCAACACAAGTTTTGCCATTGTACTAAGTTCTGGATCTCATGCTATTTTGTACTGTACATTCAGTATCTTCCTCTGATAAAGGGAGATGGTGAAACACAGATAGTTATGTGAGCTCACCAGCAGATGTCAGTAAAAAGATTACGCAACTGACTCACAGGAATTAAAGGATTATTCTGTGTAAAATACATACTCAAGATTGCCCAGTTGGAGTATTTGCTATTACACTAACAACACTGCTGCTATTATCAAGGGGAGGGAGGAACGGCACTTTACAAGGGGACACTAAACATTTTTATTCGGTAAATATTGTGGATTTTTCTACAGGAGGCTATGCAACCTGTCCTGGAGAACGGTGCAGATCAAAGTCCTGTAGACAGAGATTTGTCCGTTACATAGTGCAAACATATTTCTATAGCTGTGAGTAAAATAAGTGAAGATGTTCTTGAAAGTAAACTGAATTGTCCTAACCACCGAAGGAGGAATATTTAGGTACCAGGAATACAGTCTAAATGTTTGCTGTTTAAGACGCACTCAAAAAACAATAATAATTACTAGTTGGTTGCTAACCTGCTTCTGGGTTATTAGGGAAACAGATCTCTAACTGAACAGACTGAAATTTTTGCAGGCTGTCACTGGGCAGGAGCAGCTGAGAGGCAGGGCCCTCTGCTTCCCAACCTGAGGAACTTCCACATGTTCACTGAATCATTGCATGTTGTTTATGCAAACACATAAAAAGCAATTTCTGCGTTCTTACAAAATTAACTACCTAATAATTATTATTCAAATTGAAAAATATTCCCAAAGTTAATAAAATATTTCCAGAATCAGACGTTCATATTCCCTTTGTAAAGCAAAGCTCTGGCATAAGGAAATTTGCATAAACAGACTATTTTTAAAAGTATGTTCATTTAAAAACTATTTAGAATCATGCTAGAGTTTTATTACATTTGTAGCTTACCCATCTCAGGTCTCTCTTGGATTAAAAAAACAAACAAAAAAAACCTTACAGAAGTTTACTGCTTTAAAATAAGATGCTAATTCTAATTCACCTGTAACAATTCAAACCTGTAATAAAATGTGCTTAATTCTACTGGAGCACAACAGCAAGTTAGTTCAGACACGCATAGCTTCTTACCTTCGCACTGTGATGTGGGGAAGAGGGGGGAATAAAGTGCCTTTTCCCACCAGCTTTGTTTTTCCTGGCTGCCACTCATTCTCTGCAGATCAGTATTCAATGTACGAAACTGTTTAGACAATAATCACACTTCATTATACCATAAATAATATACTTACATGTTAAGGAGGAAAGTCTGGGAATATAACCAATTTGCTAAGTCCCAGAAGTCGCACTGTTCAATTTTTAATACTAATGGGAAAGGACTGCCAAACTACAGTGGAACACTCATTACTTGAGCTATTTACTACAACCAGTTCGAACCCTACTTGGCTCATGCTTTACTCATGCTGTATAGTACAAATGCAGCGTAAAGACAAATTCCAGCACTTTAGATTATAATCTAATATTACAGAGATTATACTTTATAATCTGAGTAATCTAATCTTGTTTTAACAAGAGAAAACAAGCTACCCAGGACATGAAAAATACACAGAAACAGTGAAGCAGAGTTAGTCAACATGATAAACAGTCAGTGTAAAACAACAGCAACAAAAAAAAATGGCAGCAAACAGCAACAAAATTTAATGTTTAAATTCTGGAAGAGTAACTTAGTAATAGTAACACTAATTTGACATTATAGTAAAAATTTAGAGAATTGATGCATCAAAGCAAGGAAAAAAGTCCTTATAAAGTCAATTAAGRGTTTATGCAAAAAATAATCCACTCACTAAAAATGCCTCAATACTTTCATATTTTAATGCTAATTTAACTTTACCACAACCTTGTTCTTGTGAAATTAATGGACGTGACTAAAATACTGAGTTTGTCAAGACAGGTATGTGCCTAGTTTTATGACTGTGTCTGTGACAACCCCATTGATCTTCAAAATACGCAGTCTTGTAACATCCTCTGTAGATACAACCAGAATGATTCATATACAAACTATGGTGCAACTAGCTATTATAAAGCATTAACAAAGAAATTTCAACACCGAGTTTATATCCAAATCAAATGAGCAATTCTTGAGTGCTGTACTCAGAAGCATCTACCATATTCAATTCCCCCCCCCCCCCAAAAAAAAAAATTCTGCTATAATGAGTATTGAATTATCTATGTTGGTTTCCTATTGTAACATTCCTCCAACACCAAAGGACAATCTCTTCAAAACTGCCCTCTAAAAGCCCAAACTCTAACTCCAGAAAAAGGAATTAAAACTGTATTAGCAACAACAAAGCCCCAGTGTTCTTACAGCACGACGTAGCACTGGCATTAAATCTTGGTATTTGCATATAAATTAAATCATGGAAGACTTGGTCAGCTGCTGGCTATATATAAGGGCATCTAACTCCACAGACAATTTGCTTTATTAACTTCCAAGATTTCTCACAAAGCTGCTGTCACACCTGCACTCCTGTCTGCACACGTGATCTGCTGGATGAACCAGGGTTTCCGGGCTGGCAGGTTCCACGCAGAGCCAGCTCGGGTCCGGCAGGGCCTACGAGCTACAGCTGCGTTGCTTCCTGCCCCGAGCTGCGATCAGAACCTGTACGTCTGCTTCAGGGCGGCCTGGTGATTGAACTGACACGCTGGCTTCAGCCTGACTCAGCTCAGGTGTCCCTCCATCGCTGCCTCAAAAGCAGCAGTTGTAGAGAGGTCAGAGACACTCAGGTGGCTGCCTGCAGAAGCAGCACAGCAGGGCTTTGGGCCCTTCTGGACCCACACTGGTTCRCATGGAACAACTAATGCCACGTCTAAACTAGATTTCAGAGCAGATCTGTAAAGCAAAGTGATTGACGCAGATGACCTGTTACCCATACTAAATGTATTTTGAGAGTTCATACTTTGGACCAGCATCAGTCAAATCCAGCTGTGGATTGTACACCCACAAGTAGCATTTCTTAGGGTTATTTTCTTCCAGAAAGAATCCAGTTATAAATTCCAGTATAAAACTGGTCCAAAAATGAGAGCTGAAGTACACTGAATAGCTGAATTAGGAGATCTGCTTCAAAATTGCTCTTCTAATCCAAACTAAATGACTAACAGAGAAACACTCTCAAGTAGTTTTACACAAAGTTTTTATTCCAAGAGTGTGTGGCAGTTTCGATTCATTTTGAAAATGAAGGGGAGGGAGAGGATGGTGTTTGTGAGGGAACTGAAATCCATTTTAAACACTCATTGAATAAAAACATCTTTTCCTATGGTTGCTTAGATGTTTACTACAATTGCACAGTCTGTCATCATGAAGAAAATCTGAATTAAAGAACTATCCTTAACCAATAAATATGGAATACCAACTCTCTCCCTTTTAAAACTGCATTTTCTATTTATGCTTCCTCTTCTCTCTCACACACACACACTTCCAGTGGTTTATGAGAAGCTTTATTAATTTTTTCATCTACCCATCTAAATTGCAATTCTCAATTCTACTGGTATTAGAAATTGCAAGAGCAAGTCTTTCCTCTCCAAAACTGTATTTTCCTCTAAAGTAGAGCTCAAAGACAAGACAAGAGCAATTGCTATAATGGTTCCCCTCCCAGTCTTGCTGCATGCCAGAGAGAATACTGAAAGTTTCCTTTCTTGTGTTTTACAGCTAGACATACGATAATCAAAGCTTTTCTTACCTATCTTCAACTGGAGGCTCTAGAATTACTTGAGAATCTCAGCATTCAGAAACACAAAAACTGGTATAATTTTGTAGTTATGCAAGATTCTCCTACCCTCAAATCCTGGCTGACTTCAATCATAATTCTTTAGTAATTTTCAGTGGATTAGGGCTAGAGCTGTGCAGTTATATGCAGAAACAAAAATTTCAGTTCTTTTTTCACCTGTATTACTGTTTCTGTCCCTCATTCACCTCTCCATACCTCTTAGTTAAGCCAAAGCAGAGAAAACTGTTTTATATTTGGCAGTGTGTGTGTAAAAATTTGAAAGTAGAGTGAAATAGTT
The DNA here is from genome assembly GCF_003343005.1 of Rhea americana. Lineage (NCBI taxonomy): Eukaryota > Metazoa > Chordata > Aves > Rheiformes > Rheidae > Rhea > Rhea americana. Next base: position 2,513,314 of record NW_028186424.1, on the reverse strand, counting down.
TTGAAACTTTAAATAGCAGTTATATGCCTTTTGTTGGCATCTAGATGACTTTTGTTCCTTCCAGTATCATTCTGTGTCTTGTTTCTCAAACAAACTCAGAAGAACCTCATAGGACAACAGGGCTTGTCCATCTGGATCTTTGATCCAAAGCTTCAGATGGAACCTGTGGTGTACTGGAGAGCAATCATTCTTTGGAAACATCAGTACAAACACTTTTTAAAGGAACACAAGCAAACAGTTGTTTCTTCAACTAGAAATTCTACGGCAGTTTCAGAAATCAAATTACAGTAAAACAGTTCTGGAATCTAGCTGAAACAAAGGGGCTAACAGGAAAGTTCTGGCACTTCTGGCATCAGCAGTTTAGTGTTTAGTTAAGGATACAGATGAACACAAGGAAAAACAGGCAGGGAAAAGAAAGACTGTTTCCTTCAATATCAGTGCCATTTCCTGTAACAGACGAGATTTTTCCTCACCTCTCCCACTCACACACACGTTTGAAGACAACCAAGGAAGATTACTGTTCTACACAGTTTTATCATATTGCTGCTTTGTTTGCACGACTGCTACAGAGAGCAGTAAATAATTCATTAGCTGATCAAACTGTAGTGCAAGTATGTAGCAGAATATTGTATTAGATTGATCTAGGGAAAGGAAAAACTGTTCAGCTATGGTTAACGCTTCAAATTGTAGAGCTGGACCTACCAGGATTACCATCTGGGAGGAACGTTTTAGTCTTTTACCATTTTTGCTTGCATAAAATGTTCCATACTGACTACAGTAAGGAATGTATCCAACTCAACATTTTTCAGCTCTCACCAACTGGCATCCTGATAAACAGCACATGTGAGTAGTACCATTGGTTTGCAGGCATACAGGAAATCTAACTGCAATTTCTGTATAATACGATACTAAGCCAACTTGTAGAAAACATCTTTGACGGGGACATTTAGGCAGATGAGAGAACAACAACTAACAAAATTGAGAAAGACTAGGTCTAAAAGCACAGAAGTGGAGTTCCAGAAAAGAGACCTAATCATACTATGTTCCATCAATAAACCTGGTACTGTCACACTGTCACCTCTGAAATACTAGATTTGAACATGTAGATGGAAAAGACCAGGAACAAGGGCAGGAGAAACTTGGGGTTGAGGAGGGGGGGTTAATTTATCTTCTCCTTCCTCTTTCTCCTCTATTTGGTTATTTATACAGAAGTACTAAAACAGAAGTGCATACTGAAAATTAAAAACAAGAAAAAAACAAAAAACCCAACCCCCCCACAATCTTCTTGTAAAATATTTCCCCTCAAGTACGAGTTTGCTTGCTCAGATAATCTAGTAATAATTTACTGTGTTATCTTCTGCCAGGAACAAAAAATTAAGATAGGAATTTTTATTTGCATACTCAGAGAAATTTGTTAAAGAGACCATTTAAGACTATGAAATATATTTTTCCCCCAACAACTGATTTAGGATTTGTTTTTCAACTTATATGTTTTCATCTACAGCCTGCATGAGCAGAAATATTTTTTTCTGCTCCTGAACACTTAATTTTGTATGAGGCATCCATATTTTCTGTTGATCTCCTTGCTTCCAACATAACCTTTTTCCTACAGTTACAGATAGATCTCCCCAGCAAGAACTACGAGGCCATATGGCAGACTRCTTTTTGCTAGCTAGAACAGTTATACTGGACAGAACACTCTTCTTAAAGCAAAACTTATGCGAAGCATCAAATAACAATTGCTCTGCCCATCCACACCTGCCTTTCTGTCAATCTCTTCACTGTCCCGCTCTTCCAGCTTTTCCTTTTTTGTGTACAGAACAAAGGACATCTTCTCAGAGCTGGGGTTGACAAATTTAAAGAGTTTTAAAGGCCATCTGGCTCAAGGAATTAGAGAAAAATAAAACCTAGCTACCCTGTTTTACTCTTCAATGACATTTTAAAGCTTCAGTGCTTCTTAAAAGAGAAAGCTTTGCTAAATTGTTTTGCCTACTTTACTAGGCTGATTCTCTATACAAAATACAGAAGAGACTGAAAAATCTATTTCATGCAACCTTAAACAAATACTAAAATCCCCTCTCCTATACTTCAACAGATATTTCTCCTATAGTGCCAAACCCCTGCATAGTTGCTTCCTCTATTTATAGATGGAAGAAACAACACAAAGGGTCTTTCCAAACCAAATAGCAAGACTGCAACCAAGACAGGAGAGAATATACTTGATGATTTTTTTTTGTTCGTCTTCACCCTTTCTGAGCTGATTACATTTAAGTTCTTCTAATTATTTCTGTATTTCTGGGTAGGGGCTGTAAAAGTTTCAAGTTAATAAAAGAGCAATTCTAACAGTACTTCAATAGTGTTTGACGCCACGTAAATCTCCTGCCAAATGCAGAAACCTTACTGCTAATGAACTCAAATTCTTTTTAAAAACTGCTGTGAAGGAAGGAGGAAAAGGATTGCTAGCTAGACTCTTCTAGTCAGATTTTTCCTTTTACATAAATACAAGTGTCAAAGTACACTTACATATTATTTATTCTGCTGTCACAAATATAAGCATAAATACTGCATGCCTTTATGAGCTCTCCTTTTGCATCCTTCTCTCTTCTGTGATTTAATCCATCTACTCTTTATAAATTCATCGCATGCATTCATCGCATGCATTTATCCATGCAAAACCGTAACTCTGGAAATTCCTCCCATTCTCGGCCTACCCATCCTCAAGACTTTTAGTAAACTGAGGTTTGCAAAGTCCAAACCTATGGACTGTCCTGTGTTCACGGAATTTTTTTAATACATGTRAACACATACATTAATTTATAAAAACATACACAATCTGTTAAAGGAACAGATTCTGAAACCAAAGTTAGCTAGCAGACTGAGATTTCTAAAAAGTTCTGTAAGATATCTGTGGCTTTTCTAATATTAATGAAAAAAAATCGACAAAACTTTAGTGCATTTTCATGGAAGGAATACCTTGCAAAAATATTTAAAGATTTTGCACCTTCAAGATATCCTCTATCTCACGTTGTCAAGGAGCAGACCATGTAACAATACTTACTCTGCAGCCGATTCACATAACACTTTGTCTTCCAGTCCCCAACCTCTTGCTATAAGATTATAAAACCCCTCAAGCCACTTGACATTATTTTTCTTAAACCTACATCTTACAGTCTACGTTATGTCACCATTTGTAATACTTGCATTACTTTAAAAGCACAAATGCTACACAGATGAGAACAGAGACTTGAGGAAAGTTAGCTTTTCAGTAGCTTTTATATATATATATATATATATATATATATATATAAAAGTTCACTACATAGAAAAGTATTTACGATTTGTACCCAAAACTGATACACTAACACTGGACTGACTGTGAAAGAGCAGACCTTAGTCTTGGCTCCCATGTTAAGTGTCAAAATAAGACAACTGAGATTATTTAGCTTGCTTCAACAATCATCTGACAACTAACTAAAAACACAGTATACAGAAGCATGAGCTTTTCCACTGTTCTTGCTAAGGTTTTGGGGCAAAACTCTGCTACCAAAGAGTAAAATTCTCTTCTTTCCAGCTCTCATAAGCACCTCAAGACTCCTATTGATTCCTCTTCTCTCCCCCTCCCTCTCCATACGTCATGAGCACTACAATCCCAGTTCACTTTTTGGAGCTCTCCTATGTCAGAAAAATAAAGAAAATATATTTCCCATGTAGACTGATGGGCCTTTCAGGATAGACTACTTGAGCTTCAGCCACTAATTCAAAAACATCAGCATTAAGTACTTCTACTTTCAGACTGCGTATTGACAAATACCAAGGCAATGACAAGAGCTTTGCACAATCTGAACAGAAAAAGCACTAAGGTCGCATTATGATCTGAATATTATTTGAAGCATTATGACTGTCATTTTCTTAACCAATCACTGGAAAAGTAAAAGTCATATTAATCTCTAAGTAAAAAAGTTTTCTTGAACCTGCTCTGCAAGTCCTTTACTACCTGTAAGAACGTAAAGATGCACATGCATAATTTGGAAGTCAAAGCAGCAGTGAGCTTCAGTGAGTTCCATTCCAAAAGAACAGATCCAAATTTTAGTTCAGCAGTTATTCAAGGAAGATCCACCTAGCTCAAAAAGCTAGTCAGAGACAAGCACAGGAAGCAAAGTCAAAACTCTATTTTTAAAACTCATTTGGCAGTCATCTAATTGTGGAATTTCACTGAAAACACACATGTAAGGGACTCTGGGAGGCCATCTAGTCTACTCTTGCACTAAGACAGTATCAACTACAAAGCTTCATTCTTAACAGACACCTCCTCACATTGAATGTCTCCCAAGACAGAATTTCCACTGCTTCCCTAAAAATAATTAAGTCTTAGAGTAAATYGATTTTATTGTTAGAACTCTCTTCCTCACAGTGGTTTAGAGTCATCACATCCACACCCATTGCACGTAACAGAGCTTACAGAATGAGACAGCCTCTTGCTTATCTCCTATAACTTTTTAAGTGGCTTCTGCAATACTACTGGTTTCTTCTTCAGTTTCTTCTTTTTGATATACAACAACCTCAGTTCCTTCCATCTCTTTTCAAAAGCAGTGATGCCCAGTCCTTGGGTTGTTCTCTTCAGGACATCTTTCTTGAAACAAGGTAATCAAAATCGAACAGGGTACTTCAGCAGAGGGCTTACCAGTTCCAAGCACAGAGGAGCAATTACTTCCCTTCTTCCAGAAGGGCATTCTTATTTACATATCACAATGTTGCCTTCTTCTGTAATGTGTGTCATTGCTGATTTATGCTCAGCTTATGATCTACATGAAGATGCTTTTCTGTTTCACGTGATTTCCTAGCCAGTCACTCCTTAAACTGTGTTTGTGTAGAGAATTATTTTTCTTTAGGAGTTTGTATTTGTCCTTGCTGAATTACATTTTATTTTTCAGACCATTTTTCTAGCTTAAGAAATTTTTGATGCTAACTCTGTCTTTCAGTGTCACTGCAGACTTCCCCAGTTTGGTATCATCATGAATTTTTACTAATATGCTTTTTTTCCCTGCCACCTTTCCCCTTTTACTTCCCAGACCAGATAATCAATGATCTCCCTTGCTCTCCAGTAATACTTCCATTTTGACAGAAAGCCATCAGCACTTTTGAGTATGCAATTTCATCTTCTCAACCCAAAACTTAGTAACTTTTTCACTTTCTGGTATATCCAAGTGAAAATACTTGTTCAGAAAGTTTGAGAGAGATAATACCCTGCTTCCCTTTTCCTCTTCTAAAAGAGTATGTTTTCCTTTTTTAAAGGTTGTTTTCTGTTTGTTTTCAATAAAGTATTCTCCTAGGTTGAGTTCAAATCAGCTGCTCCTCGCAGAATCACAGAATGATAATCAGTTGAATATTCCTGTAACTAGCTGTATAATTTATCTGTACTTTTCCCTTGTTCAGTTAGCTGTCTTTTCAACAAGAATTGAAAAATTGAAAAAATCCTTAAAATARTATCTTGACTTATCTTTTCAGTTTCCCATGCTTGCTCATTCTGTCTCCCTGAAAATTCTTCTTTAGTCTTCTTTCTGTTTCTGATTTACTTCTAGGACTTCTAGTTATACCAAATATTTATCTTATTGTCTTGCTTTATACCTTGTTTTTCCCCCTCAATTTTTATGCTGTCATAATGCTCCATTATTTTAAAGTCCTTCTTACACAGAAAGCTTTCAAACATCTCAGCAAATTACATCTTATCAATTAGGAAGTTAGAGCTGAGAGTTTTGTAGCTGCTTTCATGGTCTGTCACGTGCCACATGTATCAAGAACAACCTGGATCAAATCTTTCTTAGATGTCCCAGCAGCCTTCATCCTTTTTACCCCAAAGACCTTTGCTTTGTATGTGGCTGGTTCTGCTAAGTGATCTTAAATGTTTTTTCCATTTTATTCTCCTGGTTTTATGACCTAAAGTAGACCTTTTGCATTTTGTCTCCCTCTTATTACTAGCCAAGGGGTTTACAGCAAGTTATTTCCTGGATTATGGACCTCAGAACCACTGTATATAGCTTTCATGTGTAAGGCACCCCGTTCCCTTCCCCTCTTGCCAGTCTTCCTATACAAGCTATATACTTGCAACGTATTCTTCCAGTCAGGTGAAGTACCTCATCAAATCTAATAACTCAGATAAGTCACGAGATCCGTAAACATTTATGTTTTCCCAGTCAAATTCCCTAGTCCCCAGAGGCACTGCTCCAGGTGTGTTCAGATCTGAGAAGTTTGGTAACAGTCCCAACAGAACCCACAAGTTAGATATTCATTTATTTGTGTCAACAACTCAATAGTATAAGCATTTTTAGAGCACATCCACTAGATCAGAGTCTATATACTACAGATCTGTTGATATTTCAGCAATAGTATATTCAATGACCATTAACCAGACCAGAAAGTTCATGCATGTTTACCCACAACTCCACAGCCAAGTGGTAAAAGGAGCATTTACTTGAAAGGAAAAAACTGATCTACAGTAATTATTTTTTTAAAAAACTTTTCTAAAGACTTAAGGTTAGATATGTAAATATCTGTTCAATTTTGAAGAGCTCCTGCAGGAGCTATTGTCAGATTCATACCCAAAATATATTATAATTCTAAAGGGAGTGCACTAATGAGGAAGATGAAAAGGGAAGGAATTGAAACATATTCTCTTATATTGTTATAAATAGGAGGTGTTTCACAGATATGTTTGTACAGTCTGCATATTAATTAGAGTTTACGTGATACAAAAGAGAATTATTTCCAATTATACAGTATTATTTTCAAGTTCATTATTTATGTAAAAACATTGGAGGTGCCTGTATCACATAACATGACTAGAATACTAATGTTGATCCAACAGTGAGGTAACATAATATGCTTAAATTTTGTCTATAATCAATAAAATAAAGCATAGAGGTTTCATTAAAAAAATTAGAAAAATATTGATCTATACAATGAATCAATTAATTCTACAACCTCTACTCAAATTAAACCTCATTTCTCTTTATCTCTAGATAAATTTAGATAAGCATACTCATGGAACACTTTGGATCCAGAAAGCTCTGGAAAGAGATTCGAAGGAACCTAGTCTCTCACTATCATAGACACCTGTATGATACCATCGGTTCATTTATTTTGTCCTGTTGTACAATGAAGTTAAGATTCCACTTTATTCTTGGTAAAATGTAATTCCAGAATCTCCTCTGACCTACAGCTTAAGTTTATTAAAATTCCAGTTACTCTTTTTGCAAGGCCTAGGACAAACACAGCAACTTCTAACACTCCAAAAAAAATTTTTGGAGACACTTCATCTCTAAAAATTTAGCAGAGCAGCAGGAAAGATCTCTAGAAACAGCCTGGAAAACCAACAGATTTGATTCTCTTGTACAAGCAGCAGACATCAGCTGATGAGCACGGCCAAGGAGTAGCAACAACAGTACGTAATTTGAAGGAGCACGAGAGTAAAAATAGATTAGGAAGAAAAAAGTAAAGATTTTGATTTTGTTCAACAGAAAGTTTAACGTTAGTTTTAGCACGAAAAATGTTAGCTTTCCCATAAGTGAACTACTTTTTCAAAGTTACAATTCAGGAGTATACAATCAGTACAACACAAGCTGGTTGCAATTCTTCAGTTGAAAAGGCAGAAAATTGCCTCCCAATGAAGATGCTACAACTGCTGAGTACATGGAAGGTGAGACTGAAGAGGAAAAGTAAACATAAAATGCAAATTAACTATCCAGATAATTTCTTTAAGTTGGGTGCACAACTTGAAATGATTTTGCTAGTCAAACATTTTTCCTCAAGAGCAGAGGGAGTTGATGGCAATAAAGAAATGCAACCTTATAAATAAGTACTTGAATATTTTTGGCTGGAAGGACTTCTTACTCTTGATTATGACTTAATTTACTGTAATAATTACCTGGAAAAAAAACAACTGAGTTTAATTCTTAGTTATACTGAGGCCTCCTTACACTATTGTGGAGTACATTTTGTACCCATGTTTTATTTCTTTTTGTATTCATATTTTCCCTGACAAAAAAAAAATAATTTCCATAACATAAAGCCTTTCTACAGACCTTTCATTGATGAAGTTTATATCCAATAATTCAAGCCTATACTCTTCTATTTGGATGTAATAATAGTTCAAGTTGGAATTCATATGGAGAAGACTGATTTCAGATTTTCCTCTTCTAATTTTTAAATAAAGGCTTGAATCAAAATTCACTCAAAAATTATGTGCACTTTAACATATTATATATCAATCAGGTAAGCTAAAAACCTAAGGTAGACAGGTTTTAGAGCCATGTGAGCATACACTATAAATGTCATATATTTCTAAACTGCCATATGACTTGAACTATTGATAATCAGCTGCTAACTGCAAACTCTATACTTTTACATATCTACATACCTGTTCAAGTTCTCCTGAAGAAACAGGAGTATCCTCGTATGTAGGGAAGTGGCACCCTGCTTTACAACCGCAAAACTTGTTAGTTTCCTCAAGTGGCTCCACTATTCTGCAGTTTACTTTAGAGCTCTCCATTGCCCTCCCATCTAGAGATTCTTTCATACTACACTCTAAACACGGATCTTGGTTTCCTACTGGCAACATCCCAGCCGATTCTTCCTGGGAATCCAATGACGTCTGCGCGCTCTTCTCCATTCCAGACTTTTTTAATCTGGGAAGGAATTTTCCAGATTCAAGCTCTGATTTTCCATAATAATGCCCTTCCTTTTCTGCATCTTCTTCCAGAGGTTTGAGATCTGCTTGTGGATCCTCAAACACATCTACTTGAGAAGGGACAGCAATATTTCCCTCATCTTTTTCTGACTCAAATTCTGACTCACTTCCACCACCTGGGGAAAGTTCAGATGCAGAAATTGGGCGAAAGTGAGTCCTTGGAGAAATTCGTATAGCCCTGTACTGCGTTCGATCAACACCACATATTCTGGGGTGTAAAACCTCACTGTCTGAATCAGAGCACAGAATTGACTTAGGTTTAAAACTAGGGCTGAAAGATGCAATTCCTTCTGGCTCAAATGAACACTCTACATGAAGAACTTGTGAAAATGGATTGTTCAGGTCAAAGGAAGAGAATGAGTATTCAAGCCCTGGTTCTTCAACTTGAAAGTTACCACAAGCTCCCAGTAAGTCTTCATGGAAGATAAAAGAAAAACCTTTATTTAATCCATTATCTCCACTCTTTGATTGCTCATTCTGTTCAAATGACACAAATGGCCTCCATAACTGCCTGTGACCAGGGGCAAAGCTGTTACCTGGAGTCATGAAGACATCTGTACCAGCTATTGTCACTACATCAGAAGCTGCACATTGTAATAAGCTCCCTTTTGAGTGACTAGGTGGCACCACTGCCCATTCTCCATCACTGTTAAATGATTTGAGCTCCCCATACACACCACCAAGTATAAATGAGTTTTCTTTTTCCTGGTTTACATCCCAAGGTTTTGATGGTGTAGTATAGTCACCACCATCTACTTTTGACAAATCATTTGAAACAAATGCTCTCTTCTCTAAATTCTCCTTTTGACCTTCCCAAAGGTGATATTCTGATCTTTGCACTGCTTTATTGGGCTCCTGGAGGGTTTCACCTTTCGCTTCTGTATCCAAACAGCGGCAATAGTTATTTACATCAGTTGAAAACAATTCATCTTCTATTCCTTCTATTTCTACCATTGCTGCAGAATTTCTGTCCGTCATATTTGTCCAGATATCTTTAATAACCCCTGAGCTGTAGCCTTCTCCATGTGGACTGCTTTCACTACACCCCTGTGTAGTTTCATAGTCTTTACTTTCTGCTTTTTGTTCTAGCTGAATACCACAGACAGATTCTAGTTTAGATTTTTTTTTGAAAATTAAAGTGGGCATTTCTCCTAAAGTTCTAGCTTGTTGCTGGCAGGCTTCTTCTGGCAAAAAATCTAGAATTTCTTCATCTACATAACTTGAAGACACTCTAGGAACTACATAATTCATGTCTTCTGCATTAAATTGTGTGGATTCTTCATATGGAATATTTATAGTCTCATTGTCTGAACGTGTTTCTTCCGAGTGTGACCATGGACTACAGGTTCTCGTTGAAAGATTGGAACAGTGTTCATTTTCATCAAAGGCACTATTTTTGGTCCATATTAGTAATCTAGACTGTGTTTTCCCAAGAATATTAGCAGTGCTACTAGAATCTGCATTTTCATTTCCCAAATTGAGTGTTTCAAAAGAAAATGGTAAAACAGAGTTACTGCATTGCACTTCAAACACTGAAAAACAAGAGTTTATACCAGACCCTTCATTAATATCTGAAAAGAGCTCTTGATTGCCAGCAAGCATGTGTGAATTAAGCACTGTGCTGTCTAAGATGGGGGAGAATCTAATAGGAGAATCCCCTCCAAAACTTTCCCCATCTGCATCACCAGAACTAGAAGATGAACAGCACTCCCAAAATTGAGCTAAATTACTAAGGTCTTGCAAGAACCACCCTTCAGCACCAACAGAGCTGGTTGAATCTGTCCATATTGCACTTTCCCCTTGCAACTCCATTCCATCTAACACTATGCAACATTCTGCCTCAAAATCATTTTTTTCTTTACTCTTTTGTCGAATCATATTTAAAATCCGACTCTCCCCTTGCATCGTATCTGAGGCACCAGGATCCAACATGGATTGATCAATATCCACTTCATAGAAGTGCGTTAATTCTGACAGATGAACATCATCTAAATATTTGTCGTCCTCTGGTTGAGAACATATTGAGGTCCCAGCGAGGTCAATATCCTCATTTAGAACTGCAGACATTTCTACAAAGTGACCATCGATGAAAGTACCTGCTGCGAGGTATGTTTTATGAATATTATTGTTGCTAATACAAAGACCATGCACTGATTCAGATAATTCTTCTACAGCCTCTGATGTCACACCACATATATCTTCTCTGTTGCGGTATGTAGTCTCAAGCTTGCTCTTTCTGCTTAGAGGAACAAAGTACTCTGTAATCGGCTCAGTATACCACAAGGGTTCTTCTTTGTACTCCTTTTCATTTCTGCTGTCTAAATACAGATCTTTTCCATCATTACCGCCTGCTTCTTTTCTTCCAATTTCTTTTAATGGCCTTTTACCTCTTTTACACAGCTGTTTGAYGGACCCACTACTGCTGCTGCTACTGCTTCCACTGTGGATTTTTCTATCAGCCTTTTCACCAGACTTCACTGAAAGCCTGTTTTGCCCATTACGCCCTTTTTTATTTCGAACCTCTCTTGTTTTGTGTCTTACTTTAATACATTTCATTGATGCCTTGTATTCACCTTGATTACCACTAGAACTTGAACCAGCCTCACTGGAACCAGATGACCAGGAGCGAGGACGCATCTTTCCCTCAGATTTATGTCGGACTTGCTTTTTGTATAAAACAGGCTTATCTTCAACACTGTTGTTACTAAACTTGTTTTCTTTTTCATTTTTGCTTTTCTTCTGCTGAGTTCTTTCATGTACAGTGGCAGATACTTTATTACTTCTCTCTTTAGTTACTTCACTTTCACTATTGCAGTCCTTTGGAGAAGATGTATCTGTGCTAGTTGGTGGAGCAGTGGATGAAGATGAGGAGCTGGAGTAAGAGCATACTTTGGATTTATTCCATACAGTCATGATTTCCTGCAGGCAAACTGGCTTTTCAGAAAGAGGAGGAAATGCTTCATAGTACCTGAAAACAAAACAAAAAGGAGACATTCAGATCTTAGAACTTCAGATAGGCATTAGAATGAGAAAGCATTACTAAAACCCACAATTTTACTATCCCTAATACCAAGAAATCTAGTTTGTTCTACATATCCACATGCCACTCATAGCTCTATTTGAATCTTAACAAAGAGGAGATGAGGAAAAACTTTGTGTTTATATTAATGCTTATATTAATGCATGTTTAAAAATAGACTTCAAAATAAACACTCTGATTTTCAGGGAGTACTAAACTTTCTCCTGTTTTAGACAGAAATTGTGGATGCTTAAAATAGTGAAGATCTGACCTCTAGTTTATCACATAATGTAGCAAGTCACTCAGGATTTCTTACTTAATCATGTTTGATTTAAGGTATCAATAACGAAGTCCTGAATTGCAGTTTATCAGTTGTTGATTCTTCTTTGTGAAGTGAGACATTTTGTTAGCCTCTACATAGTTAGTTCTTCCTTCCTTTTTTTTTTTTTTTAATGCAAGAATGAAACATCATCATCGACAAGGTTTCCAAAGAGACTCACYAAGCTCCAATTTTTAAAGATGCCTTATGTTATTGGGGGCATGGAAGAAGGTTGTTAATTTCTACAACAGCTTAAGATGCTGTCGGAACTTTAGCCGATAACAACAAGGCTAAAATATGGTTTCCTGTGATGTTCAAAGTAACAGAATTGATAGTCAAGAATTTTATACTAAATACATGTATTTCAGTGAAAACCTACTAAAAAACACTCAAAGTCAGGTAAGTAAGTAACTATTACCAGTGTGTAGATTTATGACAGTTTCCTTGTTATAATTTTAAGAGTGTTGTTTTGAGTGATACTAGAGTCACTAGTATGTTGATTTGAATGACATTTTGCTCACTTAAATGCACAGCAAGACAACCAGCTCTCTCACTTGTTTTTAGAAGATTTGTTATCCATTTAGCAATGCTTCTACTAGAGTGCTGCTGCTAATAATAATGGCCATTACTAAAAACACCACGAACAACAACCAAATAAACCAGCAACAGTCATCTCTCCAACTGCAGTCAAAGACAAAACTTCTTGGTACTTCAGTGACACCCAGCTCAGTTAGTATAAGACCCCTCTGTTTATCAACAGCTTCAGTTTCCCATTTCTGCAACAGAAGACAAAGAGCTCTGAAGGCAGGAAACCATGTCTGCCATGGGTCAATTAATGCTATTTTAAGGGCTTTTAATTTGCCTAGCTGACTTAGTCTTAAGAAAGCTAAAACACAGTACTTAGAATTCAGGTCTGCATATAGTCAAAGGAAAACAGTCAGGACTTTTCCGTAAGTTAAATCAGCCTGTGGTATCAATTGGCCCTATTTAAATATTTAGGACATGCAAAAGAAGATGGCAGGAAAAAAAGATTTTACTTCCCAGCATTCACAGAATTCTAGATTTTACATTAAGTTAACTTCACTATTTTAAAATACGGGAGTAAAGACAGAAAATAGAAAACAGTCTCAAATAATAAAAAAAACCAATACATTTCTACTTGATCCTTTGCTGTGGGAGATAAATCAGTCTCAGGAGACAACGAGCCTTCTAACTTTTTGTGAATCTTCTCCTCTGTTTTGGAAAAAAATTGCAAATGTTTAAGAGAAAATTCAAGAAGCCGATGTATTTTGTAACAATATTTCAGAAAAATGCACCAGGGTTTACACCTATAAATAGTAATATATTTCCATATAGTATTGCAAATAACTGAACAAACCACTTATAGTCTATTATTATGCATTAAAAAAACATAAAGTATCACTCAAGATCCAAATTTTCTACAGTTGTCTTGTTAAAGCCCACAAATTTCACCAAATATGACCAGCCAGCAACTGCAGGCCATACTGGGGTTAACAGTGCCCTCACTATGAGGCTTCTTATTGAGCTTTTAGTTATTTCATATCCAAATATATTCTGGGGTGCATTGGGAAGACTGTTGCCAGCAGGCCGAGGGAGGTGATCCCTCAGCCCTGGGGAGGCCTCATCTGGAGTCCTGTGTCCAGTTCTGGGCCCCCCACTACAAGACAGACATGGAGCTACTGGAGAGAGTCCAGTGTAGGGCTACAAAGATGATCAGAGGGCTGGAGCAYCTGCCCTATGAGGAACGGCTGCGAGAGCTGGGCCTCTTCAGCCTGGGGAAGAGAAGACTGAGGGGGGATCTGATCAATGYGTACAAGTACCTGAAGGGAGGGTGTCAAGGGGACGGGGACAAACTCTTTTCAGTTGTCCCATGTGACAGGACAAGAGGCAATGGGCAGAAATTGAAGCACAGGAAGTTCCACCTGACCGTGAGGGGGAATTTCTTCCCTGTGAGAGTGACAAAGCACTGGCACAGGTTGCCCAGAGAGGTGGCGGCGTCTCTTTTTCTGGAGATGTTCAAGGCCCACCTGGATGCAACCGTGTCTGCCATGCTCTAGGTGACCCTGCTGAGTGGGGAGGTTGGACTAGATGATCTCCAGAGGTCCCTTCCAACCTTACTGATTCTGTGATTCTATAAAATCCTTAGCTCATTCTTACATTGTTAAACAAAAACGTTTAGTTAAACATTTCATTTTTAATCATATGGTAGCATCTAATTTCTCATGTATTGCAGTAAAAGAAAGTATCCTTGCGGTAGCTGCCGTCTTCTGGGTGAATACATAATAAGGCAAATTTCCTGAGCAAGAGCTGACTTTAAAGACTTTTAAATCTTTTTATTAAAATCTGTAAGATGGCAGGGGACTAGGCAGAAGTAGCAAGATACACACCAAGTTCACTTTTTTTCAAAATAAATAGTCAGCATTGCTATTGCTCAGTGAGAAGGTGTCACTGCTAAACGATATAAAACACTTAGAGCTGGTTAATGATACTTCTGCTATTTAAAAACAAAAGACTTTAAGCAGGTAAATATTTATTCTGAAAAAGAAGCAAAAGTTAGAAGTTGCACATTTATGCACAGAAAAGAAGTACATTTAGTCAGTCTATTTCAATTTTTTAAACTTTTTTTTTAAAAAAAGAAAATGGGCTTTTTTGGAGGCGAGGGGAATGGTACTCAACATTAAAGCTGTTTAGTCAAGGTTTCCTGATTTGTTTTATTCTTATTTTCAGGGGTTAGCCAACACCTCAGAAAAGAAAGAAATTTTATTTACCTTTTATTTATTGCTATTTATACAACACCATAAGTATATTAATTTGTTTATATTGTGTCAAAAGCTGCTGTTATGTGCCTGAATAAACATTCCTATGTAGTGAACTTTCACTGAGGACGCCACAATTCTGTATTAGGCTCCCTGCTCTAAGTTTAAGAATACAAAGCCTCCATCACAGTTCTCCCTAAAGCCTGCAAATTTTAACCATGCCTTTCTGTGTGACTGCTACTCATAGATCATTTTCACAGAAATAGCTAATACACACCAATTTTGAGGACATCTGTTCTTTTCAAATATCTATATACAAAAGGAATAGAATCAAACCTACTTTTTTTTTAGAGGAATATTGAATAGAAAATATTTACTAAAAAAAGTATGCATAGCTGGACATGAATAATTTTATCTTTTCATATGGAAAATCCCATTTGTGAATGACCCTTTCTTAGGTAAACAACACATTCTGTTAAATAACTGTTCAAACTATTTGAACGAAACTATTCAAGTGTATCTTGCATTGCCTACATGAAAAGCTACTGAATTAACAGCCCTTCCCCCATCTCAGAACAGTATGTACTTGATAAATATACAATCTCAAAAGAATAAAGTATTGTAACTTACCTTGCTTACTCTGAAGGTCTTTCAATCTGGAGCAAAGCTCCTCCACTAAAGTTTCAATCCCAGAGCTCTGTACAGCAATATTACAAAAGAAAACAAAATGGGGAAAAAAAACCACAAAATGCAACTTAATAAAAAGAATATTCATTTTTTACATTTATACAATGACATTACTACAGTAAAAATATCTCAGTAGCCATGTATTTTCTTTTTGCATGGCAACCATTAGAACACAACAAAATTTTTTACTAGGTATAAATCCATTTCCATAAATAACTTAAATCAGATGCCAAAATGATTACATAAAATAACTAAATACATTCACATTAAGGTTTCAAATCATAAAGTCACATACATTATTACTGTATGCCAAAGATTTTGCAAATTATGCATTATCACATTTAATGTACTGTATCACTTAGGATTTTTTTGAATGTCTCAGGCTAAAAGTTCAAATACTAACTAATCTCTAAGATGCATTTTAAGAAGGTAAGCCTGAACCTTTTTCTTGCATAATTCCGATTTTGCAAAGGGAACTGTTCCAGGACACAGAAGATTCAGGAGGGGAGGAGAGAAGGAGAACAGTATGAAGAGATGTATGTGCGGGAAGAAAGGAGGGAGAGGAAAGTTTTCAAAGTGTCTTCGTGCAAAACCTATTCCAGTTCTGCTACTTACAAAGCCCATTTTTTTTTCATTTTAAACTTTACGTTGAATGCTGAGGAGAGTAGAGAGAAAAGCAGACAGTTTCATCTCCTCTTTATGCCAGTTTCATCTCCTCTTTATGCCAGTATTTCCTCCCCATCACAACTCTAGCTTCCTTTTCAGTACATTTTCTATGCTATCTTTGAACACTGTTTTTTCTGCTTTTCCTATCTGCCCAGAATTGCAAATAGTCCTAGATAAAAACAGCACTACCAAAACAGCAAAATGCTAAAAGACAACATACACATCAAGTGCAACAACGTATTACCAACTGTCCCATAGTGGAAAATACTGTGTTATTCTAATGCGATAGAACTTGTGTGTCAGCCAATAAAATAAACATCAACCTACAACCTGAAAGGCCCATTCCTTTTGAAAACAAAAATAGGCAAGGTATTAAGTAGGTTTTAATTATTTGGATACTCTGTAGTCAGATTTAGAGATGACACTGTTCCATAACTGGAAACAGAAGGCTGGAATCAGTAAAAAGAAGCAACCTGACACGACCAAGAATGACACAAGACACCCCCTTCACATTACTATAAGCCTAAGAACAGTAACTATGTAAGAATTTTGCAGCCTCTCATATCTTTTCTATAGCTTCCCCAATGACAACTCCAAAATCTTGTCTCCATCATACTTGCAGATTCTGAGACCGATACAAACTTCCTATAAAACTATCTTACTTTCTGAATTTGACATAATCTTGTTTGTATACAATCATGGAATATGCATTTTCTCTAAAGGTAACAGATCACAAATCAAGATGTTAAAAAAAAAAAAGAACACATACAAAAAAAGTGCAAGATTTGCTGTGTCACTATGGTAGCATAAAGATTTTGTTTTTTCCAAGATGCAGGAGTTTCTCCTCTCTCCTGCTTGCTAGCCAGAAATTGCTGAGAAATGCAGATACAACATGTTAAAGCATAAGTAAAATTTATGCAAAAAGAAAATACTAAATTATATAGTGAAACTAGCTTGTTAATTCTGTCAGAAACATGCATTTGGAAAGTCATACACTGGAACAATCGACTTATATGCTAACCTCTAAATTTTAATTATTTGCAGTCAAGTGAAAAAACAATTTTCTAYTCCTAACTGCATTGCTGCACTGCTGAAGTGCTAAATATAAAACTTTATGCCACAGTCAACTGAGGATGACTTAGCAGTACTAAATGTTAGGAGGAGTTTGTACACTAGTAAATTTACTAATGTAAATTGTTTAGAAAGAACTAAGCAGCACAGTAATATGGACAATTCCATGTAGCTGTACTAATTAGCAGTTTATGCACATCCTACTTACGACTTTTTCCCCCTCTGTCCCCACAAAAGGGCAAAAGAGGAGGAGCTGGCATTGTTTTTGCTCAGCTCTCTGAACTGGCTAATTCAGTAGACAGCTGTCTACAAATACTCAAAATCTAAGCCATGTTCACTTCCTTAATTATAACATCATGTACAGAAAATATATTAAAAAAATAGCAAGCAAGAGCAACAGCAATATGATCAATATGCTCACCATTATACCGGAGAAGTGAAAACTTTTGGAATCAAACACTTCATTTCCTCTTGTACCATGAAACTAATACTTGAGTCAGCTGACAAACTGCATGCTGTCCTGCACAGCACTCCTATGAAGCTAGCACTAGTTGGTGAAAAAAAAAAAAAAAAAAAAAAAAAAAAAAAAAAAAAAAAAAAAAAAAAAAGGATGATCTATCTGAAGTGCTTTCCTGATATTAGGATTTACAAAAAGTTACAAAACAGTATGAGTACTGGAGTACCCACAAAGTGTTTTTTTTTTTTTTTTAAGCATAAAATTCTTATAAAAGCCATCAAGATTAACTGCTAAGTCCAACAAAAAAGGTTTAAAATTCAAGATCATCTACAAGATTATTTAACTATTGACCCAGATTTCTATTATTCCTTTTCTCTCATTCAGACTACACAGGGCAGCACATCACTTTAATTCATATTTTCATATTGTATTTTACACCTTTCTCCATACCAAACATTTTATTCTCTCTAATGCTTCCAATATGCTTATATTTCCTTCCCCTGCTTTAACTTACACCCAGTTCCATYAAAAGTTGTTCTTTTTGGCTTTTGATCAGCTGGCTGAAGCAAGGAAGGGATTATATAAAGGATAGGTGTCACGTTACTGGCATGGGGATGACTATGCTAATAGATAAATTAAGCTTCTGAACTCATCCAACATGAAAGAAAAGTCAGTCTGACTGTAGAGTTATAGGACTGTCTCTAATAGCCACTGCCTTGCTCACTGACCAGCATGACTTTATTCAGAACTGAATTATCATACTTTTGTGTAACAAAAAATGAGAGCATGAAAAAGGCGAAGGTCACACTAGTGCGTGTGTGTGCRTGTGCACACGTCTGCATGTGGGCACATGCACAACATACACAGATATAAAATAAGTAAAAGCTTAAATCAAGGACCTTTTTAACATGCGCTGCTGTCTGGGAACTGACAGGCGGTAACATCAGCTCACAGCAACCCAATTGCTTTCGATCACGCGTTCAAATCCTTGCAGTTTCAGAAAATTTTCTCAGAAAATTCTAAATCTATAAAGTTAGCTACTTCTGAAATTTTAGTAAAATCGTAATTTTACATTACTATCATTTCACAAAGTTATTATGTGGAGCTGAAGATAGCACAGATCAAGAAAATTGTTCATTTTCACTAATTTTCAAGTCCTCCCCTCCCCCAGTGATCTATAGTTACAGCTCTCACACTTCCATCCAAAAATGCCAAGTAAATATGTATATGGTTCTGCAGAGCCTACCTGCACATATGCAACAGGCAAAAACTCTTGACCAAAAAAAAAAAAAAAAAAAAAAAAAAAAAAAAAAAAAAAAAAAAAAAAGGAAAAAGGAAAAAGAAAACATGTCAAGAAAAGGAAGAAACAGAGCTGTAGTAGCCGGTTTTTGGACTCAGCTTTCCAAATCTGACAGATCATATCTGCAGAAATGGAAAAATTCTATCACATTAGACAACTGAAAAGTACTTATGTTTGGTTTTTTTGCTTCTAGCCTGACATAACTTAATGTCTTTTTCCAGATGCTTTGAACCACATCCTGCATATTATTTGTTAAATAAGGCTTTTTACTTGAAGCCGATAAGGTATGGGGAAATTTCCTTGTTCCTCTTCAAGCTTTCTCAAAAGACTGAACTATTACACTTTAGTTTAATGTTTAAAATAAGCAATTATTTCCTTTTTGAATTTTGAGAACATTCTAGCTTACACCTCTAAAGCAAATCCTCATTTCACTTTCACAGAATGCAACTTTGAACAATCTAGAAATTAAGGTCAATCAATATATTCATAGGTTTGTAGCATCCATTTAACAGCTTGCAGGACACTCCAGACAGAGACGGTGCTCTAACTGCAGTGCACCAGGCTGTTTTCTTGGCGACTTGCCTGTCACCAAGAGAAGGATTAGGGAGCTGTTCTATTCGAATCAGCTGTTAAGCCGTGTGAACTGAACAAGGCACAAAGTGTGATTCATTGCAATCACACATCTATTTCTGTATTTTTAGAATGAAGGGAACTAGATAAAAAGTCTGTGTTTTCAGTTTCTAAAATTCTGACATAGTGTAATTTATGTGGTAACAAGTACAAGTGTCTTGGRTTTTTTAATTTTTCAGAGGTTTGGGGAAAAAGTCACCAATTTTCCTTTCTTAAATTGACAGACACTCGGAAGAGCTTCAGTAAGCACCCCAGTGTACTTGCTGGGTGAGAGYGGATTGAAACTCAACTATCGCTAACCAAGAGGATGGGGAAGAGAGAGGGAACAAATATATCCCCACTGCCTCCCAACTTCCAGGTATTTATTTCCAGTGACTGCCAGTTATTGCAAAGCTTTCTTGAAGTTACAAATATTACTACATACACTTGGAAAGAGAAGTTACTGTCTGTTTCCCTTGCTAACTAGAGGAATTTCCAATCAAACTCCAATTCTTGGATGTAGTATTAATCTGTATTCTGAATCTCCCACTTGCCTTCACTGTAAGACATACGTTCAAGCCTATCACTCAAGACATAAGATTTTCAAGTAAATTTAGATTTTTTTTTCTTTTCGTGTGACAATGTCATGCATCAGCTTCAGTCAATCTTCACAGCAATGTACCTGTACTGAGAAGCRGAATAATCCTCTGAATACAGGCACTCAGAATGAGCTGAGCACTATAAAGCATGGAGAGTTGTTTTGCAAAATCAAAACCCCAAACAAGTAATGAACAAGCACCAAGCATCTCCCCCAAGTTAGTGAGTAGTAAGAGAAAAATGAATCTGGCCAATTTAGTGCTGCCTGGAAGCACAAGCGCATGTGACCTGATCACTCAGCCCAAGACGGTCACTGTTACCTGGACCAGGTTTTAAGGCTCAACATGAAAATTATTATTTGAACTTGCATAGAGAATTAACAGGTATAATACTTAATCTGTTAGAGAAAGTGTCCAATTTCAAAATAAATTCAAGAATCTTCAGTGCTGAGTAACTGTCAAGAGACATACTCAACAGGTAGAAAGGACTAAATAAAAAAAATTAAACCCTGCAACCCCACCACAAATAAATAAAGCCACCACAATCAAAACAATGTGGCTTTCCTGGGTGGCTCAATTCCTGTAGAGTTTTAAGGAGTAACACAATGTTTCAGTTTGTGTTTAATGATTTTCCTCAATTATAATGAGGTGAATGACACTAAGAAAGCATTTAGAGCATACATTTGTAAAAGTCTTTTTTTAGTGTTCTAGTATGAACACTRTATCTTTACCTGTTCACCTGAATATGTTATTATTTATAATAAAGCCACTGGATCATTCAGAAAAATAAGTTGTATTTATTAGCTTCTTTTTGGGGCTCATGAATAGCTCATCCAAATAATAAACTCCAATAGAAGTGTGACCTTGGAATAATAGATATCCTTTAGCAGACAGATACAATATTAAAAAAAAATATCCAACATCAAAYCATCGGAGAGCAATAGCTCTCCAGCAAAGAGAACATAAGAAATACATCCTTGCTACTCTTAGTCCTGTCTTTCGCACTAAAAGAGCACTAGAAAAGGTAAAACTCACATCTAAGATCAGACTCAGATTTCAGAGCTGTCATTCATCACTTCTCACACCAGATTTTAACAGACATAGACCACAGCAAGTGTTATTTGCCAAGTCCAGATGGAACAGGTCATCAGTTTAAAGTAACAAAATGAACRAGCTATCCCTAAATGTAGGTTACTACAGTATCTAATTTGACTTCTGTATTTAAAACTTAACTTTAGGAGCTCCTTCCCATAGAGGTCAACAGTGAGATAAGAAGTTATTCCCCTCAAGAAAGGGTAATTCCTCTTTGGAAACTATTCTTTCTGATGATTATTAATCCCTTATAAACAAACATGCTGACTTCAAAGCCAGAACAGACTTATCCTTGCAAGCAATRCTGCTGTGAGATTCACTGTATCAGCTGGCAGATCTGAAAATGTTTTCTTTATCAATGAAAAGGAAGAGAACTTTAAGAAATTATTTTCACCAACCATGCAAAAATTATTCTCTGCCGAGTATGAAGTGTAGAGGGATACAATTCACTTTTTATGAAAAAAAAAAATGTTCCACATCAAGGAAAATTACTGTCTAACAGYATCCTTCTGTGATGAAACACAAGTGACAATTCAGCTCACTAAGTGACTTCTCTGGCACTCTCTCGACCACAGGTGTGCACCTGAAAGACTAACTTCCCTCCCCATGTACATGTATATATGCAAACTTCCTTTCTGTGCTGAGACTCACCAGAAAAGTTGCTGTGAAAAGAAAAATTCTCTTCCCCCCAGAAAGTAACAGTTTAGCTYGCACTATTCTTGGGCGCACACACAAGATAAAATAACTTTCAAAGAAACAGAACAGGCCTAACTTCAGCCTTCAAGGCAAAGTGATCTATACTATGCGGGTATTTAAATATAAGGGACACAAGATATAAAGCATCTGTTTACTTTTGCTGGTTTGATAAAAACAGAGAAAGTTTTTGTGCCCAAACAAATATTATGAAACAATTTTTGTATTGATTAATGGTAACTACTCATTCAATATCAAGGGAACTAACATAAGACTTGGAATAATCAAAACTTTTACCATGCCTTAGTAACTTGAAAATACATGGTACCATGAATATCTATTTCAATGCAAAAATCTTAAGGAAAATGGAAGTCAATTATTATTGTAATTATTTTATTCTATGATTGTTATCTTGGCAAGACAAATTCACTGCAATTTTCTATGTGGTATCTAGAGTTATAAATATATAGTAAAAGTCTGTCAAACACAATACAGCTTAGTATATGAATGGAGGAAAAAAAAGGAAACATTTGAAACCAATGGATTTGATAATACAGAGCCAATTCTCTTAAGTCAATATTAATTAAATTATAGTGAAAGAATAGCAACTGCTGGGAGATAATAAAAACCTATGGTGCTTTCTCATAGAAAAAGCTCAGTGGTACCAGGTCTAACTCAATTTTATTTTTTAATACATATATCCCTTCCAAATTCTTATTAGCATTTTGACTAGTTTCAAAATCCTTTCCTGCTGTTTATTTTAAAGACACAYAGYATATTCCTTTCCAGAAGGCCAGCTAGRTACATGTCAGAAGGAAGCTTACATTCACTGATTTTGTGAAGTACTTTGGGATTCCCTGGGAAAAAAAAAAAAAAAAAAAAAGTGTTCCCAAACCAACCATCCTTGTCAGACACACAGAAATGTTTACTACTGAGCTAGTCGAGATAGATCAGGAAAATGGATTTAGAAAAAAACTTCCCAAATATCAAGTTTTTAAAAATAAAGAATATTCAGAGTTAATAAACTCAAATAAGTGAAGAAAGAAAGAGCCAAATAGATATAACTTTGTCCAGCAGAGAACTTACAGAAAGGATGGTGGAAAATAACGTAACATAACATAAAATAAAATAAATAAAAAAGTAGTCTGACCCCATTTCCCCCCYAACATCAAAATTGGTTATTTGGATGATTAGATGATAATACTTCAAGAAACATTAAGGTTGTTTGGGAATCTTAACTCTGGGTTTTTGCTTTAGTAACTCTGGAATCTTGAATTACAACTTCAGCATTTCATTTTTCTGATTCGTTAAGACAGCTTTTAAGAGACTTGCTTCATTCTTATACTATCTTTTATCTTTACATTAATAGTGTTCATCTGAGCACTGCATCTCCCTCTTTTGAGGGCTTTTCAACTACAGCTTTTGTTTCTTTTTAAAAAAAGGATCAAAGGAATATTGGGCACTTTCTTCACATATCTCCTGCTCGTGTCACTTCTAGTTGCAGGAAGATTTGAAGTGAAATCACTTAAACCATCTGACGTTTACTAGCTGATTCACTGGTACAGTTCACTGGCACAGCATAGCAGTCAAAACATGTGATCTAATTCATATTACCTTAGAGAAGTAAAGAATAGTGGAAATGGATTAGCCAAGAAAAGTCTTAGGTGTTCAATTAAAAAAAAAAGAATTTGATAGATTCTACTAATTTGGCCTGATTAGGAGCCCATGGCTGCAAAATCAGTTTCACAGCCAAAACTAGTAGCTTCATGGAAAGTTTGRTGATTCTGCACTGAGACTACAACGGAAAGTTAATAAATGCTAAGATATTTTTAATAGAACTGTGTTTTAGTCACATCTCAAATTCATACTCTGAAAGCAAGACATATTTGACACTGTTCACTAGGGTCATGCTTGTGCCTCCCACAGGAGAATACAGACGGCAGGATGGTCATATTCCTCCCTCGTAACTCAAAGCTAGCAAAAGCCAATGCGTCAACTAACAGCATGCCCACACTTCACTACGTTTCAAACAAATTACTGCTATGAAGTAAAGACACTCTTTGCATTTGTCAAATACAACAGAGCCGTGCTCTTTCAAAGGGCTCTTCACCATCTCCTATTAACCAAGACTAATTCTTTAACTGCTCACAGACAGTTCCTTGTCTCAGTTAGCAAATGTTGAGAACCCGGTTATTTCAGAATAACCACGGGCCACATTGCCTGAACTCCATTAGGATAAGCCTTGAGTGATCAGCAACATTGGTCAGACACTAGCACAATCTCTTAGTATGTGCAACGGAACAGCTTAAGTTAAGTGGCCACTTACTGGGAGCAAAGGAAAGAGTCTGACAGATTAGGTTTCATCAGTGTAGAAAATAAGATATATCTGAAGTAGTCTCCTTTGCTCATTCTTGAAGTGCCCTCAAAGATTTTAGAAGAATAAAGATACATTGATTGCTTTAATTGAAACTCTAGCACCATCTTGGGGTGGAATTTCACAAGCAGTACTCCAAGTGTTCATTGAACAAGCAGTACAGGAACTGCACCAGCACAACTGCAAACCTGCTCACTCTGTTGACCAAAACAACCCTTCGCAGAAAACTAGCTAAAACATAACTTAACAAATAAAACATTCCCTAGTGAAGTTTGGATTTTAACACCAATGGTCAGACATCAAGACAAATTTCAATATTATTAGTAGGAAAAGTACACACATTGATCCTGACTGAACTAAAAGTCTTAAATGTATCAGTTTCAACAAGTAACCTATAATTCAGTCCTGCTCAGATAGTATCCACCTTGCAAAAATGTGTACAGATCTATTTCTTAATTCTTACTTTTTATGCTAAGCTTCTGAGTCTCAATGATACTACTTTCTGTCCTGTTAAGTTTCATTATTATAATCCAAAATAATTTACAGACTTTCAGAATTAGGAGTCCTAAGAAAAGCATCTCAAACTGTATGTGAACTGACTGACTAATCTTCCAGTGTACCAGACAGGTAAGTCTCCTCTTGGTTATTTTCCCTAGAGGATATTTACAGGAACAATTCATACTCCTATACAGCTTTCTTCCCCCAACATTTCACTAAAATGATTAATTCTATTTTGTCATCTAATTGCAAACCCAAATTTTCAGATTTCTTCTACATTTCAGCAGGATAATAAATATTAGATCTCCACTCAAGGTCAATAATTATGAGTTTAATTTGAACAATTCTTCAGCACATCTCTTTGAACAACTATTTATATTCAAATATTTGAAAAGATAAACTTTAGAGTCGCAYTATAAATAATAGCAATTGAATATTACATTTAAGCACTTGTCTTAGAAGTTCTTCTCACCATCATTCTGTCTCCTTTTTCAGGTATGTTGCAACGTATTTGGATTTTCTCTACTTCCGACTGCATCATGAGCATCTGCAGTCAAATATTCACATGAATATGGACAGCTTGAGACATCAAAATGTTTGGCACACATAAATACTGTTCTCAGAACATACTTATGTAAATGGTTTGCATTCTTAGACACACATTCACCAGACATTACTTTTGTGAGAGGAGATCTGATTTTGACAGATGCTCCGTTTGCAACATGCTTAGCCACAGCAAGATACAGTGATGCAGAATGGTCAGAAGACTTTAGCCTACCTAGATTTGTCACATTCTGCAACWTTGTAAGAGTTTTAGAAATAAATACCAAGCTATCAGCTTTTTGAGGTCAAACCTTTGTTTCCTGCAGCACAAAATGATAACTAGAATATTGGGTTCCTGTCTCACACTAAAATTTTACAACACTACTCTTTTTAATAAGCTTAGTTTTTATTTAGTTTTATTACTAGCAGAATTCAAACAAACAAAAAAAGCATTCCACAGAATTTTATGAAAGTGAAAATCCACAAAAAGTTTTCAAAATATTTCAAACATTAAATAAAAGACCAACAAAATAATGCTTACTCATTTTTGTTTTATGTGTGTGCATATACATTTGTCATAAATGCAATTCGCAATAAATGGCAATTTTAATGTGTTACCTGACTGAGAATACCAAGTCTAGCCTACTCTAAGACAGAACTTTGAGAGTTGTTAGTTATCACATTTATGAAGTTCCTAACACACACATCCAAACTCTTCCTATCAGAGATTTTCTTTTTCTTTTTCCTTTTTTTTTTTTTTGGGGGGGTGTAGAACAACTTAATAAATCACCTTTACAGGTAAACATTTTCACATGATTCAAAAAAAAAAAAAAAAGTTAAAAAAAATTTCAAGCAGCATTGAAAAGAAAGAAATCTATTTGTATTTTAATGGTATATTTAAGCACTTCTCAATCACACACCACTAATCATCAAATTTGGTTACTGTTACCAGGGTATTTTTATCTTCTTGCAGAGTGAAGTTACAGACATTGCATGGAGCAGCTTGAACGCCTCAGCAGAAACAGCACCACAATGTTAAGTTTCGAAGTATGAGAACTACYGATTATTCCTATGAGATTAGCATACAAATTTAATATAGAAGCCAGCTAACAAAGTAAATCTGTGTGAGAACAGAAAAAAAACCATACCTCTAAGTTACTTTAAAATATCACTAATATTGGACCAGTTCCCTTCCACCCAACTCCAGGGTATAAAATTAATTCCTCTCTTTTATACAATGTATATTATCTACAAACAAGCTTTAAGAAATGACTTCGAAACAGACGAAGAGCAGATTTAAAGGTTTTCTATTTGAAAACAGAAAAAAACTCTGTAACCTACAATTTCTTTAAAGATAAATGTGTCAGCTTAACTGTCTGAACACACAATACAAGAGTTAAAATAGTCTCAAAATAATACAAGAGCTTGTTGAACAATAAAGTTTAATGAGGTTGCAGGTGTCAGAAGAGGAAGTTACTTATTCAAACTTCCAGATCACACATCTTTTCATTCTTTCAAGACTCCACTGAAAGGTTTCTTTTCCCCGCCTCACTCTACTCTAGATTATACAAACTTTCAAGTGGAGTCAGTCTTGAGATTACTAACAAATTCATCTTCTCCCTTTTCCTTTTCAACTGTTTTTCTCTATTTGATATAAATTTAGCTCTAACCAATRCTTCCTTGATCTTCAGTTATGTGAAGATACAGCTAGAAAGTTATTTCTAAAGCCAAAAATAGATCGCCAGTATTGCTGTGGTCTATGYACAAGACTACTATTTTTCTAAACTCTTTTTATGAGCAACGAAAGGCGTCATACCTCAGAAATTATTTCTTGCAATTATTTCGTTGTATCTGCATTAACTCAAAGAGTAGTCAGAGTGCTGCCATCAGTGCTCTACTATATGAGAGCAGAGCAACTTGCCAGCAAAATTATACTTTGCCTCACTTTGCTAGTATCACAAGTAATGGGCAAATGGGAGTTTAGGCAAGTTCCCAATTAGTCAATTAACACTTTAATAACTGAACTAATGCTCTAGTAGCTTCATAAACAATAAGCCAGCACAAGGTAGCTTTGGTTCTGCTGAAGAGTGCGACTGGTGGCAAGGAGTGGGGAAAAGAAATATATAACAATTCTGCTTCCTTTATTATTCTTGGCCACATGCCTTCCCTGCTCCAGCTGGTACACGTGTCTCTGCTACAAATCTGACYAGGAAACCTCTGGTTTAAGACTTCCTCTACTCCAGCCAGGTTAATTTCAGGAAACTGATTCAGTTTCCCAATCCAGTTCATCACTGCACAACCACACAAATACTTGTGCAAGCACATCTGTGACCAGGAAGTTATATGGAGCAAGAACAGGCAACCAGGCTGCGGAGGCAGAGAAAGTTTCTTCTTGCAGTAGTGATAGATCAAAGTACTTGTATATTAGTAATTATTTCTGTAAACTAAAAGATAGGCTACACTTAAAAAATAAAACACAATTATAAAAAATAGAGCTACAAGTTACCTACTGCTTCTGGTATCCTCCTTCAACCTGTTGCTTTCACCTCTCCTCCCTTTCTCCAAACAGTGTGCATTAGCTCAGCTCCCACTTAATTATGTAATCTAAAAAATAAATGCTTGCTACAGTACTGCATTTTATTTAACAATTCTGTATTACACATCCAGTATGCACAAAACATGATGGCTTTCTACCCAAATATTCCATTCGCTGCTACTCATGCACACTTCAACATAAAGTAAATTGAAATTTTAATAAATGTCCTTATGCAAAGCTTTGTGGTAATTTCAACAGAAACCAGTGTATTGCAATTGTCCTTGACAAGAGTAGGYGAAGGCTTGCAGAAAGAAAGCATTACACTACATAGTGCAAAAACTTTTGTGAAATCCTGCTGCCATATACAGGTTTCATAATTTCCTAAAGAAGAAAAAAAGAACTCTCWGAGAACTCTTGGGGAACTTGCATTTTAAGAAGGTACAGATTAAAAGATTAAGCATCATAAGCTATATATATCTAACTTAAAAAGAATGGCGTAAATTCTTCTTATCTATTAAATAATCCAAGCTTACTTCATCAGAAGCAGAGCGAAGACACTGGACAGCAGCCTGTTTTTTCATTTCCTCTAGTGTTAGATCAGAGCACTTTTTCTTACTCTTTCCCCATTTTTTGTAAGCTCCCTTTTCCCAGCCCAGGAAGATGTCATTTTCCTGAAATCAAAGGAAAGAAAACTACATTAATATTAAAGCACATGAATATCTCAGTAATACAACAGAATGGGACTACAAACCAACACACTGTTAAAACAAGAGTGACATCATCCAATCTACTAAAAATTGCTATTTGCCAAATTAAAAATTAGTTTGATTAAAACCAATGATTGCAAAAAACTATTGCACTTTTCAGAAAAGTGCACATACTTTTCACAGGACATGGAGGCTACTCACACTTTCCAGTATTTTCCAGTTGCAAGACATATCCCTCAAGATCATTTTATGGTCAACTTATTTTGTATAAGTTACAGTAACATATTCAACCATAACTTGAAGAATTTCACTGAACTCTGAAATAATAATGATAAATGCAAGAAGTTCAAAGAGTTAGGATCAAACATAAGAAAAAGCTAAATAGATCAAAGAAGAAAATGCCATGTTAGATCCCAAACTCTTCAACTCTCTTTCACAGTGAGCTCCACTACGTCTAGAAACGGTAGTACTTACCTTCCAAAGGACATAAACTGATTTTTTTTAAACAAGTTAAGATGCTTCTGGGGAAGGAAAATTCCCATATATATAAGAACATTTAATTAAGAACAACAAAATAAAAAAAGAATGTTATTGTATTATATATAATCATGAAGAAGATAGGTAGCATCTGGTTTACATCACATTACAGGTTTGCATTTTTCAAAATTTACCTCCTAACATTGATCAGTGCAGCATACACCGAGTATTTTATACCATACTGGAGAAGTCAAATCAAACTGGCAAAACACACACCCCAAAACACATGCACACGCACAAAAAAAACTGCCCCCCAAAAATACGTATTTTTTTTTCCAACTCCTCTGCAAAGTTGCCTGCCTCCCCTATTCATGTCCCCATAGTCTGCTAAATACTCTTCTCTTTCCTGAAATACACTGAGACTTGCTTATTCGTCACTGTCCATTCACATATATACATATGATTTCCTGTGTTCATCCAATCAAAYGAGAATTTTGATTACCAGGAAAATAATCTTTAACTCATTTAATGCATGCTAGTCTAAATCATCTCCTTCAGMGAGAATCACAAAAACCTGATGCCTTTCAATGTTCCTATAATCTATTACAGCTCCTAATAAAATCAATGCTAATGTCTAGCCTCATTTCAAACAGCTGCCAATTGCCTATGGTTTCAAAATGAAGTAAAATCAAGTTGTTAGTGCAGCTAGTTGCTAGTGTGTAATCAGAAAATAGAATGAAAGTCGGGGGGGGGGGAAGAAGGGAGGTTGTAGTGGAAATCATCTTGGAAAAAACACTTTACTTGGCTGCTGTTGCCGGCTGGGTGTTTTGGGTTTTTAATTACTTATTTTTTAATATGACTGAGTCCTTCAAGAAAGAGTAGAGCAATTTGCTGAAAAAAAAAGTCAAAGTTACCAGTCACTTTCTTTTTTCTTGTTTATGTGCACGATTTCAATCGGCCATTTAAAGCAAGAAATCCAAATAGTCTGCTGTTCTGTTACTAAAAACAGTAATAAAAAGATACTTACAAATAGAAAAAAAGTCAGAAAGTTCTCAGAAAATAGGTTTAATAAACTATACACATATACCTTTATATAACGTTTTGCAAAACTTTGGTTTAYGTATTTCTTCATACACAAGAACAGACAATCTCTGCTTTGCATGTAAGATGCAACATAAATTTTACTTTCAGGTGAATATTGAGAAAAGTTATGGTACTGAATCAGTATCTGACTTGCTGAGATCCACCTAGTCCCCACCAGCTTCCAAGGCCTCTCCCATTCCTCCACATGCAGGCACAATTACAAAGGAAACAAAATTAAATACCCACTTGCAAATAAAATAAATAAAATAATATGTGGCACTAACACTTGTCTGTTAGCTTTGGCATGTTCCAATTTTTAAATATTTAATCTTTGCAATAAAAATATTCACTTTTAATGGGAGAAAGGAGACTTAACTATTCTTTCAAATATCCAACACTGAGCTGTTTTTAATCTGTCCATCACCATCCTATCCTTCCTAGCAGAGCAAGTGCTTTCTTTGTCTGTTTTGGGGACAACATGACTCATCTTGTAAGATGCAGTGATTGAGGACAGAGCTCCTGGAGAATCCTGACCTCCTCTCTACCACTTTAGAAATCACATAGCAAGTTTGTTTCTGACCATACAGTTTTCAATTACATCTGAYTGCCATGGCTTCACACTACCATTTTAATTTTCATAGCACTACTGTTGAAAACTTGAGTTTTCRTTTTTTTCTTTCTTTTTCTGGACAAGCTCATTAATTCTTAGCTTCACATTCTACAACATCAGGAAACACTACACATTACATCTATTTCACATAAAATTTTGAAGTTTAAAATTCCCAGGTAAATTACAATATTTATCAGTACACATAGCCAAAAGTTAGCACAGAACTTGCATTTTCTGCACATAATTCAAACACCACATCCATAAAATACTACAAAACAACAAAAAAAAATCTTTTATAGAACTCTTCTGTTGTAATACATCTGAACTATTCTGAATCAATTAAAAAAGACATTACAGTAAGGCTAAGACAGTTTCACATACCCTAAAAAGACTGAGGTTTTAGAACTTGAGATGCAAGTGAAATAGAAACTAAACAGCCCTCTGCTTTTTTATGACTAAAGTGATAAAAAGATAATCCAGTATTTTCAAATGTCTGTAACTAATCTCTTCCACTTTTTCAATGCCAAGAAGTCCGTAAAGAGGTTTACTCCTTAGATTGGAAAATATTACTTGAATTTTGGAGGRTAGCCATCCAATACTAAATAAGTATCAACAGGAAACAGAGGCAATCTGAATATTGGAAAAAATATTTGAATTTGGAAAGATACTGAAAGTCGACAGTTTTGTTATGAAAATTAGAGAAGAACTTATAAACGTGGCTAAAGGAATTTTGGTGAAGTACCCATATTCTTTATGTTAATATCACCTTTAAAAAAAAAGCCAACAACAACAATATTTGAAATAGTTAATTCGGTCCTGAATTAATACACATATGCAAATTTTAGAAACAGATTTCTGAACTGGTTCTCCCAGTCAATTATGCAAAAGCAGCAATCTCCCCACATTTCCCCACAATGCCAAGAATTTGGRGAAGCAAGACCCCAGCACCTTTGCAGTGGTTCTCTTCCAGTTCCTTTGTTTTGGAGACTAAAGAGAAATTTCTGCTCTCAGGAAGGGAACAAACGTAACACCTTGTGATACGAAGAAAATTGTTTTGAAGCTCAGTCTCCTTAATAGGAAATTTGGAGATTTAAAACAAACAAAAACTTATCCCAGGAATCTTGGAGGAATTACTGTATTTTATAAAAGCTGGATTCAATTTCAGTGAGGTAGAAACACTAAAGGGCTCATGGATCCTTTTTCTACTTAGGTAAATGGAACAAGCTAAAGTTTTGCCTCATCAGCAGAACACACAGGAAAGTAATCAGATTTAATAACTTGATCAACATGTTTCCCCAATGGGGAAATCAAATCAACAAAAAACACATTTAAGAAATTTTAATGTTTTTTAAAAATAATTTCAGAAAAAAATGATTCCCTGAGATTCTCTCCCCAAAAATGCACTCCTTATTGAATTAGATATACAGTAAGATGATGAACAAATATAATGTTTATCAATTTTTCAGGTAATGAGTTGAGTAATCACGGTTATCTATTCACTCAAGAGTCCTGTTTTGAATTGTTCATGGAACATTCTAGGGCAAAATTTTCAATTCTCTTAAAAGGGAAAAGAAAACCCTCAGTTTAAAAAAAATCTGACTTAGACAACATTTTGAAGAGCTCCTCTTTTTTGAGCATTTTAATTTCAGCACAAACTGTGTGCGATTCAAGCATATTCCTGACCTGTTATTCTTTGTTCCCTAAAGGTTGTTGCTGGCCAGCCAAAACATGCTGCTTCAACAAGCAATCGCTAGTAACAAGTTCATACAAAAAATAGGAAGTATTCTGTGTCATAACTTCTCAAATATAAATACACACACAAAGTCTCCCCTTTCAAGATTCCAACGAAAAAAAAAAAAGAACTACACTTAAAATAAGTTACGCAGACAGTCAGACAACTAACCAGCCAGTCATCTAACTTCTAATGTGAAAAAGAATTCCCAAGGCTTTTAAGGTATGCAAGTAGAGTCCTGTAAGACTGAGTAAGATACGGGAACAACTTTTTCTTCTTATAATTCTTAACTAGTTAACAGATTAAGAGATGTCTCCCAGGAAGGGAGAAGAAATCATGCATAGTTATTTAGAGAAACAGGCATTTGCCAAAGAATCAATAAGAYGACCGATACTTTCACCATGAACTGTTTGAAGGCATATGTCTACTGAATAGCTGGCCAGTTCCTGCCAAACGTAATACGTAATCATTAAGTTTTGTGTGCTGGTCCCAGACTTGTGCCCTACTCTGGACTCTCCTCTACTAAGCTGTGGGATAAACCTTCCTTTAAAACTTGTAAAGACTTTCAAATGGAATTAAAGTAGATCAAATAGAACAAATCACGGGATAGGACAAAGAGAAGGAAAGGAACAAACGCACATATGGACAGACTGGATGTGTAAGCCTTATTTCCTTAGAAACAAGAATGAAAAGAGGGAAAAGACAGAGAGGTCACCCAAAATAATTGCTGTATCTAGGTCAACAATTTTATAAGACATCCCAAATCCTAAAATATTTCAATAAAAGATCTACAGAATTTGCAAATATTTATTCTGCCTATGAGACTGAATACTCCAAATTCAAGTCAACAGCTTTCTCCAAAGACACTCATATACTTACTCCATAAACACATTCCAAATAATTCCTGAGTATCAACATGCAGCCCATGAAGCTTCAACCATCATTCCATTTTAAGGCAGTAACAGCTATCTGAGCTTATAGTAAACAGATGGAGAAAAAAAAAAAAAAAAAAAAAAAAAGATCCTAGACTACAATCTGACATAATGACAAGCTAAGTAATCCAGTAGTCCTGGTCTCTTCTGGCAACACCAGTTTCTAAAGCACTGATACTTAACTATATCCAAGGTTTCAACAGACAGCTATGAACCACTGTGCACTGCAGGAAAACTTTTCCAAAAAACATACTCAAAGAACAGCAAAAATAAACTCTGAGATGTTTAGACAGACAGGCAATGGAAGAAAATAGCCACAAATGATGTTCAAAACGGAACAAGATCTTCACTACCTCTAGAAGGATTTCAGTTTGAGACGAAGACTGCAACATACCCCAGAYGTATTTCACCTTTACAGTTACTCAGGAAGCAGACTCCATAGATAGATAAAGTGATCTTCCCTGAAAAAAAATACTTCCACTAGACTGAGATTCAGGACGAACTTTCACAGATTGCTRATAGCCACACAGATGTGCATTTTTTCATAGTGGCTTTTGTTGAAGAGTTAAGACACATCACATCTAATTAGAATGAAACAGAAAGGTCTGATGGGCCAGGACTGGCTCAGATATTCCTGACAGGTTGACTCAGCCTGAGACAGAGATAAGATACTACACACAGAAGACAATTCCCAGGACATGCTTGAAAGCTGTGGCACAATCTCAGTTTATACACTCTAAGACATGCAAGGAAGTCCAGCAGAAAAATAGCAGAGAAGTACACTCTCAGARAGGCAGCACCACAAGTTTTCACCATGTCAGAAGCCATGCTAGCCACAGAACGGAGAACACCTGAAATAATATTCTTAATTGTTAAATAGCTATTCAAAATCCAGTTCTTAATAGAAAAAAATGCCTTTTTGTGAAACAGAATTATGTTACAAGCTTAGTATGTTAAAGCACCTAGCCACTACAGAAATCTCCTTCCTGATTGCTGTTACCAGAGCAAGTGCAATATTACTATTTCTACTTAGTTGGATTGTAATAGAACAGCTGATAGTACTGTTTATTATATACTGCAATTTGAGTTTCTGTCAATTATAAACCCTTACCTACAATCCTACTAACTTGGAAGGGCCGCCTATGTGTGGTTCACTAATTAGGGGTTATTCTAGGCTGAAACCAAACAGAAAGAAATTTGATCACACCCACTCCCAAGAGCARGAGAGCATGCAATTGCTGCGTATGTTGAAATCCTGTGTTTGTTGAGCAGGCTGCCTATAGAGTTCTCCCATTAAAGTTAACGCAGAGAAGAAGAAAACGTAGCAATAAGGAGATCATTCTACTTGGATGTCTTACTTGCAAGGCAGAAAAGACAGTCAAGAATTCAACAGGAACTTTCGCTACAGAGTATGAAGGTGTGATAAGGGTATGTTGTGACTGCAGAAGTTATTTTACAAAGCGTCCCATGGCTGCTCTCTTGGACTTAGGAAAAAAGYTGCAGGGCAGTCACTGCAGACAGTCATCTGATTTCAGAGAATAAAAGGCAGCATACCCCTATGTTTGCAGACAAGTCCGGAAGGTACCACCATGCAACGGCGTGCAGTACAAGAAATGCTAAGGAAGGTATCTAGGTTGGCCCCAGAATCAGAAGCAGCATAATCACATCAGCACGRAGGGAGCTGCTAATAAATCCTGACTCTTTGGAAGGCTAACCAACCCRGCACTTGCACTAGCACCTCTGTTTTGCATGCCAGAAACCTTTGTGAGAGTATCTCAGTAGTGTAACTATTGTAACAAAAAAGTGACTCCATTATTCTTTCGCATGTTTTTCAAGAGATTCTCAGCAGTATCCCACACTCAGTTATTGCATAGGCCAGAAAGAGGTAATATAGCACCTACTCCAAAGGCAGCTTTGATCATTTGGAGCAGAAGCTAATGATAACATTCTAATCATATCACATGGATGCACCTACTCCAATGGGACAGCACATAAGATAGGTGCCACAGAGCTAAGGGAGGTATGATGTTCTGAGACGGACGATATCCACACAATGGAACAAACACGYTGGCAAAAGCATTATTTCAATATGATCTCACCCATCAGTGTGAGGCAGAGTCAGAAGACAGCTTCAAAGAAAAATTCCTTTGACAACCACATTTCTTGAGAACAATGCCTTCCAGTATTCTCCTGAACTACCCTCAGCTGAAGCACACTACTCTGAAACCAGTACAGTTTGCACAAACACAGTAAGACTGACAGCCCACTGCTGAGCTCCCACCCCTGCAACTGCAATTCCCGTCCCTGAAACAAAACAAAGGTGACAACTGCATGGTCCGTGATAAACCAACTCTACCGCATATGTTGTGGTTATCAAGACAGAATTAYAGAACAGATAGCAATCATTAACAAAACAAACATCAACTAAAAAGGAATCAAAAAAGCTAAGTCCCTTAGAGGCACTGCACCAGTGAAAATTTTGGCTCCATTGATCAGTACTGTTAAGGAAGCTTCTGCTGGAAGCTCTAGTGCTGACAGCAATCTCAAAGAAACCCAAATAAAACAATTTGAGGACCTGCAAAACAACTATTGGTACAGCAGTTCTTTACAAATTGATCTACAGAGGCTTGCACAGGACAAAGTCCCTTGAGCTAGGGCAATTATAAGCCTACTCTAAAACTGAAAACAGGAGGTCCTACCCTGCTGCACATGTAGCAGTTCAAAGAGAATAACTGTGAGTTTTCTGAGGCACATATATTTAGAGTAAAAATATTTCAGTTGTCCTCCACAGCTTAATTATATGTTGAAGAAATATCTACATCCCCCAAACCTTTCTCACTAAGTTAATTATATGTAAAAGACTTATTTCCCTAAGATTAAATATGACAATGTTGTCACATTTATGTAATATCATCCTCAGCTGGTCACCCTTGAATGGGGGGGGGGGATATGTATAGCTAAATTTTCCTGTAAGAATTTCTTATCTGAGCTTTTAAAAGAGTTAAATTATTCTCTACTAATTAACAACCTTATGGGCCTATTAACTTTAAGGATATAGGACTGTTTGCTAAGCATGACAAATCTGCTGTCTTTCTTCAGTTTCAGTTTACATGTTTGTATATAGGAAAGTCTTTTTGGTCCCTGCAAACATACACACTTGAATACTCTTAAGGACTTCAAAATAATCATATAAAAACACACAGGAGGAAGTCTTGGTCTCACAGTTTGATTTCCTACCTAAGTATTCTTCTCTTCTTATACTGACAATGTGAAATTCAAGCTGTGGAAATTTTAGGATAGTGATTAAAAAGCTATGGACAGAGAATTAAAAAGTTAATGCTACACAGTTTAATAAACAGTATCACAAACACAGAGTAACTGAAAATGTTTTGCATCCAAGAAATTAACATATTGCTGGTGAAGTGCAAAGTTTGTAATACTTGCCTAAAACTACCATGTAGCACTACCATACTATAACCAAACTATCTTCTGCATATTTTAATTCATTAACAAACTAGTTTCTGAATGAGCTACCATTATTTCTCAGGGATGATAAAAGAGCAGTTATGACTACGCTGCAACGTGCATTGTCATCTCCTGTTAAACTGGCATACCAACCAGATTAACCTTTAATATAGGCTTATTTTAGCAGAAAGAATAAAGTCCTCATTTCTCCTCATACTTTCATGTTATTAGCRAAATTTTCACTTCAAAGCAAACAAAACAAAACTCCATCCCCCTAAAAACAAACAACCTC
Source organism: Rhea americana (assembly GCF_003343005.1). Classification (NCBI taxonomy): domain Eukaryota; kingdom Metazoa; phylum Chordata; class Aves; order Rheiformes; family Rheidae; genus Rhea; species Rhea americana. Next base: position 2,476,036 of record NW_028186424.1, on the reverse strand, counting down.
CCCCCTCACACACACTAACTATCTGTTGTTGGAATATAAATCTAGGCATCAGGTCCCTCTACTGGTTAATGTATGATGGCAGGGAGAACCTACGCCCCACATACGACTGGATCTTGGAACCTAGTGGGGCCTCGCAAGCGCYGTCAGCAAGGAGCGTCTCACGTCAGCGGCACACGCTAGCCAAACGCAGAATAGCTGGCAATGACCTTCCCTCTGCTCCCCCATTCCTGCTCAGAACGAAGAGCCAAAAGCCTTTACAGGGATAAGACCACTGAACATGGACTTCTGATTTATCACTACATGTGGGCTGACAGCTTGGTCACGCAATTCCCCTTTCCACCACCCTATTCTTCCTTTTACCTTAAACAAAAAAACCAAAAAAAAAAAAAAAAAAACCCCCCAAAAAAAAACAAAAAAAACCTCATCCTACATTTTGGGCTTAAAATATATATTTATATATGTACAAAGACAAAAAAGCAAGAATAAAATCCACAATCAGTCAGCAGAAGTACAATAGTTATTCAGCTAAACAGCAATAATATAGTAAACTATTACTTAAACTAAACTATTTCAAATCATTCCAGTACTAGTTATTTTTCATGAAAAAAAAATCCTCTACACATAMTTTCATGTCAGTCACATAGGAGTATAGTTTGTAGTCCAACAGCTACTGAATTCTGAGAGTTAGGAAAGCATTATCTTTTAAAAACTTTTTKTTTAGGGTTTCTGCTTATTAGAATCAGAAAAATATGTCAGCTTCCTAAATAAATGAATTAAAAGAAGTAGATTAAAAAGCAACAGAAGAAACATAATATGAAAAGCATATTCAACATATGCATTTACACCTTCATGCTGCACRACCAAATGACACCTTCGTCTTTCAGAACGTCTCTGCCTTTCGGCGTTGCTTTTCGTAACGGCTCCACCCTGTCAGAAGGGAGAATATTCTGCAAGCAAAAACCATGAACCTGTCGTATTTGGAAACAGCTTTGCTTACAAATACTACATAAAAGATATAACCACAGAGCACAGATTTCAATATTGCATAAAGATCAGCAGAATAATTTTTCACACAAAACATACTATTTTAATGCAATGCTCACTGCTTCACAAAGTATAGTRCATGAATGCAATATTTACAGCATCATAAACTGATTTGAGAAGACATATATCTACCTACAAATATACTTTTATTTCACATCTAAATAGCATAATCAAGTTAAAACCTTTAAAAACACCTAGGTAGTTTAACATTAGGAAACACTAAGAGTAAGATATTCTGATTGAAAGTCAATCTGACTTGAAGTCAAAAGGCTGCTTCAGAAAGCCCTCCTCCAACAGTATTTCTGTGGATCTCCAGAAGTTAAAGTCTCTCAGTAATACACATGTTACTTTTCCTTAATTTGTCCTTTCTCTCCACAATTAATCCTTTATTCCAAAAGAAAAATCATCAAGAAAATACAAATGATCAAAGCACATATACTTAACAGAAACATTCTGCTTACCATCCCATAGTCTACGCCTTAAGTCCAGACCAATTTTTATTAAGTTTTCCCTAACTGATCAAAAGTATGAAGGAAAAGAGAACAAAATATAAATAAATAATTTACCAGAGTTTTCCAAACATTTTTAACCAAGAGACCATTGAAAGCTTGAAATCTTAAAAATAAATAAATAAACAATGTATATATTTGATGATATAACATGGCTCAACAGTTTCTACTACGGATTTTGACCATGTAGACGTCTACTTTACGTGAATTGTGTTTACGTGAATTACGTGATTCAATTTGAGAATCATCTTCTCTGGAAAGTCCACAAGCAAGAAACACATCAGTTTCTAGAAAAAAAAAAAAACAAGTATACCACTAAAGTCCCTACCTATCCTCTGATATGGGAGACTTTAACAAGCCACTCAAAACCGTTTCTGTGAACATCTTCCTGAGCAACAGYGACCAAGGAAAACATGTAAATCCACATCATGTTTTTTTTTGTTTTGTTTTTTTAATATTCTCTCTTCCATGAGCTAACGCTATGGAAAAAAGCCCCCAAATTCTCTCCCTTCCTCCATCCTAAACTCCCCACCAGCAACATTATTGCCTCACACAATAAATAAGTGCTTAAGAACTTCTAAATCTTCAGCTTTTGGACTCATTTCCAAGAGTAGCAAGTATCCACAGACGCAACTGGCTTGAATACGAACTACAGTGTAAATGTCTATGATGATTAACTTCAGTACTTGAATACTTTTCTTAATATAAATTAAGTTTTTCTTAATTTTAGAGTGTCTATATTTAGCAAGTGTTATTGTAATTTTTGATATACTCATGTGTAACCATAGTAGCTCAGAGCATTTTGAAATCGCAATGCTGTTCAACATTAAAAAAAAATTGATTCCCACACTACCTGGCCTTTGAAATGCAGTTGGGCAAAACATTCTTGCTTATCTTTCAATTCTCCCAAGAGTCTTATGGAAACTTGACAATATTTCCATTCAAGCCAATGAGTCAGAATAAAAATGGCAAATCTTCCAGTAAAATCTGGTTGCAATATACTTACTGTTTTACCTTCACTTAATTTTGTTTTTTGTATAGTGCCTCTCACTATGTTCCTGCACTTTGAAAAAACTGATAGCAACTCTCTGAAAACTTGCAACTTAAATGGAGCTATATCCTGCAATATCAAACCTGCAAACATATAAGGATACCTAACAAAAGTCATTCTATACGGACGTGTCATAGATTTAACAGTGATCATTAAAAACAAACTAACACACATCGAATTCTTAAATATATCCTATTCTCTATCCACATATCAAACTATCTCACTGCATAGAGCAGAACAGTGTTGGAAGAAATGAGCAAGGGGAGAAATGGAGGAAAAGCAATGTGGCAAAATCATAGATGTCTGCAGCAGAATCACGAGCAGAATCCACATACGATATTTTATTAACAGAGCAAAATGGAAAACCTTGCTTATTCTCAAGACTAAAACCTGAAGATTGGTCAATTACGAATGCCTAGCCTTTTGAAATATCTATTTTAAAAATAAATAAGGTGACATAACCCAAGAACACTGGTATCTCATATAGCAGTGTGGTCTAGTCTGGAAGGTTTTTTTGTTCATTTTGGTTTAAACCTTTCTCACCCGCCAGAACCTCAGTCCAGGTCTGCATTCTGCTTCCCTGCTACAGTTGCTGACAGCAGAACACTACAAAGGCGGCATGGAAGGAGACTCCCTGAAGTGACTGAAACAGCGCTAATGATGTCAGCAACATTCGCAGGCGAATATCATAACTTCAGCTTAAGATTTTTCTAATGAAGATGATTTATGCAGCTATCCTTAAGGTGAAGATTCCAAACAGTTCACCCCTACCAACCCTCCAAAAAAGCACTGGAATCGATTGCTTGCATTTGCAGTTCCATTTTTTGGTTGGTAGACATCATATATTCCCTTTTACCCTGCTCAATACAAAAGTCATTGCCACGTTTTGGGGAATGAAGTGATGGTAATCATTCTGCACAGAAACAGAGTTCTAAAAGCGAAGAGGCATCACTAAAATTAATTAAAAATTCAGAACATTTCTTCCCTGAAAATTTTGTTGCCCTTCTCAAAAAATCAAAGGAATCATACAGGAGAAATGACTTCTGAGCTGCCAAGATCCAACTACTCCATGGAATCAAGGGGAATTAAAGAAGCTCAGTTTCTCTCAATATTTTATTCCTAACATATTTCTACCTCTTTTAGATATTTAATGGCTGCATTCTTCTTTGAAGTCTATTAGTAAAAAATGTTGATATTTTCCTCATTTGTCTTAATGTTGTACCCATCTTCAAAATTTGATTAAAACTGTTTAAATGTAAATATATGCTTCAGATTAGAGATTCTAATGTTTCTGAATGACTTAATTTATCTTGCTTTTTAAAGTGAAGTTCTGTTCAGTTCACACAACAAACCAGTAGATAAGTAAAACACACACACAAAAAAGATCAAGTCTTCAAGAAGGGCAAGAAGGAGGACCCAGRCAACTACAGGCCAGTCAGCCTCACCTCCATCCCTGAAAAGGTGACAGAACAGCTCATTCTGGATGTCATATCCAGACATATGGAGCAAAAGAAGGTCATCAGGAGTAGCCAGCATGGATTCACCAAGGGGAAATCCTGCTTAACCAACCTGATAGCCTTCTCTGGTGGAATGACTGGCTGCGTAGACGAGGGGAGAGCAGTGGATGTTGTGTACCCTGACTTCAGCAAGGCTTCTGACATTCTCTCCCATAACAGCCTCCTAGAGAAGCTCTGGAAGTGTGGGGTAGATGACTGGACAGTGAGGTGGACTGAGAACTGGCTGAAAGGCAGAGCTCAGAGGGTYRTCATCAGTGGCGTGGAGTCTAGTTGGAGGCCTGTGGCTACTGGCGTCCCCCAGGGCTCAGTCCTGGGTCCCATCCTGTTCAGCTTCTTCAACAATGACCTGGATGAGGGGACGAGGTGCCTCCTCAGCAAGTTTGCTGGTGATACCAAG
>NW_028186424.1:2452639-2471028 GCF_003343005.1 Rhea americana | reverse complement strand
GGGGGGATCTGATCAATGTGTACAAGTACCTGAAGGGAGGGTGTCAAGGGGATGGGGACAAACTCTTTTCAGTTGTCCCATGTGACAGGACAAGAGGCAACGGGCAGAAATTGAAGCACAGGAAGTTCCGCCTGACCGTGAGGGGGAATTTCTTCCCTGGGAGAGTGACGGAGCACTGGASCAGGTTGCCCAGAGAGGTGGTGGAGTCTCCTTCTCTGGAGATCTCCAAGGCTCRCCTGGATGCAACCCCGTCTAGCATGCTCTAGGTRACCCTRCTGAGCGGGGAGGTTGGACTAGATGATCTCCAGAGGTCCCTTCCAATCTTACTGATTCTATGACTCTATGCTTCTATGATCAAACATGTGTGTTTTAAGGTTTCCCCAATTCTCTGCAGAATAAATTTATATTTGCAGTTTTTAAGACTAAGCCACTTGAGAAAGAAATTAGATAGCAAAATATTTTCACAATATTTGTATCCAATCATTATTACAGAATATCATTCCAAAATCTAATTAATATTAGATCTTTTAACTTAGAAAACAGTTATTTGAGAGAGGAAACATAAGAAGGACTTTTTACAAGCAGGAATTATATTGGAGGAGGTGGAAAAGAAACTTTCAATTTCTTGAAATCTAGATGTCATTTAAAAGACACCTTGCATTTTTGTACTGCAGTACCACTCAGTAAAACAGGTTGTGGCTATCCTGCCAGAGTGGGGTATCCTCTGTTCGACTCAGTAGGTTCAGATAATCAATTTGGAAAAAGAACACATTCCTTTATACTCTATCAAGCCAGAAAACATCCTGTTATGATATCAAAATGAGAAATAAACTGAATTTTCTGTAATATAGTTATCCTGCTTCTTGCAACGCTTGATAATAAGAAAACTCATTTTGGCACTTTGGTCTTTTTAAATGACCACAGTGGTGACTTTATACTTATGAATATGCTCTAAAACGGATTGAGAGGAAACAAGTCTTCATTTTTCCCCAAGGCCACAGAGCTATATTTAAAATTTGTCAAATTCTAGTGTGATTTCATTTGCTTTCTCTTTTCTGCCCTTCCTCCACATTAAGTAGATCTTGGAACTTTATTCTGGCCCCTTCTAAAATTCAGGGGTGGGGGGTGTTGTTGTTTGTTGTTGTTGTTTTTTTAAAAAAAAACTTGGGCATGAGGTTTTTCCTGGCCACTTCAACTGGTAAACAGATTAGCAAAAAAGTTACTTTTGCACATTGGAAGTATGAACATTTTTATGCACATTAACAATACCTAACAGTTCACAAACAGCAGTATCTGGCGCACAGTTTTCTTCTGCTTCAGTTGCGTTTACATCTATTCTACAACACCCTGCCCTGCTCCTGCTGGATTTTTAAAAAGGTAAACAAATAAATAACCTCAAAAACAAAAAAGARGGGGAAAGAAAAAAAAGAAAAATTTCTGATCTAGTTAGGTTGCAATACACAAAGTATCACTGTAACAATAGCAACAAAAAAGAGCTAATAACTAAGCCATCACATATATATATTTGCTTTCCTCCCGTCTGTTGTACCCTAATAACTACCCTATAAAACGAAGTCTACGATCAACAGCCTCACCATTCCTTGGAAATACCTCAGTCTTATACTTCCTGAGTATATCCAAAAGTACTCCACTATTAACAGCATTTTAAGATAGTCTGAGAATGCAGAGATTAAGCAACGAAGAAATTTAAAGGTGAAATTAGCAGTGAAGGAGGAAGGAAATGTTCCAGAATCATACAAAATCTTTAGCAATAAAGACACATGGGAATAGTAACAGATTCATGTCTATATTATACGGCCTCACTTTTCCTTTCCTTGCTTCGGTGAATTACAGCCATGTACAACAACTCACTGCCCACAACTTTTTTTCATGCCTTTTAGCAAGATTCAGCATTAACATTCTTTCAAAATACATCAGTAAGATATGTGCAGTAATGTATTTTAAATATCTAAATACTAAAAAGGAATATGTTCTTATTCTCTATTGAACATAGCACAAGATGAAATCCATCAGGAAAAGTGATAAACTACTGTAAACCAGACAAATCTGACAAACAGCTTGCAAGGATTACATCAGTTTACTAATGTTTCAGAATTAAATTTGTTTTTAAACCATCAGTACTGTATCACGATATATGGCACCCCAGTGCTAATAAATCTGGTATCAAAATGTTGCAATGCTAAAATTTTATTTAATAAATACTTACACTGCAGACACTTAGTTTAGCAACCAGATTTGATCTCACTGTGGTTTATATCCCCCTTCTACCCCCAAAATGAAAGACACCCCCCCGCACACACACACATACAGACACACCCTATCTGAGCTGTACCCACGTATAATACACAAAGCGTAAGTGATACATAAGAACTCARTTTCACTGGACAACATCTAAAACATGTAAATACCTGTTCCTGCAGGTCGTAGTCATAGCTATCATGCAGCAGAAGACTGAGGACATACCGAGTATAAATCATGGCATCAATGCCACACTTCTCTAGCTCTTGTCCCAGCCAGGTCTGCACTGGGCCCAAAGCATGTAGCAGAGACATTTCAGAAACAGATACAGGGCCTGGATAAGAGCTTGAGGAGCTTTCAGATGGCAAACCATCCACAACAACTGTACAGATAGGGCGCATGAATCTAGGTGGTTGACATCCTTATAACGTGAAGCATTTTCTGTAGTTGATATTCCGTCGATATCTGGAGGTGATTTTCACTCCAGTAAATAGGAGGGAGGCTTGACTTCTAGGACAATCATTTATATTTTCTGGCAGTTAGCCGTCTAGAGACGAACATCACTCTTCAGGCATGACCAGTGAATAAACTAAATCCTAATAGCAAACACATATGTAGATGTGTTTTTCTACCTTAATTTCACATTGAGGCCAGATGCAAGTCCCCAGCAGGACCTATAAAGAGGAAAAAATGGTAAGTTGTGATAATATGCATCCATACAAGAATAATATTAAACAGTGAAAAAAAAAAGGCAAAGTAGAATGCAGTCCTTTACATACTGCCTATTCCACACATACTGTATACCTATTGGGTGTCAATTGGAAAAATAAAGGAACTATTCCAAGTTTATAGGTGACTTTTCAGGTAGGCACTTTTTAATACAAAGAGACTCTCCAATCAGACACTTCACAACAAATTCACTGATTGAAATATTTTTGCTTGACCTAGCTCTACAGGAAAGCTGAGATTTTATTACTTTSATTATTAGCTGAAAAAGACACTTCGATCAAAAAAACCCCTATCTATGCAAGCTATCGTAAAGACTGACTGTATGTTTTGCACCACTGGAAGACAGTTTAGTCTTACTATTTTGCAGTGACTTCTATTTATGGTATAGGAAAAAAGTCATTTATAAAACACTGAATTCATGAAATTTATCTAGACAGTTTTTGCACATTCATAAAACCGTTCCCCAAATCTGACCATTAAACAGTTGCCATTCTAGTTCTGGGTGTTGGGATTTTTTTGTAGGTTCACTACTTCCTTGCCATAGGTCAACAAAGCATTTCATCATCCAAAATCTGTTCTCATAAAAAAAAAAAAAAAAGGAATAACTTAAGAAATGTGTTGATACCTCCATGCCTGAATTATCATTTAATCTTCTTTATGGAAAGCATACTTTAATCTTGCTTGGAAGAGCTCACACTGTAAACCATATCCTAAATCAGACAAATAAGCCTAGACTTAGAACATCTGCAATCCCGAATCAGTCTTGGTAAGTAACTGGCAGAAGGAGCAAGCAACACACATGCAGGCATTTCTGCCCTCTAACCCCAGAAGTCAGGTCAAAAAAAGGCCAAATTTGGTATTTATGTAGGCTTTCTTCCTCCTCCTCGGCCCCAAAATTCTCAGCAAGAAAAAACAAAGATCAAATCCTAGCACGAAACATAACTCGCTGAAAATCCTTTCAAAGGGTAAAGAATTAAAGCAAAATAGCATAAACCCATTTTTTTTAAACCTCACTACAACATAATTGAGACCAACCTGCTCAAAACAGGCATCATCTAATACGAGTGTCTAAACAATCTACTGTGTGTAGCATCTCATGTGGGCAGCATATATTTTGTGCCCAAACTAAATGAATGGATGCCCTCACAGTTGATACCAACGTCCTCGCAACAGAGGATTGTAGGTTTTTTTTTAGGAGCTTTCTTTGCATCACTTCACAGATACTACTGTATATTCCAAATCTTTGCTGAGTCAATTACAGTACCATCAGAAAGGAAGCTATCAGACACTGGACAGCTGTCAATACCCCACCAGCCATACAGCTCCAATGGCAAGGTTCATTTTGACAGAAAGACTGATGCAATAGTATTAAATCTTTGTCAGTTAACAAGTTTGTACTGGACAGAATCTCATAACCAAGTCCAAGTAACAGTACATAGAAACTTCTTACAAAAGGTGGTTACTGTTACATCAGGTATTTACAGAATAGAAAGTATGCCAGAAGTCCAGTACCGTGTACTCAGAATTAAGAGCTTGAACAGTCCACTTCTTCCTAACTGCGACTGTTGAAGAACAGAATTTCACTCAGGTATCTCGTTTCCTTCTACCCCAGTTTCCTTCTACCCCAATTACTCCACATCAGAGCACGTCATGAATCCTCTCCCTAAGTCAACACCACAATGCAACTGATTCCCCAAGCCCCACGTTTGGGAGTGCTGGGAAAGCTGACACTTTTGCACGGGCTTTTTGAGCCACGGAGCAGAACTAACTGAACGTTCAGAAACTCAACAACTTTGATGGAGCTGATAAAGTTCAGCTGGGAAGTGGAATTATGAAGGGAGGACCAAAAAAACCAACCAACCTACAAGCCCCTAAAAAGTAATAAAATAACAAAACCAGAAATTAATTTACTGCAATCTTGGTGGTCTCTCATCAACCCAGAATTTTTTCTTTCTCAGAGACTGCAGCAAATGGAGAGGGACAAAAGGCCCATGTTCCAGGTAGTCTTTGGTTGCAGGGGCTCAGCTCTAGATACTATGAATARCAGCGCAGGGGGAGGGATGGGGCAGGGAGTTAAGTCAATCACATATTTCATAGACTGTTTTGAGTATCTATACTAAAGCAAAAGGTTTCTGCAAAATGAGTTACTTCAATTAAAAGTTATTTAAAAGGGAATCAACTGTGACCCACAGAGTAATGAAATATTATCTCCTATGCTACATATAACATTAAAGACTTACCATCTACTAAGAAATGAATTTATGTTTTAGCTTTTCCCTGAATGACACGTTAACATGCTCTCACTTTTCTATCTGACAATTATTTTCAGGAAGTATTTCAGAACTTCRCATAGCTGAGATGAGGGCAGGTAAAATCTGACTGACCTTGCTAACTAGTTAMAATGTGTCTCGTTTGAGATAGATGGGGAGGAAATGGGAGAAACAGCAAGAGAAACAAACTACAAGAATTAAGAAGTGATATAACAGCAACAACAACATTCCCATGATGTTGAAACATGACAGTGAAGCTTTTATGAAGATATTTCAATTGCCTATTTTAAAATTATTCTGTTACAATTTTCCAAATATACATGATTTTCTTTGAATTTTATTCAAATTTCTAGGTTTTATATTTTTGAGACATCTCATTTTATAATTGCCTTGACTACTTTGCTTTACAGAAAATGTTAAATGTATGTTTCTGTTATGTTTTGGAGAAGAACTAACAAAATTCCTTGCAAAATTAGGAAATACTGCTCCCAATGCTAGACAGAAGTTTTCCAAATCAAATTAATACAAYAAGTCACTCAAAGAGCAACTATTTCTGCTAACAGATGTGAAGCTTAACTTCAGAAATGCCATTTCTGACACATAAGTTATCATCCTCTTTTAAGTAAAGTTTGTCTTTTTCTCACAGCCTTTTTAAAAATAACTTCCTCCACTCCCCACCCCAGATCACAGCGGTCATGGCTAACCTGAAGAGGGAGACTGCAATATAGCTTAAGTAATTATTTTAACTACCAAGACGGAAAGAATTCTCAGTTTCCAACTACGAAGTACAATGGAGGGATATGCCTTATGATGAGAATTACCAAATAAAAATTGTCACATATCTATTACACAGTTCTCACAAACATCACTCACAAATCACAAAGCCAAAATACGTAATTCCATTCTTTCAAAAGAATTTTTTCTTATTCCACTTCCTAGTCCAACTTTTCCTTTTAGCAAACCTTCAGGCTTTGAATACTAACAAACAAGCTTAACAGTTAAAGAACTTAACAACTACAGGCACAACAGCCAATTTATGAAATGTTTTGCAAAGGAATGAGACTATTATATTGTATAAACAAACGCACTGATTTTACAATTCAGAGTATCTTAGATTAGATACTCTTCCTTAAAATCCTAGTTTGTGAGATAAATATTACATTTTCTTTGCTCTAGAACAGATGCAAAGACAATAACTGAGTTTTAGTATGCTTAGTAAGAAACACAAAGGAGAATGAATGATATGGAAACTGAAGCTGGCACATTTCGGTAAGTTCCCTACAACAGAGTCTTCGCATGGTAAACTAGTCTTCACATCCTGTCTTATCTGTATGGGAAATGGAGTATGGGTACCATCATGACAAATGCATTAAGGGTACCACGATGACAAATGCATTAAAACTAAAACAAAAAAAAAAAAAAAAAGATATCAAGTGTACTACTAGTACTGGTACTAAACTACAGCCACACAAATACTTCTTTTTTCCTGTGACAGTCATGTCCACAGCATACAGCACTACAGTATAAAATTACCCTGAAGTTATCAGAAGTGTAGTGAAAGAGGTGCAATTCATCCACTCTTTATTTGATGATGCAGGCCCACCTCAGAAGTGCTAGCATACATAACTGTTCTTATCAGACTGTCCACAGGAAGAATAAATTGCCTAAAAACCTCAAGCCAGGCAAGATATTTCTGTGTCTTCACCAGCTACTTTCTCCATAATTGCCTTTCACACAAAAAGAGAAGTTCTTTTAAGGAGCTTACAGAAAGTAAGTTCTGTTTTCAATTTTTTCTAATCTTGGAAAAAGGTAAATAAAGGAAAACCACAAAACCCATTGAATTACTATAAGGTAGCCTCATCTGTACTTTATTAGCACCAAGAGGCCCCTGAAAATTATGCATCCATAAGGCAAGGTTCTGTACAAAAATTTTCTTTTAAATGAAGGAAAAAAAAAAGACTTCATGCTTTAACAAGCTTAGACTCTTACAGATATGCCTACTATCATATTTTAAAGCAACAATACACTGGAATAAAAGAGTAAAAACATCTGTTGTTTCGGCCCCAGATATATTAGAGGTCCACAGACTATTTCTGAGATCATAAAAAGGAAACTCAGGAATCAAATTGTCTGCAGGGTTAAATTCACTATATAGGAGTCTGCACTCTCAATGGAAAAAAAATGTAGGGAATATATACGTTAAAGAAAGCTGAAAGTTAATACGTATTTTTTGCCTAAACTGTAAGATCTATCAAGCCTCAAAAGTTACTGTATACAAATTACTATATATTTATTTATATTTTTAGAGAAGTCAGTCTATTAAATAAAGCTACAAAGCTACCTTTTTCCTTCCTTTCCATCCCAAAAGGGATTAACTACCACATCTGTGTTTCTAGGCTTCAGTCAACCTGGTCCAACTGTTGACACATGAAAACAAACATTCTCTCACAATAAACTTTAAACTACACTTTTATACAAAAATCCTTCTATTGTTCTATGAAATATACTAATACATTGCACAATCTACAAATAACAGTTTACGTCTTGAAGTTTTTTCCTCTGCACTCTTTGATAACGTTCTCTCAATGCATGAAAACCAAACAAGTACTAAAAATAGTACTTTCCCCAGAAAGGTTGTATTAAAAGCACACAACTCCTCCTCCTGACAATTACATGTAGAAGAGAGGGGGGGGAAAAAAAACCTGCAGATCCAAATTAGTATAAATTAGAAACAAAAATTTTATCAAGTTGAGTCAGTAACATATTAAAATCCCATCTTTGCTTAACTAAATTTCAGTCTCATCTAGAAGATGAGCAAAAGCACAGGCACATCACCTGATACTAAGAGAGCTCCAATTTTTTTTCTTACGCATTATGGAAGAATCGGCAATTATACCATCATTTGTTTTGTTTCTTTTAGTGAAAAATTTCTACAAATCCTTAAAATACAACCCAAATTGTCCCACGCCAGGGAGGACCCTGTCACAGCCCCAAACAAARCCTATTTAAAAATCCAGAGAACAATGGGATCTGTGTCCTTAACAAATTTCACATGGCATTCAAAAGACATGCGAATCCAGAAGTAAAAGTAGTTTTTTTTTTTAATCATATAATCTAAGAAACCAGGCTATACAGTCTTTGGAGCAAGAACAGCTTTTCTTACGTGATCATAGTACACAATGTTATTGTGTAACACACAGCAGAGCAAGGATTTGATTCATGACTGAAACACTATTGTAAAACAAAAACTGATAATGCCTATGCTATAAACAAACCTCTCCCTCCATCCCAATTCAGACAATTTCTGCCACAAAGCTTCAAAAGCATTGATGTATCATGATGGACAGCGTAAAACACCTGACTCGTATCAAAACAAGGAACACTGAAAGTGGTCAAAAGCATGAAAGTAGCTCTGTGAGTTACCTTTTAGATCTAAACAGAATACAGTCTTTTTTWAAAAAAAATAAAGTATTGCCAGGAAGTGCAAGAGTGACATAGTCTAGTATACGTATGTTTTATGGTTGACTGATGCCTAGCAAGGCTGGGCTCCTGCTGCAGTTCTAATGTAACTCAGCTGAGCCAGAGAACCCACACTGGGGAGAGAATCAGCATGCAGGCATAACTACAGGATTTTTTTTTATTGTAAATCTGCAAACTTACTTGCATAACACTTACCAAATGAAAAAATCTAAAGCTTCTAATCCTGTATAAAAGCTTAATGGAATTATTCAAAGAATTCAAGAGCTAATGGCTGATGATGTCAGAGCGACCATATAAGCCTCATTTACTTAGGTTAACTAAGAAAAGCACAGACATAACTAAGATGAAACAAGGAGGGAGGTCATCAGCACCATTCTGTAGGATTCTGTACTGGGACCTGTGAATTCACCTGTGTATATATTCATTTATATACTTTTTCACAAATGAACTGGAAAATAGATGAGCAACAAGGTAAGATGCTCACAAATGATACCAAGCTATTAAGGATAGCGAAGATGACATAAACTGAAAAACTGCAGAAGGATCTTACAAAATTGAGCGACTGGGCAATGAAAAGGCAAATGAAGTTCAGTGCAGAAAAACATGTAGCGAGACTCTTCAGGAAAAATAACCTCATGCTATTAATAAACTCCTTACATGAAACAATGAGTTCTGAGCTTACTGTTAATCCCAGGATCTAGCTCCAGAGTASTATGATACAGAATTCATGAAATGATAAACTCCATACCCAACAGCAGTCAGAGGGCACATCACAAAACAAAACTGGTCATATTTCTGTCACTGTATGAATCTATGTTTTGCACATATTGTACACTTTTATATAACTTTGGTCCTGTAATAGCAAAGATGATATATTGGAACTAGACAGACCTATATCCAGGATGATCAAAGATACGAAACAGCTTCTATACCACAAGTGAGCTAATATTCTTCAGTCTGAAGAAAATAAAAAAAAAGAAAGGAAAGAAGAGAAAACAAGACAGATAACATTATTTATAAAATCATGAATGACATGACTCACCATGTATAGAGATTTACTGTTCAATATATTTTTCCATAAAGAGTACTACCAAATTAGTAAGAGCTAGGTACAAAACAACACAATAGGTACTAAAAATTCCTTGTCAAAAGATTCTAAGGACAAAAAAAAATTAGATGGGCTTCAAGAATCATTGAACAAGAGAGAGACTCTGAAAATTTCCAACTAGAAAAACCACATCAAGCTCAGGGAATCCCCTARGCTGAAAATAGCGACAGGGTGAGGGAATATTGAGGAGAAGTATCACATATATTCTCCCTTTCTCTCTCTTCCCTAAGAGCTTACTTAGGGATGCTGCTGCAGACAAGCCCCAGACTTGACAAAGCCTTTGTCTGAACCAGTACAGCTGTTCCTATAAAACATTCATGTTCGGCGTAGTGCAACACTCCAAAAAAGTAGCTGCAGTTCAATTAGCTGAGCTGCTCACAGGGCTGCACGTTACTAACATGTACAAACTTTGCTACCAGTTGTCAGAACATAAATCCTGTCAGAGAGCAAAGACCAGAACTGTGTGAAATAACTCTTAATGGACCACAATCAGGCACTGCACAAGAGGTTCAGCTGTAGACCCAAGACTCTGGTACACCAAGTGTATTCTCCACTTCCTCAAAACAAGCGTGCAATATAAGCCAGAAAATGTACAATCCATATATTAGAAATAAAAAGCAAGATGGAAAGAAGCAGCAGCAGGGTCTAGCAGCAAAATCTACAAGTACTGTGAAAAACAGTAGTCATATTATACTACATCCACCACATGTTGAAAGTCCACCACTCTACAGAATTACAAGAAAGCCTGAAAGTTGCTCTACAAAAAGACTCTTTCGAAAAGGATTCTGTTACATACAGTGGAGACACAGGAAGCGTCTCTCCATAGTGAGGACATAGGAAGTGTTTCTCCACTACACACGAGGACTTTTATTAGTAAGCCGTAACAACTGGCAAGATTTGCAGAACATGGTTCAATACGTATCTTGACAATTTAGCATGCAGATTTTATCCTCAGACAAAATACTGTGATTTCATAGCATCATTCAGGAAACTTTTTCAGGAGATCAAAACTCACTATGAAATACAATGCATTAAAAAAAATACCAGAAGTAAGCACATCATTACGCAGCGCACAGCCACGACCTCCATTTCCATACACTTAAGGGAGCTCAGAGCACTACCGACACACCACGCACCCCTGACAAAGGCATCTGAACAAATAACACGACGTCTTCTGGTACCAGTTTTGCCGTGTGGTTGCGCTCGGTACGTGTAAGTACAGCACACTTGTATTCCTTCCCCGAACCACTGTCAACAAGATTTCAGTATTCATTTTAAAAAGGGCTTACAGTTGTTAAAAACACCTTGAAATGTCTATTGAACATAATAAATGAAAGATATTTATGAACAGTCTGAATCTAAGAAGTGAGATACAACTTCACTGATTTCTAACACTCAGCCATCATTAATATTGACATTCACATTATTTCCACCAGAGTTTGTCCAAACAAGGTTACCCAYCTACCAATCTCAATGGCTCCAGTCTACTAATAAAAACTGAAAAACAAACTGCTACATAAGAGTGACTATTTTTCTAACTTAGTTTGTCACTCAAATATCTTGTACAGATTGGATTTTGAATTAGATTTCAGTTTTGCTTAGAAAGTGGTATTTGAACTAAATATAGTTTTACTGCTTTGCTTAAACAAGGCTATAGGGCTCTTAAATCCTACCTAAACTAAAAAAACAAAATAGATGTACATGTATGACCTAACTTAAGGTAACTTCTAGTAAGTTTAAAAACACAAATCRGCATTCATTTTCCACAGTAAAAGTGAACTTAAAATGATGCTGCATATAAC
Source organism: Rhea americana (assembly GCF_003343005.1). Taxonomy (NCBI): domain Eukaryota; kingdom Metazoa; phylum Chordata; class Aves; order Rheiformes; family Rheidae; genus Rhea; species Rhea americana. The sequence goes on along the minus strand of NW_028186424.1, from coordinate 2,459,380 downwards.
CGACATCATCTGAAGTAGTTAGTGCTACTGCTGRCAAGTCAGTTACCAGTTGCTAAGAATTAGAAGTAATGTTTTTTGTACAGCAGTGGCAGACCTCCAAGAGAAGGAAGACACCAGAGGCAGCTTCACTGAGAAATCTGCGGCTGACTCAAAGGCTAACCAGTGTAACACAAACTGCAACCCAATTGTTTCCCCTCACCAAAAGGGCACGTTCCACCGTTTCTCCCACCGCCCCTTTCAGCTGTTCTCACCCTTCCAGCATTGCACAAAGCCTATATATGCTCTGTGGTGGCAGCGCTGGATTGGATCAGTTCATTCTGAAGGAAATTAATTTCTGGTGGGTCAGTTTTCAACAAATGCAAATAACCGATCAACTCATCCTGCCACCACAAAGCTCTAGATCTAGCGTAACAGAGGAAGTAGGGTTGCCTCCATCAGCAGCAGCCCACAGCTAGATATACTCAAGAACAACAACAACAACTAAAAAAACAGTATCCTGAACACCAGGAAGGAAGGTGGAGTTCAGAAACTGCATTKTAGATAATTTAGATGCAAGTCCAGAGCTCCATCATTTTTTTTCTTTCGAATATTAAGTGTGGCATCTAGTCCAGGTACTTCAGTAGAGASAATACATTCAACATATTCATAGAAATTCCCATTAGTCTGCTGTGAAACTGTGTCCTTTAACTGTCATATAATTCAGCAGATTGTAGGACAGCCTTAAAAAAAGCAGAACCCTATTGCAGCGATAGCCTAGAGATGACAACAAATTTATTGACTGCTGCAAGTTTTAGTAGGAGTGAAGGAGCACTGCATTGTAACTAGTGTAGAGTATTACAGCTCACCAGCGCAGAGGAYTTGAGAGAAACAGTGGATCCTATCCAGCAGAAGGTATGTGTACACCTCAAACAGTGCAGACACTGCCTCAGCTTACACTTTATGGTATTCCCCAACCATCATTTCAGTATCATCAGCATCAGGTTTCAGACTGTTCTCTTTTATTTCTTTCTATCACTGAAAGTATCAGTATGATTTAAGTGTTTCAGTTTAAAACTGCCGATCTTATCAGCACAGTGGAGCACTCAGCAGGCAGGAGCGCTGCCAGTGACAAACACCTCACTCCTGCCCACGTGCCTCAGACTATCACACAAAGGGAWTACCTGGATGAAATGCTGCAAAGCCTGGTAGGTCTTGGAGAGAAATATCTATCTAGCAGTAACTGCAAGGAGGAGACACAATTACAGTCTTTTTGTTCAGTACCATTAAAATCTTCACAAAGGAYCCTCTTACCAGAAGCTGTACTTTTTACTATACACATACACCAAAGCAACAGACTCCACACTGTTGATTACTATTATCATTCTTCAGTAACTCCTTCTCAAGCTATGGCTTAAGGAAACATACTTGGAGTTAATACAAAACATAAAGACAAACATAACTAAGATCACAATGGATGCATGTGTTTTAAATTTACTGGGACCTTTATTTTCAGGACTTTCAGCATGCAAAATCTGTACGCTTCCTATTACTTGTGTCTCTCTGTATTCACTTAAATTACCCTAATGCAGCACTAAGTAGCTCTGTGGCCACTCTTCTAATATGATACTTGTCATTTAATTTAATTAATATGAAGACACCCTTTGCATCTTTCAGTTGGGGAAGGAAAAGGAGAACAAATTATGAATTCCAGAGATCCAGTAGCTGTTTCCTACGTAAAGGCTAAGGCATTTCCCAGCTATTTATACTTCAAAAGGTAATAATCCAGCTGTATACACTTATATATAGTGTGGTCTTTATTAGGTTTTTCTGATATTAACTTCATTAATTTGTATGTGGGACTTCTCTGWATGTTTAGTATTGAATTCTTCTATATTTGGTTGAATTCTTCTACACTTGGTCTGTGATCCAAAGGGTTGTTATCTTTTTTAAAGATTTTAAAAATAGTCTACTAAAGGGTTTAAAAACAAACATTATACTTGCCTGACTACACAGCCTTTTCAACAGCTCCTTTAACAAAATAAAGTGACTTATCATAAATTAAGTCGAAAGCCATACATAGATACTGTTTTCATTAATTATGTAAAAATATACAATATATGTCAGCCATAAGAGGCTCGATAATATAAAATAGTTCTGAAAACTTGAATTTGCAAGCTCCATGAACTTACTGGCAGAGAAGATACTAACTCTGAAGCAAAGAAAATACGGCAGCCCTACAAAGGAAGCCATTCCAAATGCATTTCTTCTGCACTTCTATAACCTGTATTTTTCTAATATAGAGTGTTAGTAAATAATATCCCACATATTTATGAAACTGAGTATAGAACTAGGAAAATCTGTAGTGCTGAACATAGTAATAAATCACTTGAAAGAATTACTATATACTTTAGCATTCAAGTGCATTTTGCATATGAACTGTTTGCAGTTGTTCAGTTTAGGCTATAAGACCTTCAAGAAAATCTCAGTTTTATAGAAAGAAAGAAAAAAAAAGTTGTGACATTTGTTGTCGATCTCAATTTTTATGATCAAGTATATGGCTCAAAAATGCTATTGCTTATTTGAAAAATAAAATTCACAAACTAAACAGGTAGGACAGGTTAATATTGCTTTTAAAATAAYAAATTTGGCATTTTCTACTTCAAATGACAGCTGGAAATCTTATTTTATTACAATGCGAAATATTTAACTATCACTGCCAGAAAAACCCTTACAAAATAGCAGCTTAGCATTATATTACTTCTCTTCAAGGCAGTTATTTTACTGCTAATCAAGGTATTTCTTTCACCTCTCAAGAATAAAGTTACTAAAAACTGAAACTCTGAGATTTCTCTCAAGCTGGTAAGTTTCAGAAAAGCTGGCAAAATAAATTTCAATAGAAACATAAAAATGAAACTAATATCTGGACTTAGTGGAACATTTTAAAACTCTTGTGCTAGCAACCCCACATGTAATTCAACACGACTTCCAAAAAAGCAATTAGAGAAACTTCAATAAAAACAAATCTAAAAACTCCTATATGTARTCCTGTTTCACTGTTGAGAGCAATGGTCAAATAAAGCCGCAGAGTGAACTTCTACCCCTGAAGACAGAACCCAGGGGAACAGAAGTCACTCAACAGCAACCTTCAGCTAATTAGTAACAGTGGTTAGCTCAAGATCTTCAACTAGCAGATTTAAATATCATGAAAAAGTAAAAGTTATACCTTGAGATTCGTAAGTGAAGCTAACAAAGAAAAGATTCATAAATAAAGCTACAGAAATGACTAGAAACTGACTGTACTCCTTTAAGATACTCCAATATCCCAAATTCAATGTACTGTTTGAATGTTATACTCCCACTCAGACACAGTCTTCAAATTTGTTTCAAGCTTGTAATAACAGATTATAGTGTCACCAGGATTTAGTGAGAATTAATTACTCATTCAATGGCAGGAGTATGCATTACTGATTTCTTCATTACTGATGCTTCAAGCTGCCTCTTTCCTTTAGACTAATAAAAGACCATATTTTCTTTAAAAGCATATACAACACTAACCTACCAAAATATTTTTTAAAAACATTTGATGCATGTTTCAGTGTGCTTTGCCACTTCAGAGTTAAAAGATTTATCTCAATCTAAGTCTTGACTAAGCTAACACCACCTGGAATAACCTTGTAGGGTATATCTCAGAACTCATCTCTGCTGTGTTGATGTTAAAGCTGTTCAATCTTATGGAAACCTGGGTTTGGCTTTTTTTTTTTTTTTTTTCCTTCCTGATCTTCAGCTAACCCCTAGTCTTTTATCTCTACACATTCTTCCAGGGTCTACACATACAAAACCTTTTCTGCAATGCACCTATGCTTCCCTTCAGAATCCTTCAACAACCTAGCTAGCTCTTCTAACCAAATCTTAAACAAAACCCGCAATCCATTAATATACAGATGACATAACAGCTCCTCCTCTCCATAGTGTCTTTTATCTATATATGTCAAATATTTTTCAAAGGAAGCTGATATTATTTCCAGTCTATAGGCAGAGAAAAGACAGACACAGTAAGATGAAACAACTCGCTCAAATTCACTCAATGACAGCTGATAGTAAAATGCAGGTCTCTYCAGTTCCAGTTCAGTGTCCTACAAAGGAGATCATGCACCCTTGGTATTCTTACCCAAATTTGTTCATAACTAGGAGCAGATTTTTAAAAGTTACAAAAAGCATAAAAAAACAGTATTCAGATCTTACTCCTGTTACAACANTTTTTTTTTTTTTTTTTTAACTCAGTACAAGTTTTCTCATGCTATCCTCTCTAGAGGAGGGCTTAGAAAGCTAGAGATGTGAGTAAAACTAGCATTCACTGAATATTTGAAACTTCCTCCTCAACACAGTAAAAAAAGAGAACCCTAAACATTCCTCAAATTACATTAAAATTGAAACTAGTTATAGAAAGTTATAGAACATACACTATGCACAGACTTAGTAGGCTACAATTTACCTATTACATGCAATATCACAACAGTAGAAAAGCATTTAAATCCTCTGTAACAAAAGAATAGTTTTAAACTGGTGAACAGGTAAATCCAGATACTTGTATGTGAAAATGATGAAAGAAGTTGTAGATTAAAAATTAAAAATATTTGGTAACTTCCACTAAAGCTAGAGAAATATTTGTAATATGAATTTTGTGAAATGATAACCCCTATTGAATTTTCAAACTATTAAAAAAATGTGGCATGATAAAATGTGCATTTAACCTCTCCAAATCCATTATAAATGGTGCTTTAGGGAAGGTATGACAAGATGCTTTATGGTAAAAATATTTTTAACTAGTTCCTATTAACATTTAGAGGAATTCTAAAATTTAGATGATTTAAAGGAAATACTTAATACCTGAGTACTTCTCAACATTCATCATTATGGTTTTTATATGTGTTTATTTYTGTCAGTAGAAAAGAATCTGAAATGATAGATCCTAGCTAAGTCATCCACAAAAACAGACAGAAAGTCTATTCTGACTCTAGTATCCTTCCAAAAACCCAACAAAATTTCACATAAAATTCAACAGTGCTGCTAATAATAAAATACTAATAAAAAAGGCCAATCTCTTGGTTTCGTTCATTCACCCAGGAACAAGATGCTGAGGCAGGACAGGTAAGAAGTCGATACTAAGTTAGGAACAGAATTTAGATCTTCCTCTGTCTCTAATCCTGCTAGAATACACAGCAAACTAGCAAAGGAAAATGCTGACATCACTTTACACCCCTACGGAATTTCTCCTCCTTGGAAGAATAAAGAATAGCAACAACAACAAGCACAGCAGGGAGCGCAGGCCATGAAATCAGTGTATTAAGATAACAAGAGAAGTTCAAGGCCTCCTATTTTTCCTCCTGAATTACACATAAATCCCTTTTCCCCTTCCTTTCGCTCTCTGATTCACCTGCCAATGAGCAGAAAAGCTATAAGGAGGTCGTATATCCAACCAAGAGGCMAAATTGCAGAATGGGGTCTGAAAGAATCATTACCTTCACTGGTGCACAAAACAAATGAACTGCGATAAAGTTCTGTGAGCGTTAGTGTGGGAATATCTGCTAAGCGGAACATGGCGCAGATATAAACTGCCGATGCTTTCAATGAAGTGTGCAAGTCACGATTTCCCCTATCATACTTAGCCTCTGAAAATTCGGGCTATTATAAATGCGCACGGTGCAATTTCATTTACCTGCACCCCTTCGTTGTGCCTCRATGTTTGAAATGAAAGCTTTTAAAAATAAATATACAGTATGCTTTATTGATTGGAAGGGAGCAGTTGTACACTACCATTTTAGCATATCTATACTGCCAAGAGAGAGCAGATGGAGGATTAGTACAAAATAAAATCTGTAGAGATATAATCAAGTTCCATTTAATTTACTTTTATAAGGCATATTTTTGTCTTAAAGAAAGAAATGAAAAAAAAGGATCCATTTCATTTTCAGATTTCCATGGATTGTCAGAAGCTTGCAATACTTGGGTTTTAAGCACTGCAGCGAAATAGCTTGTTTTAAATAATTATCTACTGAATCATGATGAGCTCACTTTTGACAGCTAAGAAACCAATTTTGATCTGCAATTCCCACATCATCCCAAGAAAACAGAAGGGATATGCAGTGCACAACAGAAGAGCAAATGTCTGAAAGGGTTTACGTGAGGAAAATCAACGATCCCTACCACAGTATCCCCTGACCTCCGGATCTATAAACTGAAAGCCGAGACATTTATAATGCAAAAAACATTGGACTATAGGAGTATTTCTTAATAAGGACAAGTCAATCGTACTGCTTTCACCCTTCAGAGGAGTACCAGGTACTGCAATGAGTAATTAAAACAAAGACACCGTAGAGAAGAGCACTGCAGTTTCACTTTTCCCAAAGTTTCACAACATGCCTTCACACATACACACACTTTTAATCGAAACAGCGCGAGCGGAAGATGGAAAGGAGCTCGCTGGAACGAAGCGCCAGCTCGTGTCACTTCTGCATTCAGCTGTAACCTTCGCCAAACCTTGCCGCCCCCCCCCGCCCGCTGCCTCCGAGAGGCTGCGGCCCGCCCGGGCCCGCCCCGGCGGCGCCGCGCTGCCATAGGCCGCGGCTCCCGTCACTCCGCCGTCAGCCGAGCTCCTCCCCTGCCGGCAGCGGCCCCAGGCGCTCCGGCCGCCTCCCGCCTTCCCCAGGCCCCCGAAGGACAATGCTGCCCGGGGGCAGACGGGGGGCCGGGCCGGGCCGGGCC
>NW_028186424.1:2432671-2451504 GCF_003343005.1 Rhea americana | reverse complement strand
GGGGGCGCCCCTTTGCCCTGGTTGCGCGGCTGCGCCAGGCGCCTGAGGAGAGCAGGGCGGGCGCTGCGCAGTCACCGCCGGGGCGGGGAGCGGCGCGGCGGGCGCGGGGCCGCCGCCGTGAGGGCGCTGGGAATCCCTCAGCCTGGGGGGGAGCGAAGCGCAGTGGCGCTCCATGAAAACCCGCCTGGAGGGGGAGAGAAGGAAAAGTTTCCTTTTAAAAGAAGATTCATTCACTTAAAAGTCTTTTTTTTAATATATATATATTAAGTAGGCGAGTTGCTCGGGAGCTGCGAAACTTTTATTCCGATTGATTAAATGCCAGCATCGTCAGAGCTGTTTACACAACCGCGGAGTAATGAGAGAGCAACGTTTTTAGCCTAGTGCATGTGTGAAAATGGGCCACTCCTAAGACTGGAAATAAGGCACCAAAGTACTAATTAAGCTTCTTAATTGGGAAAAATAATGTCTTTCTCGGGTGTACGTTAACTCCTCACGTCGCTCAGATACGTGAACACGTATAGGTGTCAGGACAGTCAATACTATGTAAGATGTCAAARTTAGTGCTCTCTGTGCGTGTCCTAAGGGTTTTTCCCCTCTGCCCGCAGCTAGGTGTGTGGTTTCGGGGGTTACGCGGCGCCGTGCGGCCTCTCACTGGGCTGGCTCGGTTTCTTCTGTGCCAAGTCTTCGGTCAAACACCRTCCTGGAGCCACGCTCATCTCTGAAGAGGTGGTTCCCCCCCTCCTCCAAGGTATGGTCCCTCTTGGGCTTCCTCGACAAGTTATGCCTGTATATTAAAATAACTTAAAACATGAGTCTGAGCCAGAATAGTAACCGCTGCCTCCCTTCCCACCTGCTAATTTTTTGATACAAGCATAGCCTTACTCTGTTTCTATTTCCCTTTTTGTTTTAGCTAGGGTTTGTCTTTTTTAAATATGCTTTTTATTGTACACCTAATTTAGTACTAAATTTGATTTAGACTAACCAAATAAACTCACCTTTTTTTTTTTTCAGTATGCAGGGTTCTGTAGCAACGTTAGCTACCGACATCCTCTGTTAAATGCTGCCTAGGTAGTAATTGATGTCATATGGACAGGCAGTTGATCTGTTCGGCTTCCTCCAAAACCTTGAACGAGTATTATGGGAAAGGTCTAGAGGGAAAGTAGTGCTTTAAAACCTGTGATAGGAGGGCAGAGTTGTACTCTGAGCTATTTAATTACTGATTAAGTTATTTTACTTTCCTGCTATGAACGGAAAAGCTTGGGGGAGAAATCCTGCAGGCTGTTTTCTGCTGAGTCATTCCGCTGGCTTATCGAAAGCCTTTCACCAGTGCTGTAACACGACTCGCGCCCATCAGGATCAAATCCCCCTTTGTTCGCGTGCTCCGAACCTAAATTCCCCTTTTCAAGATAGAAATAAAATACAGTAAAATGTGGCGCACTTGGGATTTATCTTTAATAAAACCTGGCACCCATTTAAGTCAATTTCCATTCAGTCTTCACAAGGTGATGTATATCACTAACACAAATCCACTTGTCTTTATTTAACCCTTTATATGATCTGCTTGCTTCAGAAGTCATGTGAAGGGACAGGTGCTTGGGAAAATACCAAGCCTCCTGATGGAGGAAGCCAGAGCATGCAGACAAATCAGATTTTTATGAGTATCCACATAGCTGCTATGTGACATTTCAAATCAAAAGTTCTAGTTTCTTGGTCAGATCTCAGGAATACAGATAGTGGATTTTTTTTGTTTGCTTGGTTTTGTTTGTTTTTGTTTTCCTAAAAACCAACCAGGTTTCCTCTGGCAAGAATTTCAGAAACAGCTGGTACAGGACCATATGCCATGCTGGCACTGCTGTGAGCTTATTTCCCATTTGTCCTCCTGGTCAATCAAAGCTGCTCCACGTGCTGAAGGACAGCTGGTCCCTTGGCATGTGAAGCAGCTAATGAACTTTTCCTCCCCAAAACCATAGGGATAGAGCATGATAACTTACAAACCTGACTTTTCCTTTCTTAATTCTTTATCTGCTACCAAAGATGGAAGTTCTCTAAGGGATCTTTATTTATTGTCCATCTGAGACAATCTGCGCACAGAGAGAGGAACTACGTGGGCATGCTTTGTACGTAGCTGCATTTATTTAGAAAATCAAGATCAAATGATCTGCGCTGTAAAGAATGCTAAAACAAGTTTTAGTGACTGGTTGATTTGTGGTTTTAGCTGTTGTCAGCCTCAGCAAGTGGCACTTTCTCCCTTTTTCATTCTGACCCCTGCTGGAAAGGGTCTCAAATGAATTCCATATTCATTGTTATAATAATGAATTTTGTCATAAAATGATCTTTATCATATAATATTTTTTCTATTAAGAAACATGCCAAAGGAGGAAGGCTAACATGCACAGCAGTTCAGCATTACATATTCATGGCTTGTAAGCATTTTACTGCCAGCTATACATCTTAGTTCCTTGAAATTGGTCAGTTTATAATATTCCCTAAAATTTCCTGCTATGTGCAATAAAAAGCTGATTTTCTCTGAGCAGAGGTTCTATATCAGTTAATTTTGAAATTCATGTTAAACAATCATTAGACAGTCCACTGTTGTTCACACTTCATAAACTGTTCACATAAAATGCTTGATAGAAACAATCTGCCCATTCAGCATTTTAGAAATGAAGATAGAGCAACATTCATGAGGGAATAAATGTGCTTTAAGAACAGAAAAGATCATCTAAGTGTGCAGAATCTAAATCCAAATATGTACATTAATTTATAGTTATTTCTAAAATCCAGAAAAAGTCCTTAAGGTAATAAGGTGGCACATCCAACTGATACACAATATATTTTATTGGACATCATGATTTATGGTTTCAGAGGTATGTAATTATCTTTTTGAAACTACTTTGCTTCATTGCATGAAAGCTTGCATAACCCTTTTACTACTTCTTACAGTGGATTTCAGGTTTTGAGCTATGCCTCATGCAAAACATTCACACCTCCCAGAAGTAATAACTAGGTTCAAATGACACATTCAAAAGGCATTCCTCAGCAATAGATCAAGTTTCAGATTCCTTTTTACTGATCCCTCTTTCCTAATAATATCACTGCTCAGTGAAAAAGCCAGCTGTACTGTAGATACCCACTGTGTCAGAGGGCCACTTTGTAGTTAGCATGGAGGACCGCATCTACTGCAGTGAATGGAAAGTAACTTTAAATTTTAGTAGGATCTGTCTCAGGCTAGTTAGACCTTTTTCCTTTCAGACTTTGCTAGGACAGGTTTCAAAGTCATTAATAGGAACGTACTGTTGTGATGAGTTTGGAAGACCTAGGGTCACCTGAAAAAATCAGTTACGTAATTCAAAGGAATGTTTTTTTTTCTATTCAAGAAGACCTCATCAATTTAATGTCAAAGTGTGTATTTTTGCTCTATTTGAACAAAATTTCAGATTAGGCAGTGCTGTTCTGTAATAAGAAATGTCTGGTTTTGGTGATGTATTTCTTTGGGATTCTACAATTTTTTTTAATTTAATATGCTTAAATATACTCCCCTTCCCCTCCCCCCCGCCCTGCAGCATTAACAATTGGGAAACCATAATAATACCCTGAGATTATTTTGGGAAGTCCAAAATAATGCATGCACAGGACTGTGTCACAAGATGCTGCTAGGTATATAAACTAAACCACCTGAAGTCTACCTTAAGAAATATTCAGAGGAGATAGGAAGAACTTTAATAATTACTTACAGTACTTTGGACAAACAGCCAAGTGGTACAAAAGATAATGAAAGCTTTGTACTGCATAATGAATGTAAAACTCCAAATATGTAAATACAAACATTTGTAACAATAAACCAAGGAACAGCTTTCACTAGTAATGCAATGAAAAAGAGTACAGAATGTACAAAGTTATAAAAATGAAATGATTTCCACAGGTGATGAAATATAAAGCAAGTGTTAACCTCTGATTGCATTTTAAGGATAATTAGTTACCGAAAAATGTACTGATGTCTCAAAATCTTATCATTTTATTTGTAAGGCATATGTAGAAGAATGTGATGTCATAATGAGGAACTAATTTAATTGCATTATATTTGTTGCTACATCAGCTATTGTCAAGCCATTAAGTTAATTACATGTTAAGTTTTAAATGAGATGAAGCACATTATGACATCTGTTTTTTTTCTGTTTACTACAGCATTCCAGAATTACCATGTTGGAAATATCTGAGGTTTTGGCAGCTTGCTGTATTACAAATAGTTCATGAATACAATTAACCATCCTTGAGTAGCCTGCAGCAGCAGCATCCAATCCTTGCCTTACTCGTCAGAAATATAATTATTCTTCCACAGTAATTCCACCAAACATTTTTTGAGATACTGGCCTTACTCTCAGACAGTGAAAATACTGAAAATGGAGTTTTTCACATTATACTAGCTAACGATCTGGCCACAGCTTTTGGGATGACTGTACTGAGATAGTAATTCCATCTTTATTAATGTTTTATATGAAATCAAAACTGAAAAAAAMMCCCACAAACAAAAATGTATTGAGTTCTTAAAGTAATTGCATTTAAAGTATCATTCTTTTCACCTAATGCATCAGCATTTTCTTAACACGACTTCCTATTGCAGACCGTAGTAAAAGAAAAGATCTTTTATATCTTAATGGCTTATTGTACTGGCATTCTGACATTATGTTTTGGCTGATCAAAAAGCTTTTTATCTGATCCTGTGCTAAAGAACTGCAAAACAAAAATAATGCATGTTTTCAGACTTTTCACTTTAAAAAAAATGAAATACATTTCTTGAAAGCTGTGGCAGGTAAGTGAATATGTGTGATTTGTAGGCTGTAATAAACTGATGTTTATTCTATATGTTTTGGTATATTTTTTGTGTGAACCAACTGTGTTTTATTGGTGTGGGAGCAGGAAGGAGAATGATCATTGCAGCTTTCTGATAGAACTGGTACCTTAGGAAGGACTGTCAGTATAACAATTTATTTCATAGATGTTGAAGAACCATTAAGAGTGACTGATTAACATTAATGTCAGAAGTCCTTACAGAGAGTTCAGGTAGGATAGGAAAAAAGCTAAGTTTGACAAAAGCAGTGTTTGAAAAGCAGTATTGAATCCCATCAAAAGAAATTATTGTTTTGATCTTGGAAAAAAATCATTTTGAATTACATGCTGAGATCTAACACTTGAATTTCCAAAACTATAACCACACTAAGGAGAGTCTTCTAGCCTGTGTGATTGACTGCAGGGCTGGTAGGCTGAAATAGAAAGAACTGAGCAACGTGAGAGAAAGAAAGGATATTTTTCTGTCAAGAAGTAACTAGTATTTCCATACTTTGCAACTACATTGATGCCCTCTCCAAAATGTCTTTTGTGATAGTTTGCCTTGTAATTCTAACTGAATTATATTTAGGTACTCATTTCAAGAGTTACCCACTGGAACTTGTTGGAAAAGAGCAAAATTATTTGACTTTCCAAAGGCAATTTAGATTTTGTATTTATATTATAAGGGTGCTTCCTAATGAGAGCTCTCTCCGTTGAGATGAAAACTCCTTGTTTTCTGATTTCATTAGGATTTTATATTACAGATGGATGTGTTTTTTTGTGTATGATACTACTTCAATATTAAATCCCAAGAGATAAAAAAAACAGGAATAGCTTTTGCATTAGCTGGCCGAATGAAAATAGCTATCTTGATATTTTAAAAAAGCACATGTTTTTGCAGATGAAGAGGTCATTAAATAAAGGAATAGTTAAATGTCTGGATCCAGCCAGTCTTTCCAGGTATAGCGAAAGCTGAGATCTTTCTCCCTAACATTTTTTTTCCTTTGAGACTGATTGTAGGCCCAGATAGATCATGAACATACCGTGGTCAGATAACATTAGGAGGAGGCATAGACCAAAATAATGTGGTAGATGTGTACCAAAGAAGAATATTAGATGTCAGATTGGGGCTACAACTGCATATCACAGATAAAAATAATCCTAGAAGACAGATCACTTAGGATTTATTTTTTAAAGGGGTATAATGACTGCAATATCATTAAATAAGAGAATAGCTTATTTATCAGAACAAAGAAGCAGATTTTTTTCCTAAAAGTTGATGTCAGTATTCATAGTGGTAAATCAGAGTTGGCAGCCAMGGGCATTGCTTTCTGGCTTGTTGCAGTGTTTTGATTTTACAGATTTTTATTCCTGGGAACACACCTTTACAAATACGCATGCTTCTGTACATGAAACGGTACTGCGTTGCAAAGTTTTTCATGAGGGAAATGAAATCCTTAAAAAACAAGCTGAAAACTCCTTGCATCACTGTTATGCATAAAATGGGTTTCCATATCTGAAATTGAAGCATTCTTATGTCAAAATGTTATTTGGCAAGCTTTCTTCCACAGTCAGTGAAAGATGTAAGCCCCCCTAAAAAGTAATTCAGGGTGCCAATGTAAGGCACCCACTTCTCTGTCCCAGCTGCTGAGGCTTGCCAGATGATTTRGTGCTCCCACATGCTGAAGTGGCGAACTACGAAGAACAAGCCCACTGGAAACACTATTGAGAATCATCTGAACAGTTGCTTGGCTTTGCCAACAAAGTCTCTGGCCACCAAGATATTTTTTACTAGTAAACAGGGGCGCTGAGGGGCAGAGGCACAGAACTCTTCGCATCTGTGTGGCTACACTTTCTGCTCTCCTCACTTCCAAAAGACGATGTGGCTGCATCCAGGCTCTCTATCAGGGATGGTTCTTGGCATGTGCTGTCCCCGAACGATGCCAGGTGGCATTTACTGGCAAAGACTGCACAAATAGTTAAGTTCTGTSTAGTCCTGTGTTCAGTCCATACCTTGCTCTTGTTTTATTTAGCACTGTAGACAAGTTCAGAATAGTATTGTGTGTCTTTGGAACYGGCAGCTACCAGTGGAGGCTGTGGCAGTGACAGCACTTTGCACAGTAAGCTGCTGATTAGTGTATTTGCCTTGGAAGGCAGAGACATCTGTTCTAGGACCTTCGCAGTCTTGCGTAAGTTGAACCCACTGACTCTGATTTTCCAAGGGAATGAGCAAATGGTAGAATATCCCAGGAGAGAGGCTGCTCTCCGTCCTTCTTGTTGCAACCAGGTCTAAGAGAGGACTAACAAGAATGTAAAGAAAACAAAGTGTCTATCTTGTTGCTGAAATGAAAAGTCCTTTGAAATGAAAAGTCTTGGAGTTCAGCCTCATTTTCAGTTATGTGTGTGTGATTTATACAACTCTTCAATGCAAAATATAAATGCTATCTTCTCATGAGTGAGTTACTGAGTGCTAGCAGGAGGGAAAATACGAACTTCATCCTAAGCTATTTTATAGGGCTGTTGTTTAGGGCAGTCTTCTGGAAGAGCTCTCTCCACAGGTGGAATAAGAGTGCCAATGTCAAAGGGGAGTGCTAAAATGGATTTGGGGCTAAATTCTGTGCTGTTCATGAATGATAGGTGTGGGAATGGGTTCTCTAGGGATGAATTTAGGCACTTCTTTCTCAATTACAACCTTAAGAGTTCAGTTTGGGATATTTTTAAGTGTAACTGGGAGTCTTTGTAGAAAATTTTGCAGTCCAGCATAGGAACTCTAGTGAATTTTAAGCTCTTCCAGGGACAGGCCTGAATAGCTCTCTTGAGTTTTAGTCATCATGCAGACTGGAGCTACTATAGCTGATAGGAGGACTAATGGGCAGAGGAAGGTTTTTATAACTGAAATGCCTTATTTGCTCTCTCTTCTTAAAGGTTTGTGCATTTGGAAAAATACAGAAGGCATCTTCCCTGCATATAGTCACTCAGCTTCTGAATGAGGAGGTAAATTCCCATATTTTGCATTCAACTTCTGAAAATACTTGATAGATTTTYCATGCTTATGTGCTACTTTTTTGTCTGCAAATGAGGTTGACCATTTATATTTTACTGGTCTTCATGTTACTTGTTTTATAGATTTACCACCAACTGTGCGCTAATGTATTGTGCAGTGAAAGTAAGGCATTCAGCTGCAGTTTCTTTGGATGTACTCATCACTGCTTGTCATTACTTGTGACAACAGAAATTTGAAAACTGTTGTATGAACTAATGGCAGAAAGAAGTACTTCCTACTCTGAGAGCACTGCCCCATTTGTTTTACAAAGAAAACCTTAGCAATAGCTCAGCTGAAATTTAATAACTGCCTAATTTTACTGGTATCAGTGTTCTCATCCAAAGTGAGTGAAAAGTGCTTAATTTTTTTTGGTGATTTTTCGCAGATTTTGAGAGCATGACACKCTGTGTCAACTATTCTGCTTGCTATAGTTACATGAGCTGATAACAAGCTTCAGTGATTTCTTGCAGTTTTTTATATCCCTAGGTGCAGAGGTCATTTTAACTGCACACATTTTTCTGGCTCACCATCCCATTTCAAGGGTTCATTTGAAGCAGCTCTCATGGCAGGTAGCCAGGTTTTCAGTTTATGCAGTGGCAGGTTAAATCAGTATACTTCTTTGCTTCTGATGTTAATGTTGGGGGATTTTTTTTTTAATTCTGTAATACTTATGTTCTCCAATGCACTTCTCTTATTTTCCATGGTGGTAGGTTTTGTAATATCAGCTGATATTATATTCCTTTGGCACACCTATCATTTGCATGCACATAAAGCACTGAAGGTGCTCATTATTTTCAGCTAACAAGTAATCTTGTTCCTACTTAATTTGAAATACATTGTTCTCTGTATTCTAATTTTGGCTTTCACAGTTACTTGCCTCATTGCATTTGGATTACACTGTACTATGTTTTAATTCATCATAGTTAAAATCTGCAAGATAAAACGTCATAATAAACAGATACATAGATATAATCGCAACGGAAACATAAAAGCAAGTAGGTAGGTTAACATGATTTATCACCTGGAAAGTATGTCATCACAGGCATAGTGAACAGTATGGGACTGCTTTATTAAGTAGAAGCTCATCATTTCATGGATCTTACTAACTTCCCAGGGCTGAATAGAGAGGGTTGTATTGATGTGTTTCTGCACTCGCATACAAGAGCTGGAGAACCCTCTGCAGACAGTCTTACTGCAGGAGCCACCCATTCTCAGAGGGAGGTGTGAAGGTTCATCAGAGGTTCACACACCTGCAATCGCCGCCTTTTCACCCTGGAGCTGCTGCTGGCCAAACACGTCAGTGCGATTGCCAAGTGATGGCAAACTGCTCCTTCACATGGAAGCAGCAACTTCTGCTGAGGTTCGTGCACCTCCCGAGTTAGTCATTTCCTTTCATCTCCAGTCCAAGATTGTATAAGATGCTAATGATAGTATGAGAGGAATTGTCCTGTGGGCTGTATCTGGCTTGCACAACACCCACAGTAGTATATCATATTTGCAGACAATATCAGTTACTGTTCACTCAGGGAGAGATGAACCTAATCATAATTAAAGAAATAAGTTTCATAATTTAAGATATCTATTTGGGAAAGTTTTATCACACACAACTATGAATACTCCTTTCTTCTTGCATAAGGCTTGTTTCAGTTTTAGTCTTTTTTCCATGTGACATCAGCTTATCAAAAAGCCATTTGTACACTAAAATAGGAGGGAGTCCACAAGAAGTCATAGCAGAATAATTGTATTGAAAAACTTGCTTCTGAAGATGACAAAACAAAATATGTTCTATATTTATTTTTCCTGGAGAACGCATACACTGTGAGGCCCAATGCGTAGAAGGGTGCTGGGGGAAGGACCATGTGAGCTCTGCCCCACTCTGACAGAGGAGGGCATGCATATAAGGTTTTAATAGCTTCCAGTCTCCAGCATTTTAACATTTTTGTCGTGGACATCAAGAACGCACAGAATAATGACAGTATAGCCATTTTTTTCAGTGATGTGGTAAAGTGTCAGAGATGATGCTCTGCAGAGAGGATTGGTATATATTGATGTCTATAAATTAAACTGGTATTTTGGATAGGAGTGTCAGATGGCAGGTTTCAGCATTTCTCCGTGTAAGCAGACACCATTTCCATGTGTTCTGGGAGGCTGCCCGAGTTCTTGAAGTTGAATGATAAGAGAGTGTGGGTTGTGGGGCACTAAGATAATGCGGAGTCATCTGCAGGGTATGGAAAGGGTGGAGCTACTGAACTTACTGTGTCACAAATGTTGAATATTTAAGTTGTCTCAATGTTATTTAATACATTTTTCAGAGTCTCAAGACCTCGCAGATCTCTTTTTGTGAATTCCCTGGAGGCTGTGTCCCAGTTGTTATGAAATACAGGTTTATCATAATAAATATCGCATCAGGAATGCATGTTGTTAAGCTGCTCCTTTTTAAACACTTACTTACATGTACATTAAGCTTTAAATGTGTGCTTAGATCTCTTGATTCCCTTGAGATTTTATCACAGGTTAAAGTTGCTTCCTGAATTAGGGCCAGAAAGATACAAAACTTGAAACTAATTGAACAGGAGGAACACTGCTTATTAAGAACTCAGTCCGCTCCTGTGAACCATATATACATTGGCAATATCATTTTCATATAGATATGGGYAAAATTAGAGATTTCTAAAAATACTTCGTAATTTGCAAAGGGTTTTCAGATAACAACAGAGCCTGAGATTAAGGGAATTTCTGAGAGAAAGAGGGGAGTACATCAGAGCCTGCATCTGAACATCCTTGAACTGAGAAGTCATTGAATTTGGAGAGCTAATTCAAATCCACCTCTTCAGCAAACATGATTTGAAATGATCAGAAGATGCTGGGGCGATGTCCAAATGATAATAAAACAAACAAAAAAAATCAGATATTTCATGACATGCATACTGCAAACAGCACAGTAAAACAGCAAATGAGACCTTTAAATACTGGAAGGACTTACCAGGACTTGCAGAAGGAACTGTTTCTTGACTTAAGAAGTTTCTATCTTGTAGAAAATAATACATTATTACAAGTCAAAGTTTCGGTGCTATRTAAGAAGATTTTCTTACATTTAACAAGATAAAAAGGTGTAGGAAATACAGAAAAAAGAAAGGAGCAGTCCATTTTGAAATTAAGTAATTCAGCAGGGAAGAGCGTTATTGAAATGTAGCCTTTAGTTTCTTTTCTATGCTGTATCAACAAAAATGTGGTAATACAAACRGCTCAWATATGAAACAATATGTAATTAATATGCATAAATTTAGCCAGAATATACAAAAATAGAGACAACCGTAAGACAGAAATAGAGACAATTCCCACTTTGATTAATTTGTATCCTGATTTTAATTAAGCAAGAGAAGTTAATGTCTCACACTTAATATACAAACACCTGGGACTAAATTCTGTTTCTTTCATTCCAGTTTACTCATATTTGACACATTACAGATCTAAAGAAGTATAACAGAGACCAAATATGATCTTTCTGTGGCAGAACAGTATTTTCACATGTGAACAATTTTATTTCTGTGCTTGACACTTTACGTAAAGGATGCATTATGTGCTAGGTATTTCTGAAAAGCAAAACTTTAATTCTTTTTTTCACTTTAATTGTAATAAATTTACTAGGAAGGCACAGCAAGATATAATGGGCTTCAAATCCTGGCTCGGATGGTTAGATCCCGTGTCTACGTACTATTTTTCCTAAGTTTCAGTATATTGYAGCCACCCAGTGCACAATGCATTCAGTTCACTGTTTCATTTGATGAATCTAGTTATAGTGTCAGAAACAAGGTTACTCAGTGATTCAGCCTAGTGAATTACTGGTAGCAATTGGTAATGGAATTACTTGTAGCAATTTCTATATAAATACATAATGAGGGGAATCTTTGAAAAGAGGTAATGTTGTTGAGCAGATCCATTTGGATATTCAAGATAATAAATAGGACTGAAATGCGTTTTATTGATGTATTCTGTATAAAAATTTGCATTTTCTTTAATGTGGATTTTAAAAAAATTAATACCCCAAACTGTAGTATCACATTCAGGAATTTGGAGCTTTGAACTTGATTTGAGATCCGAACTCAGATTTGGAGACAAAATTAGTAAATGATCGAATAAGCATACAGACCTGAAATTCCTCCCTTTGATGGGGGCTATTGTCCAAGAAAAGAAAAAGATTAATAGAAAGCACCCTCAAARCGCTTTACAAATTGGTCTTATCTCATTTTATGAAGGAAGAAATGGTGAGACAGAGAGATAAAGTGATTTAGCAAAGGTTTCACCGCAGGCCAGAGGCAGGGTTACAAGCAGAAGCCTGGTCTCTTCTGCCTGCTCCAGYGGTCCGTGCGCCAGCGCCACGGGGCTCCGCCGCGATCGCCTCCTTCGGCGAGTCGGAGCGAGTTTCCACCGCAATGCCCCGTGCGCCTTCCACATACGCTTGCATATTCCCTTACTTCCTCTGACTGAAAAAAAAATCATTTTTTGAAATGAGAAACTGGAACATTACAGTAAAATTAGTGCTTGGCAGAAGTGTTTATCCCTCTGTGACCTTTTCCTGTGTTCTTAAATGTTCAGCGTCTCTCCCTCCAGCCTTAATGATTCCCTTTTTGTTCACGTTCAGAGAATCAGTTCAGACTGATCCAAGTACTTTTGCAGGCAGCAGATAAATGAATACATTGCATTTGACTGCAAATGCTAGTTAAGTCATAAGATGCTCATACGTAAAAGRCTCTATCCTAAACAAGGGTCCATGCGTTTCGCTTCTCCCTTCCCCTCCTTCTTCTTGCATGCACTAGGAGTAAGATTCATTCCTTAACATTTATTTCTGAAACAGAGAATCTGGTCTCCACAAATCATGTACCAATTTAATTACGTTATCTGTGCAGGTCACATACCAATGCTATCTGAGCTGTCTGAATTTTTACAACCCACTTGCTTGTACTGCTTAAACTGATGCACAGCTTTACT
This sequence comes from Rhea americana, assembly GCF_003343005.1. NCBI lineage: Eukaryota > Metazoa > Chordata > Aves > Rheiformes > Rheidae > Rhea > Rhea americana. The sequence continues at coordinate 2,438,645 of NW_028186424.1, read as the reverse complement.
GGTCYAAAGGTGTTTTACACTAGTATTGCTGATTTTCCTTCTGGTAAGGAAAATAAGCTATTCTGACATAACTCCATCTAAACTGGAGATGTTATACAGCTTTACCTATAGTAGTATATTAAGGTCAGCACAACTTTCTACTGTAAACAAGGCCCATATTTCAGAGCTGTGGTTAGGTTGACTCTGTTTTCCAAAAACTMTGCCTACAGAATATGCACAACCAGTGTAACTAGTTATGTTTTAATAAATAATAATGGTAAAGGTATCTAATTACAGTTGTTCACCTTGGCATTTCCTGTGTTCCTCCCAGAGAGTGACTAAGCGCTGCTGATCACCCTGTGGAGCCCATTACGAGCTGCRGAGTGTCATTAGGGCCAGTTCGAGGTAATTTTGGCAATTATCATATATGTCATTTCATAGTTGTGGGCTGCAGACAAGTAAGCGCTGTCATCYAGAAGAAAAGTACCGTCTGCAGTCTCTTTCCAGGGCTCAGTGAGGCAAATGCTTCCTCCCAGGTGCAGCTTCTGTGGCTGTGAATAGCGTCCCTGGTTTTAAAGGGGTTGTGCTGGGCAGAAAGTGTTTGCAGAATCGATGCCTCGGTCAGCATGCCTGCGTGGTTAACCCTGCTCTCTCCGAACGTGCCCGCAGGGTGCTACACGGGTCTCATGATTCTGCACAGGCAGGTTAGCRCCTCTYTTGAAAATGCATTGYGTTTCAGTTTTTAAAAAGCTCAGASAAGCAAAAACCCGCTGTTACGCTTACTCCAAGGTGTGTTACGGTGCTTTATGATGGATGTAGTGGTCARAATGTCACRCASACAAAAACATCAACAGAACTGTACCAATAATGAAGTGACAAAGTTCCCAAATCTTGTTATATAGTGGGATCTAGAAACTAGGGATTACATTTACTGCTAGAATGAGTAGACACCATTCACTGATGTCAAAAACTAAGACAGAATGGAGAAAAATCCTGTAGAAAATAGGACTTCTATGGAAAAAGTGTTGACACAAATACCCTTTGCCTTGTTTTCTTTCTTTCTCTTTACATGCAGCCTGCTCTTCTTCTCTGTTTCCACACTGTCCCCTTGCCGTCATCTTTTGTTGTCTACAYCCCTTTGTGCAGCACTAAATCCAAGTTTTGCCTGTTACAGCCAAATCGGTGTGGTTTGTTGAGTGCCTCTCTCCACCACAAGTCAGCTACAGGACTTCAGCTCTTAATGTCCACCCCCCCCATGCTTAAACCTTTACAGATCATTAAGGAGTTTAGCTATGAAGCTTACATGCTCTGCCTGGTAAGAGGAAATGCCTTTGAAGGCATCTGCATGCGTTTCCTGGAGCCACCTCCACCGAGCTCCAGGAAAATAAATAGCGTGTCTCTGCTGTCCCAATGAGCTGCTGTGAATTTTGCACCTGCTTCTCATCTTCCCTCATCCACAAATCCTACCTGCCAGTGCACCTCAGATTCATCTGACACTTGATAGCAGCCTCCACAGATGAGAAATTCAGATGTGGATGATAGCCTTGTCCATACCYGAGCTCCACCTCTTCGTAAGAGGTCTGGAGACCTCCAGAATGAAAATGTAGTTGGTGTACAGCACTTGGCTCACAATTTTATATYTTGGCAGTGATACTAAAAACAGAATCACTTTGTAAAGAACCAGTTTTCCAGAAAATGTTGCCAAGAAGRCAAAGTTATCCTGCAGCAGTGGTGAATTACATTAACTTAATTATATATTTATTCTACCAATTGTAATCATGAAAAGCTAATCCTCAACACAATCAGTATGTGCTGCCAGTCCCTTCACTTTATATGCACATAAATAAGAGTATAAGGAGATGCTRTAAGTATTATATATGATGAGGTTAATGAAGCCTTCGATAATACTTCACATGGCATTTTTCATAACTGAGGTGCATTTAAGTACCAATAAATATACGTATAATTGCAAATGGCAACTGCTTACTAGCAGTAGTTTAGTAGAAAATAATTTGGAGACTAGAGAAAAAAGAAACCACACGAGTCACCAACAGCTGTTTGCACAAAARCAAGCAGCTTCTGGGGAGCGAGGGAGAGGAACTGTGCATGTAAAGAGACCAAGCAGTCCTGCTGCATTACTTAGCACTTTTAACATCTGAACATAACATCTACTAGTGTCCAGTGGACAGTGTGGACCAGTTAGAGCAGGAGTCCAAAGATGAGCCGCAGGATGGATTGCCTTTCCGAAGTGCCCAGGGCCAAAGCTGCTGAGATGCTATAGAGAAATTCACTGTGTGCGTGTTCTCATCCACCTTATGTGCCTAAGTGTGCGTGAGACTTCGGATGCTGCTACAAGCAGAGAGGGGATGACTTTCTTTCACGGGCAGACAAATTATCCTGAGTAAATGGGAACATCCGAGACGTGAATTTTAGCAAACGGCTCTTGGGTGYGCGGCATCCCCTTCAGCGTGCCAAGTGTCCAGAGAATTAAGGATGAGGGAAAAAGAGCTATGGTGCTTTAATAAGGAGAGGGCTTTGCAGCAAAAGAAACGTTTCACTTCCCTTAATTCAGTACCCTTAGTAAGGACAGAATGAGCATTAGGAAGAAATGGAATAAAGTATGAAGCCAGAGGTGGAAATTCATCTGACTGAGAACAGATCCAGAGGATCTTTTTATCATCAAAATTTGTTATGTAGCTGGAGTTATTTTTTAAAAAAATAATACACTTTTGAAACTAACTGTGTTCACAACTGCAAAGAACATGCTTAGCAAGAACAGAAGTGCTTCGCTGCCGTTCCTTATAAGGGAAAARGGGGATGACACGGCCGTCTCTGACTGAAAACAAGTTCCTTTTTTTCTCTCATGTTTATTGTCAAAGTTTAGCAAACTTCATTTGCATTCACTTCTCCCAAGGCTTAGAAATTTCCTGATAGTTTTGTCGCTTGCAGCCAAACCCTTGGGCCATGAAATGCAGCGCTGCCAGCTCATCAAAACGCGGGCTGAGCATTTACTGTGCAAAAACGGAGAGCAAACGAACCGATTCCRACTGCGTGGCAGTCGGATGTTCGCTTGTGCCTGGGAATCACCACCGTTTTCAAAACCTTACCGGGGAAGGTGCCCTGCAGAGCAGCGTGCCCTGCACCCCTCGAGTCAGCGTGCTGCTTTCCATCCTCCCCAGGCGCTGCTGATCCCGGGCACGACGGCGCTCCAGGGGCGCCCGGGGCGCCGCGGCGCCGGCCCCGCACCGCCGCCGCTCCTCTTCGCGCAGGTACTGCGCTCCAGCAAACSAATAACTCGAATAACTGGGAGAGCTTGAAAATGCTCCCCCTGCGAGCGCTGGGACTGCTAGCAGCAGAGACCCATTTCTCTCCTATTTTTATATGCAGCTATATATTTGCACCTGTTTCGCTAATATCGTAGTAGGAGCATTTTTAGAGCATTTTTATACAGATGCAAAAACATTTGTACTCACAGCTTTGAACATCCAAAACCAGGAAATGTGACCGTAGTTTATTTCTGTACGTACAGAGGCGCTTGCAGAAAGATCCTCCGTGAAAGTTAACAGCTGTGTGCTCCTCTGCKCTAACTATTGCTGCCAAATTAATCCTGTGCGTTGCAGGGGCTCCTAAAGGCTCTAGTCCGAAATCAGGTCTCCCCGGCAGGAATATCAGCGGCTCCGGAAAAACGTGTCCCGCTGGGGGCCAGCGCTGGCGATAGCTGGTCACTGCCTGTGGCTGGCTGGTCGCCCGGACCCCTCCTGGTGCGGCTGGCCGCCGTGGGCCCAGGCGAGGGGCCTAAGGGGCTGGTCAACATTTAGGTGCTTACGTGCATTTTTTTTAATCTGTTGACAAAAATCTCTAAAAACGTGAGTAGGATTTAAGCTATAAAAAATGGAAAATGTCACTTATAAGCAAAAAAGAAGCCATCGAAGCAGCAGGAAATACAGGTATGTGATAATGCACATAAAACTGCCATTTCTGGAAAAAYAGAGCTCGGAAAGCGACGTGCCACCGCTCCCCGTTGCCTGCGCGTTGCAGCGGCAGGGCACCGCCGGAAGGCGCCGGCCAAAGCCTGAAGTATCGGAGCAGCTACGCAGGACGCGAGCCGGGAGCCGTGCCGGGAGGAGGGGAAGGAGGCGCGCGGGGCGAGGCCGGTGCCGATGCCGTCTCGGAGACGCCAGCGTCGCTCGAGCTTCTCCTTTCGCTTTCCCTCGGCAGAAACCTGGCGCTCCAGAGCCGAACGCTTCACTCCGCAGCTGCCGCTCTGGTGCTTGTGTCCGGCCTTGAACCGGAGATTCGCAGAAATTGAAAGAAGCCTCTCCGCTTCGCTCGTCGTTTGGTGGGAAAATACGCGGCGTAGGTTAAAACGTTTACTTTCTGTTTCTTTTTCCAAAATTCCCTCTGTTTTTACCAGGTTTTGGAATAGCCAAAATCYCAAGTACTCTACTCCTTTGAAAATRTTTCCTCTTTTCYGCCCAGACCTTTAATTTCTAGCAACAATCACCGATCCCTGTTTAAATATCCCACGGAGAATTAAATACCATGAAGACCTTAGAGGCGAGAGAGACTCCAAACTGCGGACGGGCTTTGCTGGAGCCGGTAGGAAAACGCGCTCCGCTGTTAGTGCCGCCATGGAGCGGCTCCCCGCGGCGAGGAATCCCCCTCCYGCGCCCGCCCGAGAGCCGCCTCTGCAGGCGCCTCGACCGCGAAGGGCCCGGCGCGAAGGCGCACGTGCGCGCACCCGGGCCCACGTCTGCAAAACTGCAAAGGAGGGGAARAAATTTGCCCGTTTTCAACATTCCTTTGCCTCTGCTCGGAATGACTCATCTAGACGCGCAAATTCTGAAAATGTAAGAAATGGCCCGTTAATGTGCACATAGAGAAGCRCGTAGCAATGATACAAAACCTGATTCTGCGTCAGGAGGTATCATATAATTACAGGGTCAATTTTCGGGGAGATGAAAGAGGCAATTCTTCAGAAATTCAGTTCTGTGCAAACCTCAAAGCTACTGCATAATATCACATATTGGTTTCCYCCCTGCTAGACTGGTTATACTCATCAGGAAAAGTCTTTTTTGTTTTTAAATAATGTCTTTAGTTGTACAATTGCTTCTCGGAGAATTAAGGCAATAACAGTATATTTAAACCTGGGTGACCAGGTAATGCTAAARTATGGCTATGGCACCGTAGTTCAGGTTATTGCAGGTGTAACGGGAAAAGTATGTTTTCTCCTGACTTTGTAAAGTGTTAACTCTTTTCCGAGCACGGCTGTGTCTTCCCTGCAGTGGCCTGTTTACTTTTTTGCAGCCACTGTGCTGAGTCTTGTGACTACGAGCCTGGGATGAGGTAATTTATTTTAAAAGTAAATCTGAAGACTGTCACCATGTTTGAGCTGTTTCTTGGAAGACTCATCTGCAGGGAGTCCAGCGCAGGGCTACAAAGATGATCAGAGGGCTGGAGCACCTGGCCTGTGAGGAACGGCTGCGAGAGCTGGGCCTCTTCAGCCTGGGGAAGAGAAGGCTGAGGGGGGATCTGATCAATGTGTACAGGTACCTGAAGGGAGGGTGTCAAGGGGACGGGGCCAAACTCTTTTCAGTTGTCCCATGTGACAGGACAAGAGGCAATGGGCAGAAATTGAACCACAGGAAGTTCTGCCTGACCGTGAGGGGGAATTTCTTCCCTGTGAGAGTGACAGAGCCCTGGACCAGGTTGCCCAGAGAGGTGGTGGCGTCTCCTTCTCTGGAGATATTCAAGGCCTGCCTGGATGCAACTGTGTCTACCATGCTGTAGGTGACCCTGCTGAGCAGGGAGGTTGGACTAGATGATCTCCAGAGGTCCCTTCCAACCTTACTGATTCTGTGATTCTTTGATGATCCTTTCGGTTTCAGTTTCCTCCTCAAGAGCCAGGAAGGGAAGGAGGCGAGTCATAGTTTTTAAGTAAATGTGAGCGTTTCTCAAGGATTCTCCTGGAATTTATATTTTCCAGTGGAATTTC
>NW_028186424.1:2403107-2432164 GCF_003343005.1 Rhea americana | reverse complement strand
GGCCAGCCGCGCCGGGAAGCCTGGTGCTCGTCGCCCGTCCGCTCTCCTTGGCACGGCGGGGGCCGTTCCAGCTCGACGGGATGAGGTTGACAGAGGCGCTTTGGCTTTCACTTTGCAACCAGCAAGAGAGCAATACATTTGAGCTAAAAAAAAAATATTTTGCTTGTGAAACAYTTGCTTGGACAACCCTGGAAAGAGAAAACTCTGTTACTTCTTGTTCTGTTCTTAAAAATAGTAAAGCACCAAGTTCAGGCTGCCTGCTCTGTCATGAACATCAGACTCAGTCCTGATTAGATTTTTTCTCAGCAAACAGGTCGAGGTACCAGAAAATAAATTCCCTGAAACTTCAACARTATTAGAGTTGCATAGGTAATGTATGTCACATGAGCATGAATTATTTGTACATTTGTTTCGATCTGATGTGTTAAATACCCTCTTTTGGAAAGTCTGATTGATTGAAGTGACATCAGACCTCAGGTATTTTAATGTCCTCCTGCAGTGGAGCTCCCCCAGAACGTTTTTCCCAAACTGCAAACCCAAACTTTTCAACCAAAATGAACTGAGTGTTASATGTCTCCAAGATACTCTGTTTCCACAGGTTTGGAAAACTCAGGCAGGACAGAGCAGAATGAGCCCCGCCACACAGAGCCAGGTGAAACCGCAGGTGTAATGGAGAACTGAAGAACTCAAAGCAGGGAAGAGAGAGCCTTGGCCGGTGCCTGCAGCCGCTTGGGTGCAACTCTTCCTGATGGAYGCAAGGGCCACGGGTGCCTTGACTCCTASGTGTTAATATTGTTCAAGCTTGTCCCTGATCTTACTTYGCCAACATTCAGCATAATCCGTRTTTCATCATCAGGACGCTCTTGGAYGACCCCACAGTGCTGCTAATTCAGAATATCTTGATGGCTGTAGTTGGCCCCAAAAGCAGGTTGAGAAGTCCTCAGCCCTCCTGCACATTTTAGTCCTGCCCCTTGGTTTCTCTTCCATTTTTCCTGTCTGCTTCCAGGGAAATAAAAATCAAGGAGGTGTTCACAGCCCGCTCCTCCCCTCCAAGAGGTGCTGAGGAGGGGACGGGGCAGCATTCCCGTGGGAGCAGGGGCCCGGAGAAGCAGGGGTCAGGCTCGCCGCAGCCCCTGGTCAGCCTGACGTGCAYGCCGCCTGCCTCTGCCCCCGCCAAGCCCGGCCTGGAAAAGCGAGGCATTGCGCCGTGGAAAAGCCCAGAGGCTTTCGAGGGGGGAACGGGTGGTCAGATGGATTACAGGGCAGCAGAGAAAGAGGAAACCCAGAAAAGCGGCAGCTGATTCGCACACAAATCAGCAGAATCTGCTCCCAGCCAGCCAGAGCGCTGAACTATCCATCTCCAACCTGGACAGTGTCCAAATTCCTCACTGCAGATCCAACTTATCTAATTAAATGAGTTTCAGAGGCTTTGCTTCTCTGCATGCCTCCCCAGAGTTATTTTGCAAAAATGTAGGGAGTTGTCACTTATACCAAAAAAAGCAGCTACCGTTCCCTGCGCAAATGCTGCCTCTGCTGCGCTTGGCAGCGCTGTGCGGCCACCGGCCACCACACAGCTCTCAGGCCCCCCTATTCACTTTTTTTTTATAATCATCGCCCAAGACTACATTCGAGGCAAGATGCTTGTCATCCAAGTTTGAGCCTGTGCTGCGGATGTCACGTAAGGCCACAGTTATTTCTGGTTACCCCTTTCAAGGTCCAGCTAAACGTCCTCCCGCAAAGGCCAGCGGCAGCAGAGTACGTCATATATGGAAATGGTCTCGGTTTCTTTCTTGCATCCGCCGCCAGCCCCAGCCCGAGAGACGACACTGTCCGAATAGCCGTAGCCGGGCGCTTGTTAGGGACGGGCCACGAGGGACCCGCGCGCGGCCCCGGCACGCGGGACGGTCCTGCCGCTGCTTTCCCCGTGGCGGGAGGGCTTTGGCGGCCGGCGCGGCCCCCCCSCCGGCCGTGCCCCCGCTGCGCCCTGCCAGCGCAAGCAGGACGGGCTCTACACGCGAAAGCAGGTTTCCTGCATGAGAGGGACGCGGGGCGCGCGTTGTCGGTACGCTTTTAGCGCTTGCTGATTCGGAGGGTTCCCGCGGCCGCCGCCRAGGAGGGGCAGCGGCGCCCGCCTGCGGGCCCCGGGCCGGGCGCTTGCTTTAACCACGTGTCGCCGGCTTCAGCACAGCCCGGGTTTTCTGCCGTTGTTTGCAGGCGGCGTTGTGACCTCCGTGCACGGACTCTGGATTTCCTCTGGTTTTCAGGAGGCGAGAGCTCACGCCTCTCWCCGCTGCTCTCGGCGGGAGGGTGCCCGGGCACTGCGGTGGGTCCCRGCTCGGCTCCCGGCAGCCTTGGCGTGCCAGTGCTGGGAGAAGGCTGGTGGCCCCTGCCTCATCCCCTTGGAAAGAAGTCTTGGTCATTTTGCCTCCAAATCCGTTTTCAGGTTTCAKGCCCTGTTAACCAGGATTTCTGGTACAATCTCAAGCAGCTCAACAGGTCGAAAAGCCTGGCTGATATAACTATACCAGTTACCCTTTGAGATGCAATTAACACTAGTAGGAACTAACATTTACCGTTATTTTATTATCTGCCTCTCCTTTACAGCGCTTATCTTACTCAGCCCTAGAAGTAGCATCTCCTGCTCTTCCATATATCTGCTGCAAACACTCTTAAAATTTTTTCTGTTCTAATTTCTGCTATCACAGACTGTATTTGCAAGAATAAAATTCCCCCATTCCTGGATGGCTGTAGAGGGTACGTCCAGGGCTCCTTCTGGCAGCTCTCCAAGTATCCAGCTTTGGGAGTGCTTCTCCTTAGCATCCTCACTTCTCCATTCCTCCCATCAGGCTGCAAGGCGGCGCGGGGGAGAGAAGACGCCCCTGTCCCTGCCTCCGAGCTGGGGCACGGAGGGACGATGATGGATGTGTCCTGCTAAGCATTCAGCAGCATGCYGCTCCTCCTCCTGCGTTCGATAGCATGTCAATAGCGACGACCATAACGTTGTGTTTTAAAGAATTTTAGGACTTGTCCGTGCTGGAATTGAGGACAGAAACACAGTGGCAGCAGTGCCACTTACGGCTTTTTTTAAGATATTACCAGGAAGCCATTCCCCCACGCTCCTGAAACGTCAGTCTAGTGAACTTGGCATATATAAGCTGTGTATGTATAAGGATTTATACGATGGGAAAGAATTAAATTACTTTTACTTTAARAAAAAATCAGACTATTTTGTTAAACCTAGTAATAAAGAGAAGCATCAAGCCTGATCTTCTCAATTTCCCTGCAAATCTTCTATGAGTGAACCAAGGCAATAACCTGAGAATGTTTTTATCTATTTTTAACACACAGACTTGCATAGCATGTATTACTCTGTAGTGAATGTGCTTTCTCATTAGAGTTATCTCCTTTTCCCCCAAATACTCTAGAAAGCAATGCTGTAAGCTGTAAAAGTACAGCATGACCCAGTCCTACCTGCTACTAGAGAAAGCTGTCATTGTCCTTGGGGCACAAGCTTTATCCTGGGGTTGGGATAACTGGGCTTGAGAGAGCACCCTGAGAGTGGAGAAAGGTTACAAGCAAAAAACCTTRAGCCACAGCATCAGACCTGCAAGTACCCAAGGTTATCAGTATTCTGGTCTTTTTTTTAYTTGGCATAGATTTTTTTTAACTCACACAGATCAGGGGAGATAGATAACTTGGGTTCCATTTGGGGGTAAAATACGCTTTTGATTGCTCAAAGTAGTCAAGATTATGCACCTCTTCCATCAGACAACTACTTGGAAAAAAAAAATCTGTGTGCATGTGCATATTTACCACAAAACCATGAGTCTAGATGTCTAGGAATTAAGGAAAGGAGCAAAGGAGATCATGGATGGTTGGGCTTTCTAACACAGTCACTTCAAGTCCTAGTTTCTCAATAACTGAGGAAAAAGAAGAGATCTTTGAGGGTTCTGTGAAAAGTTGAAGTATCCCACCAACACTTTGAAGTGCACAGCATCCAAACAAGTCCTCTTGTATTTTGTTTGGGGAAGTTTCTGATTTGGGCAAGGGAAAAAGCAGTGAACTGACTCATAGGACAACTGACCCTTGAGAATATGACTGCTGAAAGGGAAAGAGACTGTTCCCCTTTCAGATTAATTTTAACATTCTGCTCTGAATATTAGAAAGTACATTTGCAACAGATGTTTCATTGGGAGAAACCTCTTTAATCCCTTCCTTCAGGCTAAATAGCTTTACAAAATCCTCCCCAGGGCTTTGATAACCCAGTAAAAATAACAGCTGAGCTACAGATGATCACTAATCTTGCTGCATGCATTTGATCACAAAATGGACCTCTAGTAATTTCTCACATTTAATGGATTTTTGCTTCAATATGACATAAGTTGCACTTTTAAATTCTCCTGATACAAACTAAGAAACCAGAAGATTGACTACATGCTTGGGTCCTCAAACAGAAACCACTCTGAATAACAGCAAGWTGAGTATAGTATATAATAGGTTAAATTATTTCAGGGTTTGCATAAGAGTGAGATAATGTGTTTTAATAAGCAAGATTTTACTCCATTAGATTAGGAAAAAGAAATCTCTGTATCCCAAATTATATATTCATATTGGGATCTATATTGAATGAATACCTCAATCACTGGAAGCAACAAGGTCAGACTCAGGGCAGCATGGAGAAATTCTGAAAATCACAGTCATGAAATCTGTTAAAAATCACATAAGCAACTAGAGAAGCATAATGAGAGATATCATTAACATTTTTTACTCATCTTGGCATAGTATCTATAGGCCTACATCAGGAATTTGATCCTCCTTTGGGCTGGAYAGTATGCATGAATTAGAGCAGGCCTCTTTTAAATTAATGCAAACTATCATGTGTTTGGTGACTGATACATATTAAGAAATAAAATTTCCTTGTGTCTCTGTCTATGCCTCTGCCATTCAGAACAATTAATGTCTTAAACGAAGATCTGTAGATGCAAAATCAGCAGTAGAACAAGGTCTGCCAAGAGTCAGGTACAGATTAAACYGCTGGCTTTAGGCTCCACAGCTCCTGCCATCACATGACTACATCAGCATCTAAATTGTTTCTAAACTTAGATTATTTTTAAAAAAAGGAAATTCAGCTTTGGCCCTTGTTGCATGTAGCTTTGCTGTTTTATATAGGTCAGTGGCCTGACTGTGGGAGCAAATAGTCCTTGATCTTACAACAGAAATCAGTATGGAAAGAAAGAGAAGGTTCAAGGCTTTGTTTCAGRGGTTCTGTTAAGTAGAGCCAAAACCTGTTGACATAACTGTTAATTATAATTTCAATTCCTGGGCTTTTGGAAGGCCAAAGTCAGAAATGCACCTGTTAACGTTGCCTGTCTTTTGCAGGAGTTCAGTCTTCCTCCCAGGCCCTGTCCCACTCCACACAGTGTTTGTCTTCAGGGTTTTCCAGGGTGGACTAGGAAACAGAGACCTCTTCTAGCTGGTGCCTCAGGTCAAAGTTGACTGTGGGACACTAAAACTGCCGGCTTCTGGCCTTCACTGCTGCCTATGCCTATCACTTCTTGGCCTATGGCCTGTGAAAATGAAGAAATTTGGTTTTATTTCGACAACAATAATTTGATCTTTGCTGTACAGAAAATATGTTTGCTCCTTGATTTAATGACTGAGAGGAGATCTTCCCAAGTCCCATCTCATCCCCACACTGTCCAGAAGGGTTCTTTCTTTCACATCACCTTCTGCTGGGAGTGTGCTGTCTTCTCAGGTGCTTGTGGACTATGGTGATTCCCAGCTTCAGCTGCAGACCTTTTCAGGGGAGAGGGCAGGTGAGCCCTAGACAGCCCGCAGGTCAGAGTGGAGGAGATCCCAAAGCGTAGCAGTTTGCCTTGCAGAGGGAGGGCACCTGCAGCTCCCTGTGCTCATGGTGGTTGGGGTAGGGGCATACTTCTCCACCCTCCTCAGGCTGACAGACCCGGGAGGACATCGAGGAAACGCTYGTCCCTCCCTGAGCCCTGGCTGAGTCTGTCCGCTGCCCTCTCCAGTACAGGTGAACTCCCAGGWAGTTAGTGACAAGGGTGAGGCAGAACCTCTTTGGGGAAGGAGCGGGGGCAAAGGGCATGGGCGAGACAGATATTTTGGAGACAAAAGCAGAGCTAGAAGAACTTTGCTGAGGGTACTGCAGTGCTTTGCAGAAAGTCAGGCACATCAAGAAATTTAGACACACCATGCAGGTGACTTAAAACTTAGAGTATCCATTGCAATGCGGTACTGCAGCCTGAGCACCATCACCAGCTAACTGGGCAGAAAAGGTCTAAAAGAATTTCAATATGGTCTCTGTGTCTTACATCAAGGTGATGCGGCAAAATGGTATTTCCTTAGCACTCAAAATTTCAACTTCAAATATGGCAGTAGTGATGTATTTTCTTTCCTTTATGCTGCTTCTCCCRCTGTCTTGATGTCTTCTCTTCCTCCATAAGCCCAATATATTGTTCTCACTTGAGATCACTGGCAGATGACTTGTTTGCTTTCATTGTCAATTATTGCTTTCCGTTTCACTGCCGTTATCCTTCACTAGGACTTTGAAACAAAGGAGTTATTAAAACACAGAACAAATGATATCCTATAACAAAGCCTCTATGGATCTTTTGTGTGTTRCCATGAATCCTCCTCTGTCATCCCCTATCGTTGACCGGCCATAAAGCTTAGTACTCCCTGCTATCAAYGAGAACTGAGAGCCAGCACTTTTCCCTAACGGTTTTTATGGCTTTTTCAAAGCAATTTGCAAGAATCTTAATCCCCRTATCTGTTCGCCAAGGTCCGTGTCTTGTTTGATGACCGTATATCAGCATTCCTCTAGTCTGGGAGCAGGAGGTCCCCCACTTCTGATCCCCAAGTATAACTGGCATTTGGTGCTGACTGAAGAGACCRTGTGGTCAGAAAGCCTGATGCTTATCAGGTTTGGACTTTCTCCTTTCTTTTGATATTCTTTTCTAGCTGTGCATCAATGCTGTGTGCATTTTCAAAGATTAAAAGAAAAATTTCAAGGGGAAGTGAGTACTTATTGCAAAGCATCTAGACCTATTAGCCCTCCCCCGGCAGTAGAAACCCCCCAATTTTCTGGCTTTTTTTTTCAATGCTATATGAAGCCCAAGTCCCTTAAAAAATGTAAAGGGAATACAGTAATAGCCCTGCCTAACCACAGAACAGTAAATATACTAATCATTGCTTGATTTCTTTTATATTTATTTGAAGATTAGTTTTTCAAAGGAGATTTAAAAAATGGCACCAGTCACAACCCTAGTTACACAGCCCAGCAGCAAGTGTCTCCACCAAAACCTTTGGTTTATTGATGACTTTCTTGAGTTACAGAGAAGCTTGTGGCCAGGACAGCGTGCAGCGGAGACGAGCCTCGCGCTGGACCCACAGTGGGCACAGGATATCGTTGTGATTCCTTCTACAAAAAGCATTTCCAACCACGTATATTGGATTTTTCCATCTCTGAGAGGCAAGGTATTAAAGTGGCTGAAATTAGGTTTTGCAATAGCAGAAACCTATGTGCAGCTACCTCTTCTTCCTACAGTCCTGTCCAGCCCCTTGTCCAGATAGGGGGGTGATGCTTGACTCCCCTCCCTGTTTTGGGGGCTTGCAGCCTTGAGCACGATTTTGYGAAGCACACACTGCTTCCTCCGGACTTCATGGAGGAAAGATAATAAACCAGATTTTACTTTCAGTCAAGAAGAAGTGAACAGGTTTGGAGGAGAATGACTAAAATTGCTGGTGCAGAAAGGATTTGGTTCTCAAATAAAAGAGACTGTGATATCCCCATGAATCCAGAGCCAGCTTGTATGCTCCTTCAAGCACCTGTGTGCTTGAATGTGCTTGAATAATTTGGATTTTTGCCTTTAGGCTCAGATCATCTTCCAGGCAGGAGCAAAATAGTTACAAAACAGTCATCCAGACTTTCTGAGAAGGGTATTTTTTGACAGCTTTGCTCTCTTCTAGAAAACCTTCACAATAACTTAGATACTCTACGAGATCTGGAACGCTTCAGGGGCRCGACCCCGGCCTCCCGCTCGCCCCTTCGCCTGGGGAACCCCGGGCTGGGGGAGAAGACGCGGGTTTTGTGGCGGCAGGTTGAATACCCATTTCCTGGTGCTTGCAGAGGCAGCAGCGGAGGCTCCGAGCCTTGAGCCTTTTACCGCTTCTGCTGGTTTTGCTTCGCAGCCTTTTAGAGCCGGCAGACACGCCGGCGGATACGAGCTCTCCCGGCGCGCACGGGAAAGCYGAGCGAGGGCCGCACTGGTTAGGAAGCAGCGAGCCGGCGCCGTAACGAAGCTTCGAGAACACGTGCGTCCGGTCCTGCGCGGTCGAAGCATCACGGACTTAAATCCCAGGGTCTGCAAACAAGGGGAAGGAAGGGAACYAGARTYACTACMAGGAAAATAATTCTCTAAAGGAAAATAAAWTTTTGAACRTGAAAATACTTCCGAAGCAAACCCACAAGCCTTGRATTTCAACTTTCACCAATTTAAACYCYTTTYYGTGGAAAGGCTAAAACTGTGGCAGTGACCTGCAGGTTGCTTCCGTCCCCCTGCGCCTGTGCTCGCAGCCTGGAGAGAAGGCTCCTGGCCGTCTCAGCACACTCTGCTCAGCTTTCTCATCCATTTCTTTCAGGAACCTTTTGTTCTTTCTGAATGTAACAGGCAATAGCTACCTGACACTTTAGAGACCTACTTTTTCCTGTCATAAAATGAAAGAAAATGTTATTGGCAATTGCATCTAAATAGAAGGCTATAAAATCATGAAGAAAAGATTCAAGGCAATTATTTGGATGTAATGCAAAGGTTCACTAGACAGAATCAAATGTGTTTGCAGAATACTCTGTTGCCTAGTCCTGCAGCACAGCATGATATATGCACCCGTTTATCACCTGCCAGAGGGTAGCAGAGCTGCGCCCTTAAAAAAAAATAGTGTTTTCTTTCCCTTCAGACAATGCCTGGCTTTTGGAATGGAGCTGTGACCYGAAGGCTTTCTTGTTGGTAAGGGAGTGAAAAATGCTGATTGGGAAAAAAAAAAGATGGAACAAGTTTGCTAGGAAAGTAAACGGCCTGAAAAAGCTATATAAAAGCACAGTCAATTAGCTACTGTGACGACTAATTTGCAGGTGGGTGGCTCTGAGAGCAGGGCGCAGAAACCCGCCTATGAGCACCAGCGCTCTGCTCCCAGCACAGGCGAAAGGCATCTCGGAAAGGGACCTAAGCCAGAAAGGACATTGGCCACGGAGTCTGCCTTGAGCAGCGGTGGCCTCTCGCAGGACCCCGGCCAGAGCCGAGCTGAGCCTGTGCTGCGGCCACAAAGCCTCTTCCAGAAAAATAGCAGCCTGGATCCTCACATCCACATGTCTGAGCAGGAGTCCACTTTTTTCATGTAAAAGCTTGATGGAGGAAAAGCTGGTGGTGCTGCTCAGCAGAGCTGGGAGGGTTCCCAGCCCTTGGTGGGCTGGGCTGAGCATCGTTGTCTCTGGTTTCTGATTTACCGGGGCAACAGGCTGCTCCGGGCGGAGGAGGAGGAGGAGGAGGAGGAGGAAGAGGAGGAGGAGGAGGAGGAGGAAGAAAAGGAGGAGGAGGAGGAGGAGAAGATTCCCCCTTCTCTGCTGACACCATGTCACCGTGTTGCAAAGATTGTCGGCCAGGGAGAGAGGAATATAGAAGTGAGTGCAACTCCACAGCGCAGTGGTTTGGGGACTTGCCTCGGAGAGACAGTATGACTTCAGTTACGCTGCCCGCATGCTTTGCATTAAGTAGTTATTGATTAAAATCCAAAATGTGCCCCTATAGCACATCTGGGACGCAGAGACCTACACCGGCAGATAAATACTCTATGGGGACACGCTACTTCCCGTCCCCTCGTCTCCAGGCCCTGCCAGCTTTACCTGCCTGCCAGGCCGTGGGAGGACCGGGTGGCAAGTGCCCCGAGCCTCCTGCTAGCCGTGAGCCTCCCAGCCAGCGCAGCTAGCCGCRGCCTGCAGGCTGCTGCTGAGGGAAGGTTTGAACACGGTTTCCCAGCTCTCASGGGCTGGTGTTACACCATTGCCTTACAGCCAGGTACCTCACCTGCTCCTCTGCCCACCTTTTGCACGACAACAAGCAGCTACAAATGGATTTTGCAAAGAAAGAGCTTCATCCTGGCGGTGCAGGTCAGGCCCTCCTTGCTAGGTGGGATGCTCGGAGAGAAATGAACTTGAAAGTAAAATAATAAAGAAGCTTGTCGGGTAAAACCACAAGGTACGGGAGCACTGGTGTCTTCAGGGCTAGGCAGCGTTGTTTCCTGCATATATGTTTAGAAATGAAAGTTCAGTAGGTTATTTTTAAAACTGAAGAGCCTTGACAGTATCCCACCAGATGTTCAAAATGACAATTACAGCAGGCAGACACTACAGTAAGGGAAATTGCTAAAATAATTAGCTTTATTTGAAATTGAACTTTCAGTTTTTACTTATCAAGTGCAAACTAATTTAGAGGGTGTCAGCAGACAAGTAGAGAAATAGGCAAGATGCTGAGAAGACATTTCTCAAAGATGAGAACCGATACACTTCAAAATAAGAGCCCTATCCAAAAGAAAATCACTTAACCTTGGAATAAAATGCGATTGAATAATGTCTGTAGGAGTTGATAAGCTTCCCTGGATCTGAAAAGAGTTTTTTTCTGCTTCATTCTGTGCATATTTTTCATAATTTGATGGTAGCATCCTTAAAGGTTTGACCCTTGCCTCAAGGCGAGAATTAAAGGACCTAAGGGAATCTATTCCAGAGAAATTACAGTAGTAGGAAAAAAAAYTGCTTCAAATTTTCAGCACACAATACAATGMATAAATAAACACTAGTGCAAAAATGAGTACAACATGGGGTGCAYGTGTGTTACAMGGATATGGAACTATGAAGCTTATGWCTAGGTTGGTAAAAGTGAGAAGGACTATAAACGCAAATGTTTACATTTTCAAAACCCAGATTGTTACTCCAGAGAACGTGAGTAGGTTGCTGTAGAGAAGAGAATTTACCCGCGTTCAGAGACCGAGTTTCAAAGCATTCAGGCTGTTTGCAGAGGGAAAGCACCCCACGAGCACGAGCTCAACGCCAGAAATCAGTAATGAAAAATTGTATCGCTCGAGCTAAGACAATTTAATACTAGAGTACCTTGAGAAGGTATTGACKGTTAATACAGAGTCACATTATTTTGTATAAGACAACAAAAATGTCTATCGGCTGATTTGCTGCTCCGCTGCCTTTGGGCAGCCTTGCTGCACAAACCTCCTCGCGGACGATGCTTTCCGTTTGCTACTCTCTCTTCCCGTATCTTTTATTTTCTACCACTGTAACGAAGCCGAACGCGCGCTGCCCACCACGGCTCGCTCGCGCTTCCTGAGCTGCTGTTTGCCTTGTCCTTTCCTCTCTTTTCAAGTTGACTTGCGCCGTTTGTTAAGCTGTCGCGGGCTACGTGGCGCGCTGGGGCCCAAGCGCGAGGGTCCAGCGGCCGGGCCCGCGCCGCTTCGGCCCCGAGCCCAGAGCCTCTCGCGGGAGGGAAACGCCAGGAGGCGGCGCCCCGCGGAGCGGCGCAGCGCCTTCCGCGGAAAGCCACGGGGCGGACGGAGCAAGGCGAGGCGACCCGCCAGCAGGGCGAGAGCCGCGCGCCGCTGCTCCCCTCCGAGGGAGCGTTCAAACGGGATCGCGATGGCGGYGAGAGCTGCGCGAGAATTTTAGGAGGAATTTGCAATTCGGAAATGAGGGGAAACGTTTCGACGTGGATAACTGCGAGGAGGCAGCCGTGAGGAGGCGGGCCGGCGATGGCGGGACACGGTGTCTGCGCAGAGAGGAGGTCGCCACCGCGTCAAGGACACTTCCAGAATGTTTTGGATCTTAATATAAATTCTTTGAATTGTTTTTCAAGAATTTCGGACTCAGTGGGTAATAAAAAGGCTGTGTTTAGTGCCACAYAGTGGTAAAAAATGTATTTCTTTTTCCTGTGAGGATCGATACCGTTGCAGCGTGTTAGCACGAGCGGGGAATGGGACACGGAGAGATTTTTACCCCGTAATAAAGTTGTGGTGGGGATGGACACCCCATTCCCAAGGCAGGTGCAGCCCCTGCGTCCAAGCCTACAAACGCTATCCAAAAGAATCTTACAGGCCCAAATGTTTCTCAGCTTGTTCCCAAAACGATGAATATACTTAAACACATGCAGATACTCACACACACGGACATGGTTACGAACGGGTCAAACCTGTTACTTAACTTCAGACTCACTAAACCCAGCAAACCCGAGTTTTTGGTCCCGCTCCAGATCCCAGCGGTGGGCAGTTAGCTCATTACACCAGGTCTCAGCAGGGAGAGAAAAATGTTTTTGCAGCTAAAGCGCAGCTCTGCCGCTCCAGAGGGCTCGTCGCTGTTTTGCTGCGCGACCTCCCGTGGCCTCGAGGCAGAGCTGGCGCCACAAGCGAGGCAGTCGCTGGGCCGCACGGGCGGGCGCTGGGGCTCTCCCGCGCCGCCCGCTCCCGCGCCTCCCGGGATTCGCGACGCACCGCGCTCGCRGCATGGCCTGGAAGCAGCACCAAAGAGCAGAGCGCCGCGGCCACAGCAGCTGGAGTCGGCGTGGCGCTTTGCACTGGCCTTCTCACCTGGAACGGGCTTCAAAACGCAGAGTCCTGCAGCCCAGCTCCCCTGGCACGGCCACAGCTGGAGGCAGGAAAAGAGGGAGGCAGGAAAAGAGGGAGGGAGGCAGGAATTTGCTCTGCCTCTCCACCGCAGAGGCGCGAGCCCTGCTGCCCTTAGGCTCGCTCGCGCGGTTTTCTGCGATGCCGTTCTGGGCTGTGTTGCTTTGCACTGACTTTAAATCAGGTGGGTGCAGCGCACGGCCCAGCGTGAGGCACTTCGCCAGCACCTCAGGGTGCCAGAAGCGGCGAAGGCCGCGGCGGCGGCTCCGGCTCCGGCTCCGGCTCCGGCTCCGCGGCGGCGGCTCCGGCTCCGGCTCCGGCTCCGGCTCCGGCTCCGCGGCGGCCGCTGCTGCCGCCGCCGCGGGTTTCGGGAAGCGCAGCTCCGCCAGGGAACAGCGGGCGGCAGCAGGGGCCTGCGGAATAACAACCCTGTGGCGGCGGGAAGGGATCGAACGAATTTGGGGAAATATCCCCGGGATTTAAAGCGATGACCGCCTGAACGGAGATCTGACGGCGCTGCTTGATCACAGTCTAATTAACCAAATTTCGGTGCGCTGTGATTTCATTCACTTAAGAAAAAAAAAAAAAAAATGCATCTTTAAAAGCACTAAAAAGTCAAGCAGTTGCCAAGATTTGGCTGATGCATGCAGCTGAAAGGCTTTGTTCCTTTTCAGGTGGCAAGTGCCTATTTTAAATCATTTAGTCACTTATTTTTATTAGTTTTAGCTTCTGAATGGCTTCTGAAATGTAACCTGGGAATTATTTAGTGTAACCGCTTTGTGACTTATTCCAGTAACTTAGTCCAATGCACRGATTTATTTCTCCTCTTGAGAGATTTATTTCTCCACTTGCTTGAATTGGGAAAATCTGGTTCTGACTGAAGCTCATAAAGCACCTTCCAGGTAGTCTGCCCTTTTCAGGTATAACTATTTCTAAGACWAGATATACAGATAAATAAATAAGCATTTAGAGGATCCTGTTTCTCAGAACTTTCTTTCAAAAAAAAAAAAGTCCATATAAAGCAGGTAAAATAGTTTTTTTCTGAAGTCAGACTTGTGTTCTCAGTTACTTGCTACACGTAGTTATTGACCTACAAGACAGGGTGTTGGTCTTTGAAATTTATTTTAGCTACCAACATGAGAGGTTTTTTAGTGTTATTTGTTCTCTAGAATATGTCKAATGGGAAAGGGAGGCAGAGACGAGAACATAAAAGGACATTGAGCTAATTATCTCCCTGGAAAATTCCAGTACTTTCCAGCAATTTCAGGAAATAAATAGAAGCAATAAAATCAGGTACGTGGAAATGCAGAAGCAGTGCCCAACCAGTGACCGTGTTCAGGAACGACCTCTGAGCGTTATCCYGTCTGGCAGCCGGCTTGTGCAGCAGCTCCCCAATTTTTCTTAGACCAAATGACTAAAAAGAAGACCAAAGTTTCTAGAGTTTCTCATACGTTTCTATGCATCCTCATAATCAGTTGGGCTTTTTTAGAGGGAGAGGAGGTTGGATTTTAATTGAAAGTACTGTACATACAACATGACCAGGAGCAGGACACGTTCCATGACACTTCTGAGTCACAAACACTATTTTCTAAAATATTTTCAGAGACATTTTTATGTAACTACACAGAGTCATCAAAATTCTTATTCTGAATATTGCATCTGCATTTCATTTGTGAGTCATAAATCCAAGTGAGCTCTGGTGCTTGCGTGGAAAGATACTAAACTGTATGAACTGCCTTTTCTGTAGTGCTCTAAAATAGACAATTCAGTTATTCTGGACACACAAGTGGTATCTGCATTTGGAACATTTGGACTTTTGCAATTGAGGAGAATAATTTTACAGCTAGATARACATTACTCTATCCATTACATTGTGTAGAAAGAACAGGACTCTCTTAAACCATTTTCTAGATTTTTAGTGAAGGGAAGCAAATAAAAAACATTTGAAAATGAAAGCCATTTTGTCTCCCAGGTAACTAAATCTTTTACTATAATGTATTAAGAGGTTTTAATACCCATCTGGAGAAATCTATGTATAAACATTGAAATTATTTAAATGTGCATGATGATTACATATAAATCTATTAAACAGGTCTTTCTGTTATGATTAATCACAATTGCTAGACGGTCTGCTGTTTATGTATCATTTTGGTGAGCATACTGAGCACGTAATGTAAATACTTAGAGAGAYTAAGTATATAAATATTTAGAGAGATTTCCCCATCTGCAGTCAAGATCTTCATTGCCGGCAACATAACCACCTTCACAGCAGTTGCGACATCACCTGAAATTATAAATCTAGGAATAAACAGAAGCAGAGGAAAAATCTAATTTTTCTAGAAATTTTTCTAGAAAAATTTAGAAAAATCTAAATTTTCATTCTAAAAATGAAAAATAATCTATTTCAAAGCCATTGTCCCTATGACTTGAGCGATGAATTTGGTAGGCTGGGGATGGCCCTGACTGTTATGGTCAGTTTTACACTTTATGCTCAAAGCCTTTTCTTGGTCAAATGACATGCTTAGAAGTTCCTGCAAAGCACAGTAGCTTTCTGGRTGGAGTTCCCTCTACAGCCTACTTACTGCTGGGTCTGCACGTAGCTCTCGCTGTCACACAGAAGTGCYGTTGAGCTGTTACCTTACCGGGAGGCAGTTCGGTGGCTCTTTTTCCAGGAGGGTCTTTAGTTCTGCCTTGGTGAGGGTCCGCGTATTGCCCGGAGTCCTTGCGCACTTGTCAAAGGCGGCAGTGGTCATTGCCGCTCCTTCCTGGAGCTGGGGGCAGACGTGGACTCCCTCTCTGCACTGAGGGGGAACCTACCTCAGAGTAGATGGGCCACCAAACAGACACCGGGGTTGGATTCASCTGATCAAAAGCAGAAATCTGCCATGCGGATGGCTGAGTTAGTGCCCTGGGCGTGTGCTGGGAGCGGAGAGAAGCTGATGCTTCCAGTTCAGCTCTCCAACGTAGATGTCCAAACCAGGTCTGGTTAACTAACCCCTCTCCCGTGAYGATAAAGGGAGCCTGCAGTGACTTGCTCAGCTGAGGATATCTGAACCAACAAATCTGCCTCCCGAATCCTGGGCCAGTATCAAGAGCCATCTTGATCTGTGATGAAATAACTTGTTATTGATCCCATGCAGCACTGAAGGTTGCAATAAAATTGACTTCCCTGAAAACAAAACGTCACTTTGAAGTTCTGTGGAGGCATTTATGTCGCAATCAATGCTTGGGTAGCTGAAATATTGGCCTTCTATTAAAGTTTATCATCACTTGAAGCTTATTCCAAAAGTTGAAGGAGTTTCCATGAGAAYGACTTTTTGACAATTCCCACAGATCTGTTATGAATGTAAGAAGCACGGAAGGAACAAAACACAATTTGCAGTTTTGAATTCCTTGATTTTCTTTAGTTGTACCTTGGCAGCACTACTAAAAGCACTTTACTTACATCTTAGCATGAAGCTAGCTTCTGAAGTATAAATAAGCAATGCATAGCCCACACAGACAAAACTATCAAAAACTCAAATTTTTCCAGTATCCTGATTTTTTTGTTGAATTTAGCATATCAAAATACTTTCTTTAGTAAAGGACAAGGTTTTMCTTTGCACTGATTCTGAAAACATCCTTTAAGTTTGGTTAGCAGTTTTTAAAGATCATTTCATTTTCACAGTTTGTGGTAAATTTATTTACATCTAGTGATTAAAYGATAAAATGATGACATTGTTTTGCAAAATTCAGCTAGAAGTTAGATAAACATGGCAGTGATGACGTATAAACGGAAAGAGTTCTTATAATCATGTTGTGATATTCAGCGATAYACTTCATCAGTTCTCTTAATTCTTTTGAAGGTTCCTCAAATATATGTACATCTTCATTGTTTTGAGATCATTTACATCTCAAAATATCCTTACAATGTATTTCATAAATCCAAGTAATAAACTCACATACTGTTCAAATGAAGTTTAGAGATGGGTAAAATTAAGAAGACTCAGATCAACGAGCTGTGTGAATTTGTGATTTCCGGGCTGGAGTGCTAACACTGTGGTCTGCCAGAGCTGTACCGAGCGAAACCTGATTTACCACTGCATAGTGAGTCTACTTAAACGTATTTATAAATGCACCGGACATAGATTTATGAGATTATAAAATCAATGAATTTATTACAGCCAGTATATTGATATTTACAGTATAACTTATTTTATCAATTTTTCATTCCTTGATTGAATAATTTCCTAGGTGCTGTTTTCTACASCTTTAACATTAAGGCTTCCGAGACGACTCCTGTTTTTGACTGTAATGGCAGAAAGAGAGGTCACCCCCTGAAGTTACCTGGATGCCACCTACCAAAGTACTTCAGTTGTGATTTTTCAGTCTCATGCTTCCTTCAYCAGTCTCATACATGTAGTCTGATCYTGATTTACACTACTTAAATGCTTCTAAAACCCTACTCAGATGCCATGCTGAAGTGTGCTCAGCATATTAAAAAGTTGCTCCATGACATGGTCAGACAGAAAACCAAAAGCTAAATGACATGAGCTGCAGGAGAGCATGATGGTTTTGCAGTCCTTACAGCAGACTGAAACCTCCAGCCAGGTCCTCTCTGTCGCTGCGAGAGGTGACGAGCTGCAAGAACGATGTGAGCCCACTGCACAAAAGCTTTCAAGAGACTTTCATATGCAAGGAGGAATATTTTGGCCCTGTTTGGCTMTCCTGAACTAAACAATATTACTTTCCCTTTACTGTACAAAAGCATTTTCTCAGGAAACCTTTGCATTATATCACAGAAATGTTTTTTGTTTGTATGCAGGGGTGTAGCGCACCTGGACTTTTGCAGCAGGCAAAYGCTGGTACCAGTCTGTTGTTAGCGGGCAGCAATGAGTACGTCTGGCTCAGAAATATTCAAAGTTGGGTAGGAAATGGGAAATTAAGCATGTTTTTGTAGCAGTAAGCTTAACTTCAGGTTTTGCTTATCAGAAAAAGAAAAGACCATTAGCAAAAAGGAAATAAAAATCTACCTGCAGAGAGCTGTGAAAGTCCCTGAGTTGGAGGGTGAGGAGGGGGATCCCAACCATCTGATCGGAAACCAGAGACTGCTTGAGCGTGTTGAGGAAATAGGGCCATGGAAATAAGCACCGGGGTTGCGCTGTGTTGGCTAAAATCTACCTTTTAAGTATGTCTGAATCTGCCTGGACGCTTCCTCCTGGYAGCCGCTGGTGTGACAGTTACCGAATGCAGAAGGGATGCCCATAAACATTTTATTCAGGCTTTTTACCAAAAGTCAAGCAAGTTCTGATTTTGTAAGATGGCAGCGCAACTTATTTTACATGCCTTCCCTTGAAATCTRTTTTCAATCCATAATGCTTTAAGTACGGAAATGAAACAGAGCWCACCACTGAAACGCACTTTATCGTATCTCTGTTACTTGTAGGGTGTTAATGTCTGAAAAATGATAGTTAGTAAAAGGTAAAAAAGTAAAAGTCAGTTAGTTAGTAAAATGTTTAGTTACAAACAAGCCAATGATATATTTTTTTAGTATTCAGGATCAATTAGTAAGTCAAAATACAGCATGCCAGTTCTGCTTTTGAATGTCGAGGTGCTTCCAGAGCAGTAGTTAGGGACGACCTCACTGCTCCCGGTCGCGCTGGGGCCAGGCGCTAACTACAACCGMCGTCAGAAGAAAACCGGCGGAGGTTACGGTCTCCCAGAAACGGCCTCCGTCCGCGTAACGTCCTCCCGCGCGGCGTCCTGCCCGCAGCTCGCTGTTCTCGTGGCTTTCTCACCGCGCCGCACGTTTGAAGGCCGGACAAGGAACCAGTTGTTATTCTATCTACTCGGAGGCCATCAGCTTATTTTTCCCTCCAGGGCTCGAATGACACGGCAGCTGCTTTTTCCATTTCCTYTCTTGCTCAATAACAGTCCCTCTTTAATTTCCACTTAGAGTTTTTAGGTTGAGGTTAGTCYGTGTTTAAAAAGAAAATACCCAAGAGCAAGGTGTATTTGATGTGGTACAGCTGCTGAACGGAGAAAGACGGTGGCCTTCTGCCTGAGCAAGCCCACCAGCCCCGCGGTACTGCCGAAGCRTCTGCCGCCCTCCCGCCAGACCTCTGCCTGCTGTGCTCACTAGACACATTTATGGTTTTTCTCTTTCCGGAATTAAAATGTTCTCAAGTCAAAAAAGAGAGCAGTATGTACTACTGGCTTTTCTAATTTATTTTCACAGCAGTTTTAGAAGCACTAAGCGTGGACCACGATGCTGTTATGCATCGYGGTCCACACGATGCAACGTGGACGTGCAGGCTGCCCGTAACTCAGGTTTCAGGCAAGGGAACGCGGAGCGTTYCAGAGCAGTCGGACACCACAGACCCAATTCCTTGTTCCTGTTTTGAGGTCTTATGCTGCTTAATGTACATATTTACCCCTTGCACTTGCTAACAACACTGAACACAGGTGCTGCACTGACTCCCCTTCTGATCTCCCCCGGACCCTTTCTGTGCTCCTCTACCTATATGGAGCTGGACCCTTACAGAGACGAAATAACAACGTAACTCAGACAAGGGCAGCTCTGGTGCTAGGTGGTGCTACTGCTGCCCCTGCCCAGCCTGCTCGCTGGCAGGAGGTACCGTGACAAACATACTCCCCTTTCCTCTGACCCAGGATAATATTTGAGCAAACCCAGCTTGCTGAGGAGTATGAGCACTGCAAAAAAACCCATACTTTGCCAGTGCTGAGGGGCAAAACCCCTCCTTATGCTCCTAGCCCTGGTCTGCTTGGCTGCCYGTGCCCAAGGCACGTGACACCACCAGGCTGATGAGGTGCAGAAGGAAAGGATCTCAGCCCCCAGTTCGGGTAAGGCTTTCTTCCAGTATGAATACTGCGCTCAGTCTGCACTGGTTTGGAATATGAYGGTGAAATAGATTCAGTACAGAAAAATGCCTTTAGGTTTCACGACCTAATTCATCAATGCAGAGTAAAGAAAGAGTACCGCAACCGCTTTAGGCCAGTGGAAACATGGACCGTGTGGGCCCCATGACATATTTTTCTTTTAATTCTGATCTATTCCAAATGATCTCTCTATCTTCAGATCATAGTCTTTAATACAGAAGAAAACAAAAACATTTTAGCTCRGACAAATTACTGATTTCAACTGTTATCTACCATGCAACGCTAAGAACTTGACAAAAATTACAATTCAAACAAAAGCYTTCCTGCTTCCAAACTTTCCAGATAGGCCTAATCCACAGTTGCACCTGATTAGTGAAGGTTTTTAAATTGAGTGAGTTCTTTAACTRTGTGCAGACATCCTTAAATCATTCAAGCCTGGCTTGTAGCACTTGTGTTTGTGAGCATACTGGCATGAATGAGACTGATTCAGTTTTGTAGTAGCTCCTGTGTCAGCGATAGAGACAGCACTTTAGATAAAATCATTTTTCAAACAAATTTTAGTTAACTGAATTGACGTCACTACTGTTCTGAAACCACCACATCAGGCACAAGGATGTTAGTCATACTGTCACACACAAACATGACTGCTTGGTCAATATATTGGTCGAGGCTACTCATCATCCCCCCGGCCCCCTGCACAAGGATCCCTGATATTATGGATACAGGACTACCTGCTCCACACTCTTCTGCAGGCAGTATGAGGTGAAGGAGTCCTATTCCAGGGTTGGGAAGTAAGCGTGGTTCAAGCGAGGCTGAAACGAACAGTACCTACGTACTGCCACTGGCTCGCCAAAGTGCTAGGTGGGTTAGTTAAGCTGCAACTCTACCGGATCATCGTGCAATGATGCAGGAGGAGATAGAGGCAGTTCAGGGCCGTGGTCTCAGGCTGAACAGACTGAGAAACACAGCTCTGCAGAGCAGGGTTTGAGAGTGACAGGAACAGAAAACCTCATCTGCAAGACTGAGACTAAGCAAACTGCTCTGGAGAGACTCTGAAAGCACGGCAGAATACATACAAGGCTTTAGAACAGACTGTGGCAGTCTCGCTCCTAAATCAGCRTGCTTTAGCCTGTGCTTAACTTCAAATCTCAAATTAAACTGTTGGAGCCACTTTACAGCAGCCCGTTCAAGAGGGAAGAAGCCCCCAAACAGCTGACGTGGAAGTGCAGGCATCTCCTCGAGTTTCCCCACAAGGCATATGGGCTTTGTTAAATACCAAGCAGTTAAACGGACAGGCAAGACTGAGGTCCTGCTGGACACCAGAATGTGGCAGGAGKTAACTACAGAGCTCTTTTTTGCTATAAAGCTACCAAAACAGTCACCAAGAAGAAAAAGCAGAAAGCCTTGTGGGGCTCACCACTCCCAGCTGCTACAGAAACAGAGAGGAAAATGTTGAATGTGTCAAAATTCTTGGCTGAGAGGGGCAAAAAGTGGGAGCTGTGACAATMGTGGGCTGGCTCATAGCCACTCTCAGCCATAGATGAAAACAGGTCATGATAAATTGGGCGTAATCTTCAAAGGCAGACCCTAGAAATGACCATGTTAACATGTAAAATGTGGGCAGCTATTAACGAGGCTGAAGTTTTTGCTGGGGGGAACCAGCTATGTAATAAAAAAAATTATTTGCAGACTACTAAATGTAGACTACCTTCATTCTCTGTTAGTATTTTTCTGTTCTGTTTTAGTATTTTTATTTTAACAGTTCCCTAGATACTATACATCTCTCAAGGCTTAAATACAGAAGTAACCAGTAGATTATGCAAAGAMCAAAACTTGCTGCAAGCAAGGTTTACAGAGGGCTTCTTTGATCAGGGACCTGGTATGAAGTTCACCTYCCCTTTTACTGATTTGGACTTTCCTGTGTGGGTTCTTCTTACACTATTAGGACAAAGCTACCACATTTGTAGAAATCTTGAGTCATATTTGTGAGTCTTATTTAAGGATGGTGCATGACCTTGTTTCGCCATATAGCAAAGTAAAACTTGTAATAATGAGTTTCAGGACCAAAAGCACCAAGATTTTAAAATGACTGAAATTCAAAAAGAAGAAAAGACAAAAATCCTCTTGYTTTATTCAAATTATACATAAATTCTAAGAAATGTAATATCGAAAGTTTTGTTTCTCTTGTACCAGGTGTATTCACAATGCAGTGAATTACAGCGTRTGTATGGATAACAGCACATTCACTGCTGAAGGGCATTCAGGGGAGGTTACAGAACAACCCAGGAAACTGGACACACAAGCAGAGAGTCACAGCTGAGCTCCAGTGACCGAAGACGTAGCTTTGTGAACTGTAGCCACTACGGCGTAGACCGAGCTGGAGAGAGCGAGAGCCATGCTTTACAACCATGGATTTCATTATAAATTATTAAGTAACAAACCAGTCACATATTTTAAATACACAAGCTATTTTTAAGGGTTTTAAGGAAGCTAGTCTGGGTTTACTGCACTGTCCAAATGTGARTCATAACAGAAAATTAAGAGCAATGAAGTTGTTTCTCCCGTCACAGCTAATGAGATGCTCTAATCTCCAGCTTGGCTCAGAACTTTAACAGAAGACAAAACAATCCTGGTTACAAAAATACATATACATYTCAGATGTCTGTTCTTAGTATTCAGTAATCGTTGGAAAATTGCAATTAGCTTTGTTGTCAGTACTCTTCTTATCTCTGATCAGACCTCAGAAGTCAGGTTTTACTTGCGTTTTTAGTTTTGAGTGATTTCTTCAGTGATTCTCTAGGTTTTAAAATGGGCAAAAGTGAAGTAAGTGTTAACATCCATTTGCTCCAAGCCTCCCCACAATTAAATGATAATTCTATTATATATAATTTCATTAACACTGAGTATTTCATTGTCCGTAGCAGACTACTTTCTCTGGAGGGCTTTTAATGTTGTGAACGAACTAACATCAACAGTCGTTTTCTACAGGAAAGTAATGCCTTTCAGCCTATCACCCGTGCTAAGATGTAGCCAGCACTGATGATTGCTTCAGGGATCAGAWTTATACTCTATGCAGTACCTACCTATTTGGTTGAATAATTGCCATTKTATTTCAGGCAGCCAGTGCCTGGCTACCTGAAGTAACACTTTTGTTGAAAAATGCTGTTCAGTCTAGAAGATCTTTGAAGTATGACAATATATCCTTTAGTAGTTCTGCACTCTGGATATTGGRGGTAGAGTTGAAGACATAGCCTTCTAAAACTGCAAGCACTCCAAATTCACAGACTCCTTATGATAAAGTCAAGGACAAAMCATCCAGAGACTGTTCTGAATCAACGTTTGTTGTGCCATATTGTCCCACTGATGTGCTGCTGACAGCAGACTCACGTAATCCATATTTCAGCAGCAATTTGTTCTCAGTTTCATAGCTCTTCATTCATATCAGTTACTTATGACGTGATCCGTTAGCTCTCATTGTCAAAGCAGATAGTAAATCCTTGTCTCGCTTTTGTGCTTTACTCTTCAGCTGCCGTCATTCATGAGATTTGCTCATCTGCTGCACTGGATACAGTAGTCACAACGGATTTGCCATCTTTTATTTTAGTTCATTGCAAAAAAGATCAAATGACTCATACAGAGTAGACACAGCCTTAAAAAAAAGCAAAGAAAACTCCAGTCAAAATAACTTTTACAAGTACAGTCTATTTAAAATGAACTTTTACCTAGCACACAACAGAAGGCCTTGCATGAACAGAAGAGACACTCTGGATTCATCACAGAATCGTGGAGTCATTTTAGATGGAAACAGTGTCTCAATAGCAAGATCCAAAGGCAAAGCCTTCCTTCGTTTGGATTCAGTTCTTGTACTTGGTTAGGTACCAGACGCAAAGTACTCATTTATTACGGTGGTTTACTATTTTTGTTTTAATAAACAAGGATCAGAGCACCTACTGACTGAATGCCAGAAAGGAGGCTGGTAGGTATGGCTAAGTAATCAGGATCATGCCTCCATATACTTTTGTGCAACCACAGCCCCTTCCTCAGGAGCATGCTTTTTGTATGCTTCCACRAGGTTGGAAGTCTGGGTTAAAGCTACAGTGGTGCTTAGGTTTGGGCTAGAACCTGCAGAACGTTGCAGTAAAAACCACCAACTTTGTTCCTTGAGARGATTATGGGAAAATTCCCCTGCAACCGGCAGAACTGTCTGGGAAACAATCCTTGAGCATCTCAGCTCAGGAACCGTGGGATGAACCTCCAGACAAGGGACAAGTATTACGCAGTAAGTGCACAATTACAGGGGCCAGCATTGCTATGGGGATGTTCACCCTCAGGTTAAGCTGATTTAGATACTTGGATCTATGTGCTGTCATCTGAACTAATTGATCAGGGTTGTTAGGGCGTTGCCGTAGACCAAAATAAAATCCACACCTTGATTCAAGTCCTGTGCTACAAGTTTGTCTTCTCAACCTCAAGAATTGAAAACAGCTAGACTTCATACAATAATTAAATAAATCAAGTTTGTCACTGAGAGTAGCACAACATTCATATTATAAAAACAAATTAGAGACTTTAAATAGCCTAGCAGAGCATACAGAAGCTTGTCATTCACTGTTCCAGAAATGGTGCCCAAATCTACCCAGAAATGTACAGCAAATTCCGAAGTAACGTATAAAACTGGTGCAAACTTTTCAGATACTTACTTTTACACTGGAAGCCACAGCTAATAACAGAAAAGACCACAATTTATATTAAAATGATCATGTTCTGCAACATTAAAATGATCATGTTCTGCAATCGAAGTGCAGTATATGCAGCTTGCCACCACTGGCTTAATCAGCTGGAATACAGCATATATGCACGTTGCATATGTTGTCTTAACTGATCTATTGGATCTCTTGAATGATTTATGAGATCCAGGCGTGCTTTGACATTTAAAATAAGACTACAAAATCATTCTTTCTACTTTAATTAAAATAGCAAAAATACCTGTTACATGACAGAAAACATTGATTCTATATCATCACAAGAAATTACCACTGCTAATGKCTGTTTAATTACAAAGTAACAACAAAAACCCTTTTCTAATTGTATTCACACATCCTCTGCATGATTCCTGCTGTACAGACAAACCTAGAGCAGTTAGTGGCTAGTAATGAACTCTTCACTCTGCACCACCTTTGATGTTTGCTTGCTTTCTCATAGTCAGCCTCATTTCTCTCATATTTTCATAAAATATTAACAAGTAGCTAGTAATTATAATATTTTATTAGTATGGCCAGACCATTTTATTCAGGTTTTTGTATATCAAGGGACTGCTTTAAAATTTTTCTACAAAGATATTTCCTGTAAAAACATGTTTCTCAGCTCCAATGGTAATATATATATTATGGGGAACAAATCTTCCCAACTATGTATTTTTACCAAATTATGACTACTGAATGATGAAAGATAGGTACTACTGTTTTATTACGTGCATCCTTTCTCACTGTGATTTCAGTACCAATACAGCCAAATCAAGGCAGATTCACTGACGGGAGAATTCGGGAATCTTTATGCTCAGCACCAGTTTTGACCATGGCAACTGTCATGGCCTTAGTATTTTGCATTGCCTGTCTGAGCAAATGTGGGGCTTGTCCCAGCCTACTCAGATAATTGTTTGCAATGGAAGTTGTACCTATCCTTGCCAGAGTTAAATTAGGGATTCTTTCCCTTGGCTACTCTACTTTTTAGTTAAAAGATGAAAGCCTGAAGTCTGCTACCGGTTCTCAGTGATTCTCAGTGTTGCCTGCTGGAATAGCCCCTTGAGCTGAACTCAACTGAAGACAACAAGCATACAAATGCATGTAAAGCCGCATTATTGCTACTGTTGTGTTCTCTACTCCTTTCATTCAGTCTCTATATTGATGTTGTCCACTTTTCTGCCCTCCTTTCCATGCAGTTCTAGAGTGTCACTAAACATATCGACAGAATCCAATAGTTTCCCAGTATATAAACATCTTTTTTTCTTATTTAATGTGTTGATTCTTGTGATAAAACATTTCTTTCTACTTCAAAGCTTTTCAGCATGTAGTAGGATACCATCTAGGAACAACAGCTTGTTGTGTGCTTTATGTTCAGCTTGTACTCCCCAGGTGCTCGTTTTGGAAGTCTGTTTCTTACAGTGAGAGTCATTTTACAAGCCACTTACCCATTCAGCAGAATTACATGATGAGTTTTCTTCAGCTGCCTCATTGATGAATTCACTTCTTCGATGAGGTTCAGCTATCTGAAGCATCTGTTCCTCCTGACATCTTTCTTCTGGTATAGGAAGCTGGGCAGAACCTTAGTCAAAAAAAAAGGATATGGTTACCGCTTGTTTATTGTCCATTTCCAGAGTCATAATGGTCCTTTACCCGAGTAAACTGGTAAAGAGCTCTATAGAGCTCTGAAACGCAAGGAAGAGTGCGGAGCCCTTGTTTGGCTATAGTCTYGATGACAGGTACTCAGGTGCTGTTTAGCCTGCAGATGAAATCAACTGCTTTCAGTGAGAGGAAAGGAGAGCTGGTCAACAGAATTACAGCCACAAAAAATGGTCTAGAGAGCTGGTCAGCTCAGCCTCCAGAAGACACTACAACTGGTCAGTTTGTAGCCCTCAAGATCCAAGTCTGTATCAACTCTATTGACCAAAATAGGAACTTAGGCACTTTATTTGTCTAAATCCCAGGGGTTTTGTTTTGTTTTTAAACTTGCAAGTTGAATTGCATCTCATATCACACACATCCCTTCTATATCCTTGGCAGCTCACAAGCTGAATAAGCTTCACTTTGCAACCCTCGTAAAAGGTTGTGTGTTACTGGTCTGGCCCACCACCTGCAGATGCCCAGTATTAYGCTTGTCCTATACCCCTGCAGCACACCTTTTTCTGGTGATGACTTACGTCCTTCATTTCAGGACTTTGCAACAAAAATTAACAGTTAATTAAAAAGTATTTACAGCTTGACCACAACTTGCAACAAAGTCCCTAAAGCCAGTTCTTCCAAGTCTCATATTAAACAGTCAATGATGATAGCAGGAACAAGAACATTACACAAAACTACGTCTTGACTCCTCACTTTTTCARTCTGTTAAGAAATTACCAGAATTGATACTCCTTTGATATTCTAGCTAGGCCAAGATCTTTAGTCTTCAAAGTGATCACTCTTAAAAGACAGACAAATAATACAAACAAGGAACTGCAAGAATGGTCACATCGACCTTGTAACTGCTGCTCTCAAATGGCTCAATCCTAGGTCCCCCTAGCAGATCAAGAGCAGGGGAGCAAAAGTTTAATCTTGAAACTCCTCTCAGTGATGCCTTTTAAGTACACCACCTCACTCATCCCAAAACAAATGTTTAAYTTTGAGAGTTTGTGTAAACGGAAATATTGCCACTCACCAGAAAGTTTTGAGTCCTGTTTCTTTTTGTAGCAAAGATACAAGCTTCCCACTGCCACTAAGAAAGGAATAAGGGCCAAAATTGCCATCTCTCTCTTTTCCTGTGAATCGGCTTCTGCAATTACATTTTTCAAGTAAAGGAATGTACTACTTAAGGACACAACAGAACAACATCATCATAAAAAGAACAAGAAGCAACTTGAGTCAATCAGTCCATCCACCTACCCAAGTATAGGGTTATCTATGTTTYAGCTATTCCTTATGGATGTCTACCTGATATGAGGAATGAACCCTAAAATCAATGCATCCTAGAGCTTACTATTTCTGAAATTAGATTCCCCCCTCAATGTCTAATCTAAATCTTTTCTACTGTACTTTATGGCTATTACTGCTTGATCAAGAGAGAGATCRGATCATTTTAACTCTTTAACAGCCTATTACATCCATTTCCCCTCATTTGGAACAAAACCATTTCATTCATTCTTTGACACTGATGTTTTCTAAGCCTTTGATCATTCTTGTGTCTCCTTTTGGACTACAAGTTGTCAACRGTGTAAAACATTGTCCAAAACTGGACTTTAGTGAATGAATACAGAGGTTACTTCCCATCACCTGACTTGGTTATACACCAGAGAAATACTTGATAAAGTTCTGGTCAGAGTTAGTCACTTTGTCTTTCTCAGACATAGAGACAGAAAAGAAGAGCGAGATCATAGAATCAGTAAGGTTGGAAGGGACCTCTAGAGATCACCTAGTCCWACCTCCCYGCTCAGCAGGGTCATCTAAAGCATGTTAGACAGGGTTGCATCCAGGCAGGCCTTGAAGATCTCCAGAGAAGGAGACTCCACCACCTCCCTGGGCAACCTGMTCCAGTGCTCCGTCACTCTCMCAGGGAARAAATTCCCCCTCACGGTCAGGTAGAACTTCCTGTGCCCTTTGCCTCTTGTCCTGTCACATGGGACAACTGAAAAGAGTTTGTCCCCGTCCCCTTGACACCCTCCCTTCAGGGACTTACACACATTGATCAGATCCCCCCTCAGTCTCCTCTTCCCCAGGCTGAACAGGCCCAGCTCTTGCAGCCGTTCCTCGTAGGGCAGGTGCTCCAGCCCTCTGATCATCCTCATAGCCCTACGCTGGACTCTCTCCAGTAGCTCCATGTCTCTCTTGTAGTGGGGAGCCCAGAACTGGACACAGCACTCGAGACGAGGCCTCCCCAG
The DNA here is from genome assembly GCF_003343005.1 of Rhea americana. Lineage (NCBI taxonomy): Eukaryota > Metazoa > Chordata > Aves > Rheiformes > Rheidae > Rhea > Rhea americana. The sequence continues at coordinate 2,403,960 of NW_028186424.1, read as the reverse complement.
AGCTGAGGAAAGGGGCTGGATCACCTCCCTCGACCTGTTGGCAACACTCTTCCTAAYGCACCCCAGGAGACCATTGGCTTTCTTGGCCATAAGGGCAGATTGCTGGCTCACGGTCAACTTTTTGTCCACCAGCACTCCCACGTCCTTCTCTGCAGAGTTGCCTTCTAGCAGGTCAKCCCCAGCTGGTGCGTGGGGTTATTCCTCCCTAGGTGCAGGACCCTGCACTTGCCCTTGTTGAACCTCATGAGATTCCTCTCCGCCCATCTCTCCAGCCTGTCCAGGTCTCTCTGAATGGCAGCACAGCCCTCAGGTATATCAGCCACTCACAGAATTTGACTAGTAAGTAGTATTTTTCTCTATTTTGGGCTTCTGTCATATCCTATCAAGTGATTACACTCAGACTTCTAAAGGCAGGAGTGCCAGATCATTATTTTGGATAATCTTATATCTGAGTACCTGAGTATCTCCCAGGTCYTTCTCTGCAAAGCTGCTCTCCAGAAGGTCAGCCCCCAGCTTGTACTGGTGCCTAGGGTTATTTCTCCCTAGGTGCAGGTCCCTGCACTTGCCCTTGTTGAACCCCAGGAGGTTCCTCTCCGCCCARYTCTCCAGCCTGTCCAGGTCTCTCTSAATGGCAGCACAGCCCTCGGGTGTGTCAGCCACTCCTCCCASYTTGGTATCATCAGCAGACTTGCTGAGGAGGCACTCTGCCCCCTCATCCAGGTCATTGACRAAGAAGMTGAACAGGATGGGACCCAGGACTGAGCCCTGGGGGACGCCACTAGCCACAGGCCTCCAACTAGACTCCACGCCACTGATGACGACCCTCTGAGCTCTGCCTTTCAGCCAGTTCTCA